>NW_006399839.1:8784515-8806465 GCF_000299155.1 Elephantulus edwardii | reverse complement strand
AGAATGATGGACGAATAGAAGAGTGCACAGATGTCTGGAAGGGTGAACTGATGGCCGAGCAGGTGGGTGTGTGGTGCGCTGGTGGGTGGACAGAGCACAAACAGGTAGAGTGATGGCAGACAGAACATTGTATCAGCAGAGGAAAGAAAGGCTGATAGATGAGCAGATGAGCAGAGGGAGGGTGGACGGGTGTGTTGGCGCGTGGGTGTGTGTACAAATGGGCACGATAATGGACAGATAGATGCACAGATGGAAGGAGGAGTGGATGAGCAGACGTAAGGACAGATGCACAAGGCTAGACAGACAGAAGAATGCATGCATGGCTTGAAGAGAGGATTGATGTGTAAGAGGATGGCAGATGGATGATGGGTGGCTGTGTCGGCAGGGGGATCGACAAACAAATGCAAACCATAATCGACAGAGAGAAGGCGGCACAGGACTGGCGGGTGAGTGAAGAGAACATGGATGCTAACGGGTGGCTCTGAGGATGGGCAGATACAGCAAAGAGAAGACTGGAAGCATGACTATGTCAAAGTGTTTCTTGGAGGGATTGTCTTTCAGGGATCACGCTGTCTGGAGGTGCCACTCTCTTCTCTTAAGATCAAACAAACCTTCACAATTCCTAGCAATCTCTGTGACACAACCACCTCACCTTGTCCGCACCCCACCCTTCCGGCGCGAGGTCCCCTTCCCATCAGGCCGTTACCCGGGCAATGAGGTCCTTGTGCTTCTGCATGAGCTCGTTCAGGTCATCCTGGTCCTCATCGATGCGCTTCAGGAGGCTGTCCCTCTCGAACTGCAGCCGGTACAGCTGCTCGTCCAACTGTCGGGAGGCAGGACAAGGGGCATGAGTTGAGTGCGATGCCACCGTGAAGGGGCAGTGGACGTTGAATGAAGTCAAAGAGGGCTTGCCCATGGGTATGTCAGGTAAGCAACCACCTGGGTTTCAGGGTGGCCACGGGTGTGCCGAGGGGCGCTGCAGGTATGCGTGAGATTGTGCATCATAACTGGGGGCATGCACATTCACGTACCAGGGTGGCGTGTGCGCCCGTACTGGGCATGCGTGTGCGTGTGACTGCGTGGACACAGCAGTGCGCATGCATATGAATGGACAGAGCCCACCGGGGAGTCTCTGGACATGGATGCGCAAATGTGCACATCACATGTGTGTGAGGGCAAGCCCCTGTGATCTCCAGGAGACAAGCCCCTCTGCGCTGTTCACAGGTATCCTCCCGGCTCCAAGCACCATCACCATGAGGGTGGCTTTGAGGGGCTGGATGACTTTGGACATGTGCTTTATTTATGAACATATTAATTGTGTCTAGTGGCTTTGTATTTGAGTGTGTATATGCTTCCGTGTGCATGTGTATATATGAAAGAAAGGGGGGGAGAGAAAGAGGGAGAAAGGGAGAGGGGGATTGTGAGGAAGGAAGGGATGGTGAGGGAGGAGGGAGAGAGAGAAAAAGAAGAGAGGGAAGGAGCAAGAGGGAGGGAGGAAGAGGCAAAGAGGGGAGAGGGAGGAAGAGAGAGGGAGGGGGAAAGGAAGAAAGAAGGAGGGAGGGAGAAAGGAAAAGAGAGGGAGGGAGGGGGAGAGATATAGAGGGAAGGAGGAAGAGGAAGGGAGGGAAAGAGGAAAGGGAGAGGGGAGGGAGGGGGAAGGGAGGAGACAGTGAGAGAGAGAGAAGAGAGAAGAAAGAGGGAGCAAGGGACACACACACACAAACACACACCCCAGATTCCTCTTTATTTAGTGCAAACAAAACCTGGGACTACCAGGGCCAGTGGAAATCACCAGGAAACTTCCTCCTACAAATCTCTGGTAATATTGATACTTCAAGATTTTTAACATGCCAAGTCCAAATTTAAGTCAACTCTATGCCCCGACAGGGGAATTAGAATTCCTTATACAATATTCATCACTATAATAGACCCAGGTGAGCTCTGGTGGCCTGCTGGGTAAAGAATTATGATGCCACCCCAATGGCCAATGGTTTGCATGCCCCACAGTTCCTCTGTGGGAGAAAGACGGGCTCTCTGCTCTGGTGCAATTTACAGCCTCTGAAAACCTATGCCAGTTTTAAGTAAGGTCCCAACTCAACAGCAGTGGGCTTGAGGGTTTGGGGATTTCTTTTAGTGTAATAGATCTAGAGTACATGTTAGCTTCTCTCTCTCCTTTTCTGAGTAAAACCGAAAACTCATTGTCACTTTGTCTGACATACTTTGGACATGTTGCAAGGAGGGACCAGTCCTTGGAGAGGGACGTCATGCTTGGAAGGGTGGAGGGACAGCATAGGAGAGGAAGACCCTCAATTTGATGGATCAGTTCAGTGACTGGGGTAATGGGGAAAGGTGTGTCAGAGACAATAAGATTAGTGAGGGACAGAGCAGGATTTAGGGCTGTTGTACATAGGGCTGCTATGAGTCACAAATGACTCGACAGCCCATAACAACAACAAGAACAAGAACAAGAACAAGCTCAAGGGAGCTCTTGTGGCCTAATGGCAAGAAGCTGCGCTGCAATCCCAAAGGCACGTGGTTCGAGGCCACCAGCTGCTCTGTGGAAGAAGGATAGGCAATCTCCTCCGACGTGATTAACTGCCTCTGATAACCTGCTGAAGGGTCAACTGTGGGTCGGTTCTGACTCGATGGTTCACAACAGTAATAACATGTTGAAGTTTCTACTTAAAGAAATGGTCAGACAGGGGGCCCACACCAACGACGCAGTCTCCTCTTGTGGTGGTGATAGGAGAGTAGCAGATGCCAAGGAAATGCTTTACAGTACTGAGAGCACTGTGGCATCCAGTGGATGGTTGTGTCTCCCATA
Organism: Elephantulus edwardii; assembly: GCF_000299155.1. Lineage (NCBI taxonomy): Eukaryota > Metazoa > Chordata > Mammalia > Macroscelidea > Macroscelididae > Elephantulus > Elephantulus edwardii. The sequence continues at coordinate 8,803,641 of NW_006399839.1, read as the reverse complement.
TGGAGCACCCAGGAGGCCTATAATAAACACCCACATCTCCGTGGTACTGAGCACCCCTAGTCCTTTCAGTGCTGTGTGCACGGGAGACTCACAACAGCTCCCCAAGGCCTGAGAGGCCCGGATGCCCATGGTTGCAGGGGGTGTGGGGGCAGGTACCAGGCTCTTGTTCCGAGTCACACTCTCCAGTTCGCTGTGCATGTTCTCTAGGTCGGCGGTCAGTGTCTTCTGGGTCTTCAGTGCCTCCTCACACTTGGCTTCACTCTCCTCCAGCTGAGCCAGGCAGGAGGTTGAGAAGAGAAGAGAAAAAGAAAGGGTTCTTTAAGTTCCTTATTTGAGTGTGCTTCCTCCCCGGGCCAGGCCAGTCCCAGCTCAGTGGAAGCCCAAGCTCCGGCCCTACATCCATCGGTAGCCCAGTGCGACCCAGCCTGGCTCAGACCCAGCCCAGCCCTGAGCCCTGTGCAGACCAAGCCCAGCCCAGCCCTAACTCCAAGCAGAGCCAAGACCAGCCAGGCCCAGTTCCAGCAAAATACTTAGAGGCGCCGTTTACATCGTCCCAATTATTCACCAACCCACACTTGGGAAGAAAAGAATTTTGCAATGGAGGCAGCTAGGTTTACGAGTCTGCTCAAAATGTAATGGGCATGACCTTGGGAAATAAACCCTCTGCTTCAGTGCCAAGAGCTATTTCTAAGCTCTGCTTGGCAAATCCTTGCTGATGCCCACTCTGCTGGGCATGGGAGCTCAGTGACCACTCATTTGGTGTAGGTCTTATGCTTCTGTTGAAGAGACAGGGAGGGACAGGACAGGAGAGTCTCTCTGGGAGGTTCAGTGGATGATGGGGACAGGGGCATGGGCTGGGGTTGGGAGAAGCTTGCTGGGACACCTTGAGGTGCTTCCTGGGAGAATTTGTAACTAGGTTTCAGTCTGTGGACCACGCGCTCTGTGTGTCTGTGTGTGTGTGTGTGTGTGTGTGTTTAATGTTCCTTTTTTTGTTTGATTATTTTAATGAAAATTTACAGAGACTTTGGATTTCCATTCATTCTTTCTCGCACACTTTTCTCCCTGCCCATCCCTCCCTTCCAATTCGCTTTTCTCTTTGAAAAGTAAAACAAAAATAAAAATAGTTTTTTTAATTGTTATACACTCCCCCTCCCCGCCCCCAGTCCACTCCACTATGCAGCCTTCATTCTGGACTCCTGTCATGACAATAATACCTAATTATATATCCCTTTTAAACAGTTTTCTCCCTCATCTATTTCAACGCAGTATACATTACTTATCCCCTCTTCGTAAGTCTCCCCCCAACCCCGATGTCAGTCCCACTTTACAACAGTGGCACCTTGCAGTATTTGTCCTTTTGTGACTGAGATATTTCACTCTGCATCATGTCCTCCAGGGTCACTCATTTTGTATACTATTTCATGAGTTCCTTGTTTTTCAGTGCAGCGTGGTATTCCATTGGGTGACTACACCAGAGCTTCTCTCTCCATTCGTTTGTTGATGGGCACTTGGGTTACCACTTTTGCACATAAGCATCCCTGAAGTCGAAGCTCCCACTGTTGTGGTTGTTGGCTGTCGCTGAGTTGACTACAACTCAGAGGTGCCCTGTGAACAACGGATCTGAACCCCTGCCCTCTCCTGCACCCCTGGACCACCCTCCTCATCTCTGAAATGCTCGAGCCCAGTACTGTGTCAATCCATCCTGTGAAAGGTCTTCTCTTTCTCTGACCCTCCCCTTTCTCACTATGATGTCTTTTTTCCCCCAAGCACTAGGCGCTCCTGACAACATGCCCAAACTGTGGGAAACAGAGTTTCACTATCTTTGCCTCCAAGGAGCACCCTGGTTGCACTTCCTCCAGCATAGACTTGTTTGTTCTTTTGTCAGTCCATTCTAAAAAACTAAAAGCCACCAAGCACTTCCAAATCTCGCCATTCCACCCACCTGCACGCAGGAGTCCTTCTCTCCCAGCAAAGCAGGACCATCCAGCTAGGTACAATTGCATACTTGATCCCAAGAGACAGGTATTTTCCACTGAAGAAGACTGTATGTCTGCAGAATTTCTACTCTATCCTGAGACTGCCATCTCTCCCCTTGACTTCTTGAACCCCACAATCTCTGAGCAGAAAGGCCTTTTAGAAATTAGCCAAATGAAATTCTCTTTGCTCAGAGAGGGCAGCGCTTCATTCAAAGTCACAAAGGCGTCTGCAACAGAGAGACACACAGTGGACACTGCATTCTAAAATGCCGACAGCCACGGAAGCAGTAGTCAAGACATCAAACAATGTATTGCCATGGGCAAATCGGAGGCACTTTTTGAAAGGGGCAAAGAGCAAGGATGTCACTTTAAAGACTAAGGTGTGCCTGGCACATGCCATCATATTTTCAATGATTTCACATGCACGTGAAAGTTGGACAATGAATAAAGAAGACTGGAGATGAACTGATGTCATTGAATTGGAGTGTTGGGGAGCTGGTGGCCTCGTGGCAAAAGGCTGTGCTGCAATCCCGAAGGCACACGGTTCGAGGCTACCAGCTGCTCCGTGGGAGAAGAAGACTGGAGAAGAACTGATGTGGTTGAATTGTAGTGCTGGCAAAGAGTATTGACTATAGCACGAATTGTCAACAGAACAAATATATATAAAAAGAACAAACATCTCTGTCTTGGAGGAAGTACAACCAGAGGGCTCCTTCAAAGTAAGGGTAGAAAGCCTTTGTCTTACATCCTTTGAGCAAGTTCTCAGCAGAGGTCAGTTCTTCATGCTTGGAAAAATAGAGGAACAACCAAAGATCATAATTTAAAAAAATGTGGAGGAATAAAAGAAGGGCCTTGGTGGTCTAGTGGTAAGAAGCTGCGCTGCAATCTCCAAGGCACGTAGTTCGAATCCACTGGCTGCTCTGTGGGAGCAGGGTGGGCAATCTCCTCCCATTTGATTTACTGCCTCTAAAAATCTATTAGCGGGTTGGCGGTGGGTTGGTTTCAATTTGACAGCACATCACAACAAGGACAGCAAAAGAAAGGAAGCCCTGCAGGGAGATCACCAGACACAGAGGCTGCAGGGATGGGCTGAGAGCACAGCGGGGAGGGTGGGGTGGTGAGGGCGGCTCAGGGGCAGGCAGCGCTCTGTTGTGTCACACACAGGGAAGCTGTGCATTGGAGGCAGCTAACAACAACAGCAACAACAACACTCTCAGCTACAGTCCCTAGAAGAATGTTTATAATTTCCAGTGTGGGGTTGCTGAAAAGGCACAAAAAGGCATGGTAGAGTCCCAGTAAGGGGTCCGTATGGAGGAAAACAGTGCTTGGGTGCGAAATGCGACCTGCAAGCTTGGTTTGAACCCACCCGAGGCTCTGCAGAAGGAGGGCCTGGTGACGTCCTTCCCTAAATAGACCACAGCCAGGGAAGGTCTATGTGGCGGTTCAGTTCTAACTCATGGGGTCCTTGTGGGCCAGAACTGTTTCCAGAGGACCAACAAGAGGCCCTGTGAATCATGCAGACACAACAATCTCTAGCCCCTGACAAGTTTGGTGGTCCCCTTTGACACTGGAACATAGACCAAGTGGGCTGAGGTGGAGGCCATGTGAGGACAACGGGGCCCGGTGGCCACACTGCACCTGTGGTCATTTTGATCTCTTTCCAACATGGGCGGAAGCTGTCTTGCCCAGAGTGGCCAAGAGCTCCATCCAGAATCAGAGCAGACATTCAAATGCATTGCTATTGAGTCAGAGCTGACTCACAGCTGACCCTCCACCGGGTCTCTGAGGCTGTAAGTTGCATGGCAGGAGATTTCTAATCTTCCTTCCATGGAGCCACTGGTGGATTTGAACCACCAGCTTTTGGGTTAGCAGCAAAGCTCCCTATGGACTACCTCAACTGTGATAACAGGGGGCATCCCCACATACACAAAATTCATATGAACAGTCCCTTTCTAGTGTCATATTAGACATGCTCTTTGCATTTTCCTCTTTCACCCACACACCTGCTCTATGAAGCAGGTACTGTTATTACAGCCACTGTACAGATGAGAAAATCGAGGCTGGGAGCAGGGAGCTGTGGAACTGAGCTTGCTGGAGCCCTGCACTTCTACAGGATCTCTCATATCGGCAGCACCGGCCCTGACTCCAGTCTGCAGGCACCCATGAAGAGAATGTTTTTCTCCAACTGGACTTGGCAAATGAGGAGTTCATGGCCCATTTCCCTAAGCGACTGAGACAGGCTGAGAAAAAATGAGTTTAACATCAGAAGCAATTGGCATAGTTAGAACGTAACTGATGGAGGAAATGGGGTGTCAAGTTATGGTCTTATTTTCTCATAGGTGCTTCCAAGACGTGAGGTGGGGTGGGGGTGTGCTCCCCGCAGGCGGATGGACAGATCAGGTCCCTCATTCACGGAGCAGTCAGAGTCCCCTTTAAACAGCATCGTAAAATCCATGAGAAACCTCCCGGATGCTATCACCAGGTCATTTGATGGCTAAGAAAACCAAGCCTCACAGAAAGCCATTTGCATCTGAACAAAAACTAAAATGAATTTTAGAGCCAGCACAGGCATATTTAGAACGAAGAGTGTCTGCAAAGAGATAATAGACATGCAAAGGTCCTGCGGTATGGCAGAGCTAAGTAGGAGGACTAGAAAGACAGGACAGCTGTGCCTAGAGGAAGACAGGGCAATGGTTCTCAAAAGGTGGACAGAGTCATATTAGTGAGGTTGCCGAGCCTGGAGGTAAAGCTAGTTTCCTTTTCAGTCTGTCAAAGCTTATTGACCACCCCTAAACAGGGTTGCTATGGTCTCCCGGCTGCTATGGGGAGAATGGGCTTGGGAGGGATGGGAATAGGAAGTGGAGATGTCACTGAGGATGCTGGAAAGAGTGATGGAGGCAGAGAAAGATGGAAAGATGGGGATGAACTGAAGCATCTGGATAGTAGAGGTGCAGAGAAAAGGTTTGTGTAAGCAGGAAGAGATGGACCACACCAGCAGGGATGAAGTTAGAGACCTAAAGCTTTCAAGAAGGTACCCTCCACCACCCACTGTCAGCCAAGGAGCTCAGCTCCAGCCTGGAAGCAAGCCTGAGCTACTGGGGTAACTGGACAGGACAGAGCAGGGAAGCCCAAGTCACTGGAGAAATTGCACAGGTCAGAGCAGGAAAGCCTGAGTCACTGGAATAAAAGGACAGGACAGAACAGAACGGAGAAGCCAGAACCACTGGAATAACTGGACAGGACAGAACAGGGGAACCTGAGCTACTGGTATCACTGGACAGGACAGATATGGAAAGCCCAAGCCATGGGAATACCTAGGCACGGCAGAGCAGGGAAATCCAAGCCACTGGACACGAGAGAGCAGGGAAACCTGAGTCACTGGAATAACAGGACAGGACAGAACAGAACAGAGAAGCCAGAGCCACTGGAATTACTGCACAGGACAGAGCTGGAAAGCCCAAGCCATGGGAATACCTAGGCACGGCAGAGCAGGGAAATCCAACTCACTGGACAAGACAGAGTAGGGAAACCTGAGTCACTGGAATAACTGCACAGGCCAGAGCAGGGAAGCCCGAGTCACTGGAATTAAAGGATAGGACAGAACAGAGAAGCCAGAGCCATTGGACTAACTGGACAGGACAGAGATGGAAAATCGGAGCCACTGGAGTAACTAGGCATGGTAGAGCAGGGAAGCCAGAGTCACTGGAATTACTGCACAGGACAGAGCTGGAAAGCCCAAGCCATGGGAATACTTAGGCATGGCAGAGCAGGGAAATCCAAGCCACTGGACAAGACGCAGATCAGGGAAGCCTAAGCCACTGGTGTGACAGGACAGAGGTGGAAAGTCTGAGCCACTGGTGTAACTGGACAGGACAGAGCAAGGGAGCGTGAGCCAGTGATGTAGCTGGACAGGACAGAGCAGGGGAGCCTGAGCCACTAGTGTAACTAACTGGACAGGACAGAGTAGGAAAGCCTGAGCCACGGGTGTAACTGGGCAGCACAGAGCTGGGAAGCCCAAGCCATGGGAGAATACCTAAGCACGGCAGAGCATTAAAATCCGATCCACTGAATAAAACCGAGCAGGGAAGCCTGAGTGACTGGAATAACAGGACAGGACAGAGCAGGGAAGCCCAAGGCACTGGAGTAAGTGGACAGAGCAGGGAAGGGCAAGCCGTTAGAATTAATTAGACAGGGCAGAGCACAGTAGGCAGACAGCACGTCCCAGCTGCTCAGCTCTTCCTTGGGCTCAGGGGTTTCACCGGCCTGAGTTTACTGGTCCTCTGAGCTGCTGCATCAAGGAGACTCTATTTTAAGCCCCATCTTAGAGATGTTCATGGTGCGTGATGCTGAAATGCCTTCCTTGTTTGCCTCTCCCAGGAACAAGCAAGGAGTGAAGCTCTGGATCCCAGGTGGAGATGAAATCAAAGACAGCACTGCGCATGTGGGTGTTGGTAGCATTGTCTTCCACTCACACCGGGCTGCAGAGAGGAGTACCTTGGCCTCAGAGCTTCTGGCATTTGCAGCCACATCTGCTGCTGCTTCTTAGGGACCAATTTCAGTGCAAGTTTCCCCCTTCCTCCGCCTTGCTTCATAAAATCCACGAGAAACCTCCAGAAAGAGGATGCTGTCACTAGACCATTTAATGAATAAGAAAACCAAGGCTCGCGGAAATAGGGGTGACTTGCCCGAAATCACACAGCTGGTCCGTGCAATGGCCAGGTTTGTCCCACGCCAGAGCCTGCGTGGCCATTCTCTCCATGGAAAGCCATCCGCTAGCCAGCGGGGTGATGTGTGTTGTGATGCGTTTTTGAGTCAGAATAGACTCATAGCTCACCCTCCGGTTGGTTTTCAGAGGCTGTAAACTGCACGGGAGGAGACTGCTCCTAATTTTTCTCCTGTACAGTGTTTAGTGGATTCCAACTGAGTGACTTTTGCTTGGCAAAGGAACGCCTTAACCGGTAGGGCCACCAGAGCAACCCTACAGCGACTCATAGCTGAGCATTCATTGAGTTTTTGGATGTTATAAATCCCTCAGGAGGAGACTTCCCATTTTTCTCCCGAGAAACATTTTGTAAACAGTAAGAGGTGCACCACGTTGGGGTTAGGAGCACAGTTCCCTGTGGATTATGTCAGGATAGAAGACCACAGAGGCAGACAGAGTCAAGATAAGGGAAGGAACAGAGTGGAGCGAGCAGTTAGCTCCACAGCTTGATGTTGGAATAGGACCTGCTTAGGTAGTGCGATCAGAGCCTGGTCCACAGCAGGGGCTGTAAGATGAGAGGTCAATGGAGAGAATGGACAAAACTGAAGGAGGCCTTTCTACGAAGATGGCGCCAAAAGCAAAGAAGGAAGCCCCTGCCCCTCCCAAAACTGAAGCCAAAGCAAAGGCATTGAAGGCCAAGAAGGCAGTCCTGAAGGGCGTCCACAGCCAAAAAAAAAAAAGAAGATCCGCACATCACCCACGTTCTGGCGGCCTAAGATGCTGAGACTTCGACGGCAGCCCAAATACCCCCGGAAGAGCGCTCCGAGGAGAAACAAGCTTGACCACTATGCCATCATCAAATTTCCCCTGACCACTGAGTCAGCTATGAAGAAGATAGAAGATAACAACACACTTGTGTTCATTGTGGATGTCAAGGCCAATAAGCACCAAATTAAACAAGCTGTAAAGAAGCTCTATGACACTGATGTGGCCAAGGTCAACATCTTGATTAGGCCTGATGGAGAGAAGAAGGCCTATGTTCGACTTGCTCCTGACTATGATGCTTTGGATGTTGCCAACAAAATTGGGATCATCTAAACTGAGTCCAGCGGGCTAATTCTGAATGTAATAAATTTTTCTCACCATAAAAAAAAAAGAAAAAAAAACTGAAGGAGGGTGGTGACAGCAAAGAAGCATGCATTATTTCCAGAACCTTCTAGAGATGCGCAAGTTCATCCCAAACCAAAGAGGAAGCCCGCTCACATCCTGCTGGCATTTGCTAAGTCCACATGCTATTGCACAAGCAGTGCACAGCTTAAACTCCGGAGGCTGAGACAGGGGGTCTGCCTCTGCAAAGCAAGTGCAAAGCACTTTCTATCTTTTAGTAGACAGGCATATACTCTGTCCAGGGTAGACAGTTTGTTTTCTGCCTCCCATAACATGCATGCTTGTCCTATGACATATGTATACTTGCTTGATTGTTTTCATATGCTCTTATGAGTACAGCATGTATCATTAATTTGCACTACTTGGCTGTGGCTCAGTCTCCTCATCTGTAAAATGGAATAGTTCATGGGATCGCCATCATAGCATGAATGCAGGAAGAGTGAGGGGAAAACAAGCCCAGGCCTTGGCATAGTGCCAGGCACACCAAAAGATGGTCACAGTTGTAGTGGATGTTCCTTTTTATCCAGAGAAGATTCCCAAGGCATGGTTATTCTTAAACTCCCACAGTGAAGATGATGTTGTTGTTATGTGCTGTTGAGTTGCCTGCAACTCATAGTGACCCTTTGTACAGCAGCTCTTGAACCCTGCCCTATCCTGAGCCAGTCTCACTGACTCTGACACACCCTATTGCCCCAGTTACTGTATCAATCCATCTCATCCAGGATCTTCCTCTCCTGCACTGTCCTTCCACCTTTCTGAGCATGATGTCCTTCTCCAAGAATTGGTCCTTCCTGGCTGCATGCCCAAAGTATGTGAGACAGGGCTTCAGAATCCTAGCCTCCAAGGAGAATCTTGGTTTCATCCTCTTCAAGATCTATTTGTTTTCTTGGTGGTCCATGGTATGTTCAAGATTCTTCTCCAGCACCACAACTTAACGGCATCAATTCTTCTTTCATTAGTCATTGTCATTGTCCAGCTCTCAGATGCAAATAATTGCATAGACCATGGGCTGGATCAGGTGCACCTTAGTCTGTAGACTCACATCGTTGCTTCTTAGGACCCTGGAAAGGTTCCTGACAGCAGATTTACCCAGTGCAATCTGTCTTTTGATTTCCTGAGTGCTGTTGCCAAGAGAGTTGATTGTGGAGCTGAGCAAGCTGTAAGTGTTAAGAAGACCCGCTCAGCCATGGCCTCCTGTGTATTTCCTTTCAAGGAGGAAGGTCAGTCCAATCCTCTGGGGATCTAACTTTCTAATTAATCGATCTTTACTTGTCATCTTTTTTAAAAAAAGAAAAAGACTGTGCAGACCATTTAAAGAAGCAACAAAATGACAGGGGGTTCAAGTTTACCTGGAGTACCTTGGAAGAAAGGCTTGGTGATCAACTTCTGAGGGGAAAACCCCCCAAAAAACAACTGGGCCACTGGAAATCTCATGGAACACAGCATGAATTGATACTCCTGGGTCCCCCTTGAGTCAGAATTGACTTAATGGTCCCTTGGACCTACTGGTAGACTTGGGATGAGTGATGCATTTAGGTGGGAGGGAAGGGTGCGGACCCCAGAGGCACACGCATCAGGCAGATCCAGATTATAGCAGGCTCGGGATGGATGAGACCTGAAATTCCCCCAGCCCACGGCTTCTCCTGGTCGGCACTGGGCTGCTGCGGACCATCTTAACTCCAGGCATTAAGAGTTTCCATTTATTACACTTTAGGGAGCAGGAAGAAATATAGGGCCATTTCGGATTGATTCTCCATTATGGATGGGCCGATGTGAGAACAACTCAGCGCATGTGATTTCCAATACTGGGTTGTCTGATTGACAGTTTTATGAAGTCAGTGGGAAGTCACATCCGGGTTGACATTAGATCCTATAATGGTGCGGTACTGCCCGACACTGCTTTGAAAACAACTCCCTGGGATGAGCACTGGGCAGGGAAGTCAGAGGACGGAGGGCGCCGGGAGGCAGATGACATGACAAGTGACGGCTCAGATGTGGCCACAGGCAACTCTGCACCAGTCCTGGCTGTCAGCAAGATCTCAGGTGACAACTGGCCCCTCTCAGTCCTGGCATGGTTAAAGCACTCAGCTTTTAAGCAAAAGCTTTGCTGTTCAAGTCCACCCTGGTGTGCCTCAGAGGAAAGGCCTGGCAGCACACTTAAATAAGAAAGAAAAACAGTCCTTGAAAAACCTTATGGAACACAGTTCTATTCTTATACACATGGGGTTGCCATGAGTTCAATCCACTCAAAGGGAATTACTGTCTTTGTTACGTGCTACTGAGTCAGAGCCAACCCCTTGCTGGTCTGCCAGTGGGTTTCCTGACACTTCAAATCAACACAAGACGAGACTGCCCATCTTTCTCTTGCAGAGCAGCTGATGGATTCGAACTGTGTGCCTTTAGGATTGCAGCACAGCTTCTTACCACTAAGCCATCAGAGTTTCCCTCAAAGCCAATTGCTCATGTTGTTGCATGCCAGTGAGTCAGAATCAGCACACAGTTGACCCTCCAGTGGGATTTCAGAGGCTGTTAGTTAATAGCATGGGAGGATCTTGCCCATCCTTCTTCCTGCGGCGCAGCTGGTGGATTCAAACTGTGTACCTTTGGGATTGCAGTGTAGTTTCTTACCACTAGGCCCCCAGAGCTCCCTCAAAGGCAATTAGTGGTGATAAAATGGACTTCAAGTCACCGTGCCACCCTGGTGGAATCTCTTCCCAGAGTACAGACCTGGTGGGCTAGCATCAAGTCTTCTGTCATCCTTATTCGTTGTGCAACTTCAGATGTAGCAAGTGATCTAAATGACCGTGGCCTGAATCAGATGGACCTTTGTTCTTAAACTGACATCATTATTCCTCAATGATTTAGAGAGGTCCCTAGTTATAGACTTTCCTGATACATCTCCTGATTTCCTGACTCCTAGTACCAGGGGTGTTGATTGTGAATCCAAGCAGCAATCAGGAAAAATGATAAGATTTCTTTTTAAAAAAAAATGTTGAATGTTTTATTAAATTGTTTATTTTGCTGCAAGGCTGTTGCTTCATTGTAAAAAAAATAGCACCAGCAAAGGCAGTATATGGCAAAATTAAGACAGTATTGTTCTTTAGCTGACAGTGGACAGCTAACAAAAACTTATCATTTCTAGTGGAAAGTTTGCTAGGTATTCTAACCCAAATCTAGGTACAGATGTCAGCAGTAGGTACTAATGATATCAGACTTAAGATATCAATGTTATCCTTGATCCCGTAAGATGTAGAACTATTCTTACCACACGTAAATGAATAAATTCTGGATATTATAACTATAAAATCACAGGGTAATGTGAAGAAAAGTGTATATTGGGGTTAGATAAGATTTTATAACACAAGGTGGAGCAGATATGGCTGAAAAAGAGCCACGAGGTATTCAATGAGGCAGCTTGCTTGTTGGATCCAATAATTTTTCCTGATTGCTACTTAGATTCACAATCAATACCCTTGGTACCTGTACCAGCAGTCAGGAAATCAGGAGATGTATCAGGAAAGTCTACAGTTAGGGACCTCTCTAAATTACTGAGGAGTAATGATGCCAGTTTGAGGACTAAGGTGCATCTGATTCAGGCGATGGTCTTTCAGATCACTTGCTCTGCATCAGAGAGCTGGACAGTGAATAAGGATGACAGAAGAATTGATGCCTTTGAGCTGTGGTGTTGGAGAAGAGTATTGAACATCCCATGAACAGCCAAAAGGAAAAACAAATATATTTTGGAGAGGGTGCAGCCGGAGTGCTCTTTGGAGGCAAGGATGAGGAAGCTTTGCCTCAGATACTTTGGGCATGTTGCTAGGAGGAGCTATTCCTTTGAGGGCAACATCCTACTTGGAAAGGTGGAGGGTCTGCGAAGGAGGATGACCCTCGACCAGCTGGACTGCTGCAATGGGCTCTAGTGTGTCAGGAGGTATGAGGATGACGCAGGATAGGACAGGTTCCAGGTCTATTTCATGGGGTTGCGATGGGTCTTACTTGACTCTACAGCATCTAACACCAACAATAACATGATTTTCCTAAATTTGCTCTGTAATCAATGTAGCAGTACTACAGATGTGTCTGTCTCCCCGGGTGGCATAAATGGTTAACTTCCTGGACTGCTAGCCAAAAGACTGGAGGTTCAAGTCCACCCAGGAGCACGTCAGAAGGAAGTCCTGGAGACCTCTTTCTGAAGGAGCAGCCACTAGAAACTTTGAGAAGCACAGCTCTCTGCTGACACACATGGCGCCTCCATGAATCTGAGCCCCCCTTTGAAGACAATGGGTTTGGCTTGGCTTCCTGTGGATACAAAACACTAAAATCCAATCTGCAGCCAGGAAACGCCCCTTCCCCGCCCAAATGTTTGGTCTTTTTCCATTCCCTAATTAACTAACTAACCACCCTTTCTCTGAATGTGCTCCAATTCTGAAAGGCGGTTGTGGAGCAGGCTTCCTTCCCAGCCCCCTCAGTTAGGAACCTTCTTCTAAGCTGGCATTCTCCCCTGGTCCTCCACAGAGGACAACTGTAGGCTCTCTGACTTTGTGCATAAGCTAAGGGTCTCTGAGCTCTGGCTGGGGTCCCAGGACACTTGGTGAGGTCCTGGCCCTCCTGTACTTGGTGGCACATGCTGCAAGTCCTTGGATATGGAGCTCAGAAGAGCAAGATGCGCTGTACGTGGCTGCATTCCTCCACACCGCATCATCTACCATGAGCAAGGATGCTGAGTATCACAGTGTCGCGCGGTGGTTATGAGAAGACTCCAGACAGACAGAATGGGGTCCCAATTCCTTCTCCTCAAGATCTGTGTCTTGACTAAGTCAGTTAGCCTCTCTGGGCTTTGTTGTTGTTTTTTTTCTCATCCAACAAAATGAGGGAAATAACGGTAAGCCTTCACTGAGCAAGACTGTTGGGTCCGGTTGCATCAACTGGGCACTGCTCAAGCCTGGGGGATTCTATAAGCAGTGAGCTCTTCTTAGATGCCAGACATTGCTCTGAACTGTCTTCATAAAGGGACTAATTGAGCGTTTATAGCAACTCTGTGAGAGTGGGTAAGTAACTCCTCCTGTTGTTATGAGTAGAGAAAAACTGAGGAACAGAGAGCTTTGAGGATGGACTGAAGTCACGCAGATAGGTAGCCGCAGAGTTAGGACATGAACTGAGGAGGCGGACCCACTAAGGTCTCACTCAGAGCCTTCAGCCTGCACTCCCTCTGTATCCTCTCAGCACCTAGTTAAGACCCTCGGCGGGGGACATGTATTATTGTCGCCATCCAGCTGCCAGTACCTTCCTTTTGTTGTCAGTAACCCATCTTCCTTGTAGCTCTGATGTGGCTTCTCCCTCCACAGGCAAGCTTAGAGAAGGGCATGTGACCCATTCTAGCCAATCAGAGCACCACTTCCTGCTGACCTTGGTGGATGGTCATAGGATTAACAGTATTATGGTGGATGGCAGATCAAATAAAGTGAATGTCAGAGTATTTTTAAGAGTCTCTAGAAATGATGCTCTCTCTTTCTGACACAGCTTGTGTACTAGGAGGGGCTGGAGGACCCCCTTTTCTCTAAGATCCCCTTTCCTCTAAGAGCCTGCCTGGGTATATGGCCAATATTGAGAAGACTGAGCAAGAAAGTGACAATAAATGCATTCCAGTTAACATGATTGCAACACCTAGATCCAGCCAAGCCTGAAGCAGTCCTAGCTTGAGCACTTTTCAGGTATTTGGGCCATTGACTCCTCTTTCTCTGCTCAAACTGAGTTGCTATGATCTGCTAAATACAGGAAGAGGGAACAAGTTAAAGCAGAGAAATGTATACACAGTGCCCATAACAGAACACTTGGCCAAAAGTTGGATCCAAGTGCTCTGATCTGAAATCCTCAGATGAAGTAAGGATGTAGATTATTTTACTGTGCACTCCCTGGGTGATGTAATCATCTGCTAATGGAAAGGCTGGAGGTTCAAGTCCACTCAGAGATTCCTTAGAAGAAAGAAAGGCCTGGAGCTCTATTTCCACAATGCCCCAGTCACTTCATAATGTAATCCATGAAAACAATGATCTACATTTTCATTTGGTGAGTAGACAGTGGGTCTTAAAAGCTTGTGAGTAGTTCTCTCGAGTGAAACTATTGTTCTCACACTGTCCAGAACAAAGAAGAAGGAATAAAAGCAATTCATTTTTGGACTAATTTTGGACAATTAGTCCAAAAAAACTGATGGACCATGTAAACGTCAACCTCCTTTCCCCTGAGACCAGAAGAACTACAGAGTGCCCAGCAACCAATGCTCACTGTTCTTAACAGAGCCACCGAAGAGGGTTCTGGATAGAATAGGACAAAGCTCAAAATCATAAAAATTAACAAGTTTTCTGGCCTAACAGAGACTCTTGGAACCCCTGACACTATGAGCCTCAATCACTTTTGGAGCCTGGAACTAAACTTGGGCCTATGGCTCAATACTTAGCCAACAATAGAGAGGCTTATGCGGTGAACACCACCAAGGAGGCAGTCACTTCTTAGAACTCTCAGTCGTACAAGATCAAAAGGGCAGTACTGGCCCAGAGTGGAATTTCAGAAGGCAGGAAGAGATAAGACAGAAAGATGAGTGGAGATGAGAATCCTAGGAAAGGAATGGGAAGAGTGCTGTTACACTGTAAAGGACTATCATTCGTGTCCTAAAACAGAGTCTGTAGAATGACTAAAGGGAAAAGCAAGTTGCTTTGTAAACTTTCCCCTCAAAGCACAGCAAAATCAGCCACTGGAAATCCTACGGTGCCCAGCTCTACTCTGAAACACTTGGGGTCACCATGACTTTGAGTGGGTTCCATGGCAACTCACTGGTTTTTACTGGTGTGTAGGTCCTGTGTATAGAGGTGGGGGAAACTTTTCTCTCACATCCTCTGGGCATGTTGTCAGAAGGAACCAGGCCTTGGAGAAAGATACCATGCAGGGAAGAGGTGGAGGGTTAGCCAAAGAGAGGAAGATCCTTAACAAGATGGGCTGACACAGTGACTGGGACAGTATGCCTGAGCACAGCAGAGTTCCTGAGGATGAACGCAGCTCTGGTGGCAAGAAGCTGCACTGTAACCTCAAAGGCATGCGGTTCGAATCCACCACATGCTCCTCTGGAGGAGGAGGGGCAATCTCCTCCTGCACCAGCTGGATCCAATTCGATGGTACACAAAAACAACAACAACAAAAAATCCAAAAACAAAGAAAACAAAACTGAACAGCATTCATGAGGATGGCGCAAGAGAGGGCAAGGTTCACAACCATTGTTTGCAGAGTCCCTATGAATTCTAGTCAACTTGACAGTACCTAACAACATCCACAATGGGCCTTACTCCAATGGCCTCCTCCTTGGACACCAGTGTTCACTGCAGCATTACGTTCAGTGAACCAAAAGCTAGACGTAATCCAATATCCATCAAGACAGGAACGGGCCAACACAATGTGGTCTCACACACAATGGAGTATTATTTGGCCATGAAGAAGAATGAAGTTCTAATAAATGTGACAGCACACGTGACCCCTGAAGCCCTGTGCTGAAGGAAACAAGCCAGACACTAAAAAACAAACATTGTCTGATGTCATATTTACATGAACCGTGGTGACTAGACAAATTCACTAACAGGAAGCAGGGTGGAGGGGAGGGGTCTGGAATGTCTAAAGTGCGCCGTATTTCGCTCTCGGGCAATGGCAAGTGTTGGATACAAGAGAGGTGTTTGCTGTTGTAAAATGGGACTGTCCTTGGGGTTGGGGAGAGACTGAGTAAGATGGGTTCAATAATGTATACTGCACTGAAACAGAGGAGGGAGAAAACTGTTTAAAAGAGATATATAACTAGGTATTTCTGTCATCACAGGAGTCTAGAGCGAGGGCTACATGGTGGAGGGGACCTGGGGGAGGGTTTGTAAAACAATGAAAGAATCTTTTCTTTTACTTTTCCATAATTTTTGACTCATGTACTTATAACTTGTTAGTCAAATTTGTGTCTTCTAGGTTGCAACACCCCCATGATACATCTTCAAGGATATGAACATGTGCGGCCAAGCACAATCAATAAGAATGCATCTAAATTCCAAAATCAATCTCCATAATAGTCTATGTGTTTCCTACTGCCAAAGGGGCCCTTTAGAGTAGTGAGAGAAGATCTTCACCCTGAAACGCACAGCGTCCCTTTTCAGCAGGAAGTAGCTAAGAGAATACGCCATCTCGTTTCCCTTATGACTCAGGGTGAAGTCTCTCTCAGGGAGGAGTGATAGGGAATGGCAAAGGACACACTGAAAAGAAGATTAATCAGAACTGGCTTTGACAAGCACTGTGGCATTTGGACAAGAACAAACTGGGAGGAGGGTAGAGAGAATAGTGCAACAATGAATGAATGGAAACCCAAAATCTCTGTAAATGTTTATGAAAATTAATAAAATATAATTATAGAAAAAAAAGAGAGGTGTTTGTTGTTGTTATGTGTTGTTGAGTCGCTTGCGACTCATAGCGACCCTATGTACAACAGCCCTAAACTCTGCTCTGTCCTGTGTCAATCTCCCTGTCTCTGACACACCCTCCCCGATTACCCCAGTCACGCAATCAATCCACCTCATAGAGGGTCTTCCTCTCCTGCGCTGCCCCTCCACCCTTCGAAGCATGATGTCCCTCTCCAAGGACTGGTCCCTCCTTGCAGCATGTCCAAAGTATGTCAGATGAAGCTTCAGAATCCTTGCCTCCAAGGAGGAGCCCGGTTTAACCCTCTCCAGGCTGAACCTGTTCCCTCAGCAGTCCATGGTACATTTAATACTCTTCTCCAGCACCACAGCTCAAAGGCATCAATTCTCCTTCTGTCCTTCCTAGTCACTGTCTAGCTCTCTAATGCCTAACAACAGAGGTGTTAGCTGGGCATAATTGTGAGTGTCACTAAATCATGGTGCTTAAAAATGGTTAAAATGGCATTTTAGGTTGTGTGTATTTTGCAGTACTAAGAAACACACACACACACACACACACACACACACACACACACACACACATATCCCTAACCCTCTAGCTTGCTCAATGAGGGGAATCAGGCACTGTGGGTCCATCTGATGCTTAACCTCACTCCAGCCCACAGCAGTTTGGCAAGAAAGGAATCATTTCACAATTGAGGGGAAACTGCAGGCGAGGGAGCGGAAGTGACTGGTGCAAGGTCAGATTCAAGTCTGTCTGACTCCAAAGCCATACAGTTCCTGGGCCACCACGTGTCCCCACGGCATACAAGTCTCCCTGTATTGCTAAGTTCACTCTAGATGTTCTCTCCCAATACCCACCTCCTTCTCATTCAGCGTGGAGCCAATTGAGATTCCGATCACAGATACATGAGCCACAAACCGATGAATAGCATTACTTTCCTATGCAGAGCCATCTGCCGGCTTTAAATACCTGGGTAAAATGTTTGCTTTGGACTTATTAAGCAGATAGCTGAGTTGGCTAGACATTTGGAACAAGACAGGGAGAGAAGGAAAAGTCCTGGTATTTCAGCTGATCAGTTAGAAGCTGGATTTCTGGGGTCTGGTTGAACAACTCAGGGGATTTTAAAATCCCACATCACAAAGAGAAAAATAAACTGTTTAATAAGTGAGGTCCATGGAGAGAGAGAGAGAGAGAGTGAGGCCCAGCACATCTCGGGCCAGGCCAGGCCAGCCCACTGGGAATCTCAGGAGAATCAATCTTTGTTCGGCTGTAAGCCTTTTTGCTAAAGAAAATCTTCAAGAGCTCAAAATACAGACAGCTCTGACATCAAACAAAATTATTAATTGCAAATGTCTTAGAAATGTCAGGCTAGGTCTATCAGTGGTCTGTCTGGATGAAAAATCTGAGGACAGTGGTCCCAAGGGAAGATTTTTCTAAGACTACAAGGTGGAGGAGAAATAGTTAGTGCTACTTCAGGGGTAGCACTCTCTTCTTTAAAGTGCTAAAAAGCGAGGATGTCATTTTAAAGACTAAGGTGTGGCTGATCGAAGCCATGGCCTTTTCCACTGGCTCATATGCATGGGAAGGATGGACAAAGCAAAAAGGAAGGTGAGCGCAGGACTGCTGGCTTAGAATTGTGGTGTTGTGAAGAGTACGGAATGTACCGCGGACTTCCAAGAGAACAAACAAATAAGCCTTGGGGAAAGGACAATTCGTATGCTCCTAGGAGGCAGGATGGGGAAATTTTTAGTCTCCTAAATACTGGGCAGATTTTCAGGAAGGACTAATCTTTTGAAAAATGCATCGTATGGGCCAATAAAAGAGAAGAAGACGCATAGGACGATGGACTGATGCAGTGTCTGTAGTCGTGACAGAAGACTGCGGATGGCACAGGATAGGGCAAGGTTTGGCTCAGTTGTTCATCGGGTCACTATGACTTGTAGCTGACTCACTCACTCGTTGGCATCAAGCTAGAGCAGATTCATAGCTGATCCGCCTTTGGCTCTCTAAGGCCGTAAACGGCATGGAAGGAGGGAGGAGATTATCCATCTTTCATCTGAGGAGCTGCTGGTGGAGTTGAACCAACAGAGGCACAGAATTTGGGTTGGCAGCACCCCTCCCTACGGACCAGGCTGCCAGAGCTCCCCTTAACAAGGTGAAGGAAACTCTGGTAGTTCAGCCATAGAATCCCTGCCTCTCAGGCGGGAGACCCGGGTTCAAATCCCAGCCAGTGCACTTCATAGGTTATCATTTCTCTGTGGCCAGTGGAGGCCTAAGTGTTGCTACAATATTGACAAAGGTTCACTGGCACTTCCAGGCTAGGAAAGACTAGGAAGAAAGGTCTGGCTGATGATCTATTTCTCAAAATCCACCAATGATGGGTTTCTGATCTACGACCAGTAATGGTCACGGTGCAGAATGAGGAAAACACCCCATTTAGCTATGAGGGGGTCCCCATGAGCTGGAGGCTAACCTGAGGGAAGTTAACAACACCACCCAACAATGGTGTGTCTTTGAGGACATACGGAGCAGTCCATGATTTTTTCTCCTATTCTGCCAGAGGATGCATCATCCATTGATTTATTAAGGACTCATCCCAAGTATTTCTTTCCCCATTTTCTTTGGGTGTAATAACTTGGTTGTTACGTGAGTTCAGTTGGAAATGATCCGTAATTGACCCTCCAGTGGGTTTTCAGAGGCTGCAGAATCCCATGGGAGGAAATTGCTCATCCTTCTTCTGTAGGGCAGCCTTGAACCCCGTGCCTTTGGGTTGGTAGTGCAACGCTCTAGGACTATACCACTATAGTTCTAAGTACATATATACATAATGCAGAATACACGC
>NW_006399839.1:8721447-8784279 GCF_000299155.1 Elephantulus edwardii | reverse complement strand
AACAACAACAACAACATACACATATACATATACACACACATACATACATATATACACACACATATGTGAGCAACATACATATACACACAGAGTATACTATACATTATAAGGAGTTCTGGTCACTCAGTGGGTAAGGAGCTGCACTGCCAACCCAAAGACAGGCTGTTCAAATCCACCAACTGCTTCACAAGAGAAAGATGGGCAATCTCCTCCCCTGTGATTCAGTCTCTGAAAATGCACTGCACAGGTCAGCTATGCATTGGTTCTGACTCGAAGACACAATAATAACAACAACCCTACGTTGTTGTTGATTGTAGTCAAGTCAAGCACGACTCATAGCAACTCCATGAACAAAAGACCTAATGCCTTTCTATAACTATCACTGTTTCTCTAAGTTCATAGAGTTTCCAGAGGCATGTAGTTTAGGAAGTAGATGCCACTTCTGCTTCCAAAGCTGTTTCATACTGGGAGCTCCACCAAACACTGTACACAGTGGGAAACCATTAAGGCATTTGATACCCCAATGGCACAAGGTTCAGCATCACAGCAAACCCAGGTTACTTCATACAGCACAGTGACAAAGAGTGATGTGCAAAGCGGGAGGGCGTTCCTCCAGATATAACAGCATTGGTTTCATTTAGCAGTGGTTAAGTGTCATCAAGTCAGTCAAATATGACTCAGAGAAAGCTTTACACAAAAGACCTGAACTTTGTTCTATAACTAACATCCATTGTGATGCTGAACACTGTTCCATAGTCTTGTCGAATACCTTAATGGTTACCCATTATGTACAATGGTTGGAGGAGCTTCCAGATTGATTCATGCTGGGAAGCAGGAATGGCATCCACTTCCTAAACTAGATGCATCTGGAAATTCCACAAACTCTATAAATGTACAGAAACACCACCATATACACATATTAAAAAAACACCATGTAAGAACATACATGGGAGCTCAGGAGGGCAGGAGAGAGATAAACACAAATGTTAAGAGAAGTAGGATTTTTTTAAAAAATCTGAACAACAGTTGCCAGTGAGCTGGTTCAGATTCAAAGGGGCTCCACGAGTGTTAGGGTACAGAGGTGTTCCATTAGGGTTTTGATGGCTGATTTTGGGGGGAAGTAGATGACCAGATCGTTCTTCCAAGATGATCCCAGATGAACTTGCTCTGGCCCTTTCTGTTAGCAGCTGGACATGTGATGTTTTGTGTATTGGCCAGTCCCTCTTCATTCCCTGAGAATTGTCTAAACACGCCTCCCCCCACCCCCAGCAACAGGTCCCCACCATCACATTACATCACTAGACTCCAGGGACCCTGGGCGACAAAATCAAGTCGTGAGGACAAGGGTACGGCAATATGCCCAACACACATGCAGAATCACCCGCTGCATCCACACTGTGGATGCCATGATCATTAATTAGCCTGGCCGGGAGGGATGCCAGGTGGTGCTGGGGGCCTGGCTGTCTGTGGTGAAATGACAGGTCCTTCGGAGAGGAAGTAAAGATGGTCTGTCTGCCTATAACAAGATGAGGCTTCCCCCCCCTACTTCATTCATCACCACGTTGGATATGTCAATATTTGTGGGGTGACCCGGCCTGCGCCAACCACGCTTCCAGCCAATTACCATCCGCTCTTTATGTCCTCTGACAGGAGGTTATGCAAATATTGAATCCATTCACTCCAATGTAATCTCGCCTCACTCTTGCTTTTTAAAAACTTTTAAATAAAAGGTCGTGGCCACCTGCCCTATGGCTCCAGAAGAGGCAGGGGGTGGGGAGGGCTGAAGTGTTCCCCAGGTGGCCACTCACGCAAAGGACTCCCATTGGGGTCATCTTCTCTAGGTTCACTCATTGTTTTCAATATCCAGGGGAAAGCATGGCTGTCACATGGTGACAAATGTCCCAATTAAGGGCCTGGGAGTGAATCAGGGGCTATCAGTCTTCTAAACACTAATGGGGGGACTGTGGGCAGTTAGCTAATCTCTGGTTGGAGCTCACTGTATAAAGGACACAGTGTCTAGAGGGACTACCTGGGCGAAGATAGGAGGCAACCAGCATCCCCACCCAGAGACAGCATTGGGCCTGCAGCAGGGGCAGGGTCTGCCTTGATAGGGTTTAAACACACAGGTTTGTACGTAAGACTCTCAGGGTTTGAATCCCCCCTCTGCCCCTTAATGCCTTTGTGATTTGGGGCAAATCTTTTAATCTGATGACTCATTGATTCCAGCCTCTGACTTTAAGGAGCTGACAGGTCAGAGAAGGAGGTGGCAGACAAAGGGACAATAACAAGAGGGCAGCCTGGGAAGCCCGTTAGGGGGGTTGCTATGAGTCAGAATGGATTTGATGGTAGTGGGTCTTCACTGTTAGCTTGTTTGGGTTAGAGAGCTCTGGTAACCTAGCAGGTAGGGTGTTGTGCCGCCACATCTCAGGCTTGCGGTTCAAATCCGCCAGCTGCCTCACATAAGAAAGATGAGCAATCTCTTCCTGTGTAATTAACAAACCTCTAAAAACCAACTGCAGGCTCAGCCAGGAGGTGTCTGTAATATCCCTAGGGGCCCTGTGGACACAGTGTTTAAGTGCTCAGCCTGGAACTGACAGCTCAGCAGTTCAAACCTACCAGCTGCTCAGCAGGAGAGAAGCCCTGGCGATTAATTTGCTCCTGCACCAGCAGCCAGGAAATCAAAAGACAAATTGCACTGGGAAAGTCTACTGTCAGGGACCTCTCTCGAGTACTGAAGAGCAATGATGTCAGTCTGGAGACTAAGGTGCACCTGATCCAGACCATGGTCTTTGCAATTACTTGCTATGTATCAGAAAGCTGGACAATGACTGAGGATGGCAGAAGAAGGATCAATGCCTTTGAGCTGTGGTGCTGAAGAAGAGTATTGAACATACCATGGACTACCAGGAGAACAAACAGGTCTGTCCAGGAGAGGGTGAAACCAAGATGCTCTCTGGAGACAAGGATTTTGAATCTCTATCTCACATACTTTGGGCACGTGTCCAGGAGGGGCCAGTCCTTGGAGAAGGACATTATGCTTGGAAGGGACAGTGTAGGAAAGAAAGACCCTGGGTGAGATGGATTGACTCACTGGCTGGAGAAATGGGATTAGTCTGTCAGAGACAGTAAGATTGGTCCAGGATAAGGCACAATTCAGAGCTCCTGTACATAGGGTCTCTATGAGTTGCAGGTGGCTCACGGCACATAACAACAACAGTGAAGAATGTTAAATGCCGTGGAGTCAGCTGACTCAGAGTGGAGCAGTGAACGAGATTGAAACCTTGCCCGCTCCTGCGTCATCTCCACAACCTCCACCATGGTCAAGGCCATTACCAAGAGGACAACGTTGGAGACACTGGGGCCCAGTTCTCACCAGTCTATAGAGCCACCAGAAATCACTTAGGGAGCTGCCCATTAAAGCAGCTCCAGTGGCTTTGTGGGAAGGAATTGTGCTGCCAATTCAAAGGCACACAGTTTGAATCCACCAGCTGCTCCGCTGGAGAAAGATGGATAATCTCTTCTCATGCCAGTTCCTGCCTCTGAGAGCCTGCTGCAGGGTCTGCTGTGGGTTGGGTCTGACTCGATGGTCCACAAGAGCAACAGGAGTGAGATTCAACCCAACAGCACACAACATGCGCCACCCCAGGAGGTGCGAGAGGAAGCCCAACAGATGGGCTTGGAGAATGGCTCAAGTTCAGAGGGAAAAAGACAAGTTCACTAAGCCAAGAGATATCTGGGAATCCAACAGAGGGTCCAGTTTAGACAAAGAGATCAGAAGGTGTATAGGGGTGTCATGTCATTCTAAGCTGCCCAGACGGGTGAGGTGGGGTGGGATGGGGGTGACCGGAGAAGAGGTGTTAAGAGCAGACACCATGTTTGATCAAGTTAAGAAAATCCAGTTGCCCCGGGATGCATTCTGACTGTGATGACCACCCCCGCCAAGAATGTCAGACAAGAGCTGCACGCCTGTTGGCTAGGCAATGGCTGATCTTTCACTAGATCACCAGGTGGCCTTGAACCTCCAACCCTTTTGGTTAGACGCTGTGCTCCTCAGCCATCTGCGTTGTCCAGGGACCCATTCTGAGGGCAAGGAGAAGCCAAGACTGATGGGTCTTCAGTACAGAAAACCAGGGTTGCATCTCAAAAATCCCCTCCTGGTGCAAATCAAGTGCAAAAAAGACTGCTTGATGGAGGTTTGTTGCTGTAGGTACAGCTGAGTCAGAACCGACCCATCGCTGACTGTCCAGTGGGTCTTCAGAGGCAGTTAATGGCACAGGAGGAGACCACCCGTCCTTCTCCCATGGAGCAGCTGGTGGATTCGAACCATAAACCTTTGCGTGTGGCAGCACAATTCCACACCACTAAGCCACAGAGCTCCTTGGAGGGGACTGGAAGTAAGCAAACCATTGAGGTGTCTAAGTGACTGATGCAAGAGCTGAAATGGGGGAGTTAGAGGAAGGCAGGGAATTGAGAGCTACTTAGGAGGTACAGAGTTGAGGACAAGTGAATTCAGCCCCCAGCATGAATGAGGCAAAGCACCTAAGAGTTCAGTGGAAATCCTCCTCTACAAACAAAATTACAGAGAAATATGCACGAATGTGAGGCTTGCCTTTGGGACTTAGACAAAGGTCAAAGGCATGAGGTAAAAGGAAGAAGAGAAAAAAAAATATGAAAAACCCAAACAAAGCAAGCATCACCCTGAAGCAGGTCCACCTTCTACTTTCTCCTGGAAGCCAGGTGGCAGCCCCTGCAGCTCACAGATGTTATTTATGCGCAGCGATTATCTCAATTATATACCTTGGTTGTTAGAATTGCTTCTGTCTCGCATTAGTTTGTTTCCAGCGGAAACATTCCATGGGAATTAATTAGTAATTGGCTCTTCAAGAACAGGTGTCATCCGATCAACCCCACACCTTGACTCCCCTCGCCTGTGTGTCCCCCGAGGTCTTAATGAGGCTGTGTGCCCTGCAACTCACAGCTTCTGGCGACAGATGGTGGGGAGAGGGGTGAACGAGCCCAGTCCTTGTCCCACCTCCTGCCCCTGGCTTTTGAAAGCCTGTCTTTTCATTTGCAATGGAAGGAATTCTTTGAAATGCATCAGGTACTGCTGTTTGCAGCAGGCCAATGGACTTAACAGAATTACCATACCCCTGTGGAACTGTGGCGGCCTAGTGGCCTAGCTGTAAGCAGTTGTATTTCAGCCTGAAGGAAAAGGGTTTGAATCTACTGGCTGCTCCTGGGAAAAAGATGGGCAATCTCCTCCCATGCGATTTAACTGCCTCTGGAAACCTGCGGGAGGGTCAGTTCTGAAAACCTACTGGAGGTTAGCACTTGTCTGTCCATTTGCTGTACAGAGGTAACTCGTGTTTGCTGTGATGCTAAACACTGTGACACTAATGTGTCAAATGCGAGAATGGTCACCCATGGTGGACAGTGTTTGGTGGAGCTCCCCGATTAAAACAAGCTTGGAAGCAGGAGTGGCACCCACTTCCAAAATGGCTTGTCTCCAGAAATCCTATGAACTTGGAGAAGCAATGAAAGTTATCCAAGTGTTCAGGACTTTCATTCATAGGGTCGCTATGAGTCATCTTTGACTCGACAGCACTTAACAACCACCACCACCAGATGGAGCAGATCACGGGTAATTGCTGCCGTCTGGTGCTGTGGCTGGACACCTCGTCATGTGCCACTTTTGTGGCTGTCGCTGCCCATTGCTGTGGTCACTGTGGGCTGAACAAGAAGGTAGGCGTATGTGTGTAACTGCAGAGACCACACAGCTCGTTAAGCCACTGGTGCAGGATTCGAACCCAAGAAGTGTGGCTCCCAGCTCTGCTCTGTGCCCTCTGCAGCTGCGTCCAGGCTGCCTCTGGGCGTCTTCTGTGTTTGACTGTGAGGGTCTTAATCCTTGAGTATTAAGTGGGACCTATCAATGCTCCCAGAGGTGGTTAGGTGTGCCTTCAAGGTGCCTGTGACTCATAGTGACCCTATGACCAATAGATCTGATCTTGCTCCATCTTGCACCATCAAGGCTACCAATGGAGGTGAATATAAAAAGTAGAAATGAAGCTTCCTGCTACAGTTGAGTCTAAGTCAGTGCTCCTTAGAGGTAAGAATGGTGAAACCCTGTCTCACAGACTCTGGGCATGTTGTCAGGAGGGAGAGTCCTTGGAGAAGGACTTCATGCTGGGAAAAGCTGAGGGTCAGTGAGTGTGGAAGACCCCTCGGGATGAATTAGCATCGTGACCACATTGATGGCCTTGAACAAGGCAGAGATTATGAGGATGGTGCAGACCTGTTGTTCATAGAGTCACACGAATTATAATCAGCTCGATGGCGCCTCACAGACCAACAACACATTCTGATACAGACACAAGTTTAGGGACCCTTGAGACACACAAAACAAAACCTGACACAGAGGAGGCACTTAATAACTCTACAGGCTCCATATTACACAGACCAGATGGAAAAGTAGAGGATCACTAGGATTCACAGCACCCTTGGATAAGTTAAAAATAGCAGTATCCACCAGCTAGAGTTAGGGAGCTCAGTTGGCCTAGTGGCAAGAAGCTGTGCTGCAATTCCAAAGGCGTGTGGTTCGAATCCACTTCTGAAAACCTGCTGGAGAGTCAGCTTTGAGTTCATTCTGACTTGACAGTACCAAACAACAACAAGGGTAATTGGAGGTGGCAGGACTGGTCTAGTCTTGCTTTCCCAGAAACAAAGGCTTGATTTGCAGTAAATGAAACTAATGCACTGCCACCACCTGGTTGTCAGGGGAGGACTGTATACTGCTATGAGGTTAGAGAGGTACCAGTAAGTTTCCAGATGAAGACTGACTAGGAAGAAAAGTCTGGCAACTTTCTTCTGAAAAATCAAAGCATCCAGAATCCTAATGGTCACAGTGGTCTGATCCACCACGGGGGGCCGCGTTTTGTTCTATCACATATGGGGATATGGTGAGACTGGGGCTGGCCTGACAGCAACACCCACCACACAGCAGGGTCCTGGGGAGGAGGACCTGGAAGAGCACACATGGCTGGCAACACAAGCAGCTGCTGATCCTGTCAGCACCAAATCAAGCCCAAGATGACCTCTCTCTGCCCCCGTCTCCATCCACAACCTCCAAGGTCCTGCTTCTCAGGTCCAGAAATCACACAGCAGCCTCCAGATGGTACCCATCCCACCTCTCTGCAGTCTGGTGTCTGCATTTGCATGTCTCGCATGTCACACTCAGCCCAGAATCTTCCAGTGATGCTCCCTCTCGCTTTCCAGCAAAATCCAAGTCTGTCTGGCCTGTTCTCTTGGTCGCTTCTCCTTCTCCTGAGGTGAATCAGTTGACCCCCAGGTCAACCGAACCCTGAAATGGGACCCCTCGCATTGTCTAGCCCACCAGTAACCCCAGGCCATGATGACCCTGTGTGTTAGTGTAGAAGTGCGCTCCAGAGGGCTTGCAGTGGCCGAATGCTTGGGAAATAGATCACCAGGCCTTTCTTCTGAGGTACCTCTAACCTTTTCATTAGTGACTGATTGTGGAACGTCTCTCTTTGATTCGTCACCTGAATCAAGGTAGGTGGTGATTCTGTTTATTTGTTACCTTATTTGCTTGACTCTCCCTCCATTCGAAGCAAGGTCCACAAAGGGGACTATCTCACCTGCTTTATCACTAACTATTACATGTCTTGGTGGTAAGACGCTGAGCTGTCATCCTAAAGGCGTGCAGTTCGAATCCACCAGCTGCTCTGTGGGAGTAAGATGGGCAATCCCCTCGCATGCGATTGCTGCCTCTGAAAATTGGCTGGAGGGTCAGTTCTGGGTCGGTTCCCGCTCAATGGTACACAACAGTGACAACCATCCAGCACACCAGCAGTCTCGGTGGTGCAGTGGTTCCGTGACTAACCAAAAGACTGGCCGCTCCAACTCCTCCAGGGGCTCCATGGAGGATTGACTTGGAAATCTGCTTTTTATAAAGCCTAAAAAAACAATAAAAAACAAACCTCAAAGGAAAAACCCCCCAACAACCTCACAAAATAAACAAACAAACAAAAAACCCCTAGCAATCAAACAAACAAAAAACCCTCCAACTCGTTGCCTTGGAACTAGAATTGACTCATAGCTGACCTTCCAGCAGGTTTTCAGAGGCAGTAAATTGCCTGTGAAATTGGGAGGAGACTGCCCATCTTTCTCCCATGGAGCAGCTGGTGGATTCGAACTGTGTGCCTTTGGGATGGCAGTGCAGCTTCTTTCCATGAAGCCCCCAGAACTCCAACATATCAGCTAGAGATGCACAAAGACTTGACGAATGAATGAATAAAATCGCTCAGCGCCATGTCCAGCACTCTGGACTCAGGCAGCAGCAAACTTCGCTTTCTCCCCTTTCTTCCCTCCCTGGCCCCGCCACCAGCCCTCTGTCCCTGGAGCTGCAAGCAGAAGACAAACACCGTCCATCGGAGCGGACACGCAGCGAAGCCCAATGTCATCGCTGCTGTATTTGATTAGCTCCAACTCCGGTGTCCGGGACACGTGTGCTGGGAGCCAAAGCAACTAACTGTACCCTGACCTCTGGTCCACGCGATTCCATCCTTATAACCATTTCCATGACAACAGCAGCGGAGCGCCAAGGCTCTGAATTCCCTTTGATAGGCAGAGATGAGGGGGAAGGGCTTTCAGAAGAAAGAGGCTCTTTGATTCTACTCAAGGCGGCTTCATTAAATACCACTATTTTTCCAAGAACACACATTTTAACCCTGTGGAGGGAGCGTCCACGTGAAGATGAACAGAGACGAGAAGAAAGAAAGAAAGAAAAAAAAACCAGCTGCCTTGACTCACTCTCGAGAACCTTCACCTGGGAGGAGAGGAGGGCTGGCTGGGATGCTGGCGTGCCTGGGCCATCTTCAAGGGAGATGGGCAGGCCGCGGGATGCTCTTCATGACCCCGTGAGACCAGCTGACAAAAGGCATAAGTGGTGATGCTCTCAGCAATGTGGTCCAGGAGGAAGCCTGCCCGGCATAGCTCATCCAATCAAGTGTATGACTAAGGTGACATCCGTGCATTCACCTTTCCACGTGGGCCTCGCTCTCCATGGGGGTGACAGCAAATCTTCAGGCCCCGTGACGTCATTCTTCCCTGCTGAGTTCTGATCCACTTTCCACACCCTGCTGGCACCCAGCACGGTTCACACCATCATGATGAGGTCCCTTGGCTCCCACCCCTGGACTCACCTCCCATCCGTTCCCTGGCCTGCTCCTCCATCCTCCCTTGGGACAGCCAAGGATGGTGGAGACTGGAAAACCTGGGCTCCAGTCCTGCTTCTATCCCTTTCTAGCTCTGAGATTTTGGTGCTGGACACCTCACCTCCCTGCCACCCAATCACTGGTGAAATGGAGATGCTTCTCCCCTGGCTGGGTCCCCCTAAGAGTTGGGTACCCATAATGTGGATGTAGATCCAGCACCTGATGGGGTTTCCAATGATGAAGCTTCCTATCATCATCATCATCATCATCACCATCATCATCATCACCATCATCACCATCATTCTTTTAACAGGCATCATGTACAAGTTGGTTAAGTAGGATTCACTCATCCCTGGCAAGCCAGAACTGACTCACAATTGATCCTCCACTAGATTTTCCAAGACTGCCAATCATGGGAGGAGCTTGCCCATCTGTCTCCCAAGGAGACGCTGGTGGATTTGAACCACCAGAGAGGTGTGGCTCTGGGCTTAGCAGTACAACTCCCTATAGACTAAGCCACCGGAGCTTCCCTCGATAGGACTGCTGTTACGTTCCATTGAGTCGGAACTGACTCATAGCAGACCCTCCGGATCGGAGGCAGTAAATGGCATTGGGATGGGAGGAGAGTGTCCATCTTTCTCCCGCAGAGCAGCTGGTGGATTTGAACTGTATGCCTTTGGGTGAGCAGCATGGCTTCTTATCACTAGGTCCCCAGTGGTCCCTGAAATAGAGCTCTAGACGTTGTATTTTAGCCTCATTATTATTTCTACATACTCAGCTTTTGTGACCACAAATGTAAGCATGTCCATAGCGTGTGCACGCGCGCGCACACACACACACACACACACACACACACTCTTGCACCCAATCATTTTCATCTCAAGATGCTGATTATCCAGACACTCACGCCTGGCATTGTGTCTCATCTAGCAAGAAGGTAGCCAGCCACCTCACCCATTTAGAAGTCCTTCCTACTCACCTGCCACCTCCCAGGTCCCTTCTCCCAGTCTAGTCTCCAAGCCCCATGCAGGCCATTGAAAGTCAAGGTCCACCCCACGGCCGTGCTCACGGGTGGGAGGAAGGGCCAGGCCACAGCATCGGTGAGCACTTCCGTGACTCCTCACCTGGCTGCAGCATCCTCCCGGCCTGGTTTTTTGGGGGTCCCCCTGCTCACACACCTGGCTGTGCACTTTGTCCAGCTCCTCCTTGCTGACTGACGCCTTGGTGTCCCCCATGGTCCCGAGAAGGAGCTGCACATCGGACAAGAGCGCGTGTGTCCTCTTGAGGTCCCTCCGAAGACGCTTCTCCACGTCGAAGTCCCGGTGGCCGATCTGGAAGCCAAGGAAAGGTCTGTGAGCTTAGGCGGCCAAGCAGTCGCCAGGGACGGAGAGCTCCCGAGTCAGGGTCTCCACTTGCTGCAGCCAGAACTTTGCTGGCCCACACCATCTCTCTGAGCCTGACTCCTTGCCTATGCTGAGAGGACTCAGAAAGGTCCTCCTGACCTCCTCCACACGGACATAAGACGAGAATCAGACGTGATAACACAGCAGAAAGCGCTCTGTAAGCTGTCAACCACTTTACAAATGTAAGGGATTATGGGTATTGGCTGTTGGCCCAGAAGTCACTCCTCCAGCCTTTACCTTACTATTCCTCTACCTCTGGGCTTTGAAAAGTTATCTGGCCCACAAAGTATCTCTTTATTCACAGATGGGTCTCTTGAATCAGATAGATGGAAAGATAGAAAATAGACAAAAAAAGTCAGTCACACACACACACACACACACACACACACACACACACGTCAGTCACAGCTGTGGAGATGAAGCTGATGCATAGCTGACCCTCTGGCAGGTTTTCAGAGGCTAAATTATATGAGAGGAAATCTCCCACTTTTCTCCCCACCGAGCGGCTAGTGGTTTTGAAATGCTAGAGAAGTACAGCCTTTGGGCTAGCAATGCAACTTCCTATGGATGAAAGATAGATGATAGATGATAGATGAGTGGATGGATGGATGGATGGATGGATGATAGAAAAATAGATAAGCAGGCAGGCAAAGATGATAGATAGATAGATAGATAGATAGATAGATAGATAGATAGATATAGAGATAGATAGATAGATAGATAGATATAGATGACAGAAAGAGATAGATATAGATAGATGAGAGAGAGAGAGATGGGTAGGTGAGTGGGTACGTGGGTGGATGGATGGATGGATAGAAAAATAGATAGGCAGGCAGGCAGAGATAGATAGACAGACAGACAGATGGACAGACGGACTTATAGCAAGTAACCATGTCCATCAAGTTGATTCTGACTTAGCCTCCTGAAGTCCACAGACAGGTCTAGGACATGAACTGGCCCCAGGCAACCTCATCCCAGTCATCCAGAACTGTCCAGACTCCCAGACTCCCACTCTCCTCTCTCTGCTCAGATGCCGCCTTCTACCAGTCACTCCCTTTTCCTAGCCTGTTCCCTGAATTTTCTTGTGGTTGAGCGCCGCCGAGATGATTTTGACTCACAGCGATCCCGTGTGTTACAGGGTGGAACGTGTCCCATAGGGTTTCCACACATTTATGGAGCCAATGGCCACACCTTTCCCCCCTCAGAGCAGCTCACAGGTGCAAACTGACAATGAGTCAGTTAGCAGCGGAGCCTCTAAGCACTGGGACAGCCAGGCTCCTTGAGAGACAAATCTAGTGAGACACATTAATACACAGAGAGATACATGCAGATATATTCCATGGGAGAAAAATGGGCAGTCTCCTCCCATGTGATTTACTGCCTCTGAAAACCTGCTGGAAGGTCAGCTAAGTTGATACCACCTCGATGGTACTTAACAACAAAAACAATCTAGATCTAGCTACAGTTTGTAATAGACAGATCTATCTATCTATCTCTCTATCTACCTACCTACCTACCTATCATTTCTCTATCATCTATCTATCTATCTATCTATCTATCTATCTATCTATCTATCTATCTATCTATCTATCTATCTATCTATCTATCTATCTATCTATCTTCTATTATCTATCTATCTATCGATCGATCTTCTATTATCTATCTATCTTCTATTATCTATTTTCTATTATCTATCATCTATCTATCTCTCTCTCTATCATCTATGTTGTTGTGTGCCGTTGAGTCAGAACTGACCCCCTGTTGACCCCACCGCAGGGGAGGAGACTGCCCAGCCTTCTCCTCATGTGTATGTGTATTTATAAATTGCTGTCTAGTCAACTACCACTCAGAGTGATCTTCATCTGACCCTTGCCCTACCTCACACATGAGTCAGTAAGGACATGGCCGTCGTGGGTTTTATGTTTCTCTCTCTCTCTCTCTCTCTCTGTGATTAGCTGAGCTGAGGACCAGGCATGATACCAATCTCTTTGCCACGTTATTCTATCTAACTCCTGTTACAATCTCTTAGAAAGAGCCATCATTATTATTACCTTTATAAATAGCTTGGTTTATGGAGAGCTCCCCAGGGTCAGGCATAGATATGGACACATTCCACCCTCCCAATGGATCGATGAGCTGTGCAGCGTTACAACTCTCATTTTATAGATGGAACTGGGGTTTGCAGAGGCTAGATCACCTGCCCTGGGTCACAGAGCTATGAAGCAGCACAGTGGGAAATGAACCCACGTCTTCGTCTGGGAAAAGGCAGTTTTGGAAAACTATGCTCTAAGAGAGTACACTTTTTTCTCTAATTTAAAAAAAAATAAGCACATGGGAGCAGCCTGGAAACATAGTTCACTGTGGGAACAGTATCCACGAGGTCTTAGGAGACAAGAGGGGAGTATCTGGGTTCAGGAGAGCCCTGGCGGTGTAGTGGTTTAGGACTTGGTGTTAACCAAAAGCTGGTAGCTGTTATTAGGTGCCACTGAACAACTACAACTCCCAGCGACCCTATGAACCATAGATGTCATCGTGGCCTGGACTGGACTGTTTTCACTGTCTCTCATATGCTGGAATCCACCCTGTGGTCACTGTGTCAGTTCACCCGGTTGAGGGTCTTCCTGTCTTTCTCCAGCCCTCCACCTTTCTCAGCTTGATGATATCTTTTTCCAGGGGCTGGCACAACCTTGACATCTTGACAACCTGCCCAGAACCTGTGAGACGAAGTCTCCCCATCCTTCCTCCAAGGTGCACCCTGGATGTACCTCCTCCGAGACAGACCTGTTTGTTCTTAAGGCAGTCCATGGGTATTCCGTGCTCTTCACCAACACCACAGTCCAAAGGCTTGATATCTCTTCAGTCATCTCTATAGTGTCTGACTTTCAAATACATTGAAAGCGACCAAAAACCCCACAGCTTAAATCAGGGGCACTTGGTCTTTTAACACTGCAAGTTTAGTGGTTTAAATCTGCTCAGCCCTCTGTAGAATTAAAGATATGGTTGTCTGCTTCCATAAATATGACAGAATAGAAAAGCCTTTTGGGGGGGGTCTGGTGGCCTCGTGGTAAGGAGCTGCACTGCCAACCTGAAGTCAGGTGGTTCGAATCCACCGGCTGCTCTGCAGGAGAAAAATGGGCAGTCTCTTCCCATGGGAGGTCCTGCCTCTGAAAACACTGGAGGGTCAGCTCTGAGTCAGTTCAGACTGGAAGGAACAGAATAAGCAAACTCTACGGGGAAGTTCTGCTGTGGAACACATGGGGTCACTGAGAGTCAAACCTACTGAACTGAACCCAACCATAAAGCCAGGCGTAAAGTCAGGATGTAGAAGGCAGTGTACGAGCAGAGTGAGGTGAGCAATTGTCAAGGAGATTTCAGTTCTAGACAATTACCATGAGGCGGTGGTTATTAGGTGCCATGGGGTCGAGTACGGCTCATAGTGACTCTACGAACAGCCAACCCTTATGCTGTGCCGTCCTCATCCTCGCTGCTACACTAGAGCCCACTGCTGAAGTCACCGTGTCAATCTATCTCTTTGTTGGCTGGAGGTCTTCCTCTCCTTCACGGATGCCCCCCTCTTTCCAAGCATGATGTCACTTTCCAGGGAATAGACTCGCCTAGATACAAGTATGAAAGATGAAGCTTGGTCCTCTTTACCTCCAAGGAGCAATCTGGCTACACTTTCTCCAAGACATCTGTTTGTTCTTTTGGCCATCCATGGCGTATTCAGTGCTCTTCTCCAGCACCACAACCCGGAGGCATCAGTTCTTCTTCTGTCATCCTTATTCACAGTCCAGCTCTCTCTGTGAAGTATAGCAGCTAGTGGATTCAAAAGGCGTATTTTGGGTGGGCAGCCTAACTCCTCACCACTAAGCCAACAGAGCTCCTTAAAGTGCATGCGTGTCTTCAGAGGAAGCCAATCACACAGGAGGAGATTGCCCATCATTCTCCCGTGGAGCTGTTGGTAGATTCAAACTGCATGCCTTTGGGATTGCAGCACAGCTTCTTGCCACTCAGCCACCAGAGCTTTCACTCTCTTTTAAGGCATCTTGGCCCTGGGTACATCATCCCTGGATGTTAGCATTGAGCACCTAATGCGGACAGCTCAGATTCCACTCCCTTCCCAGCCAGAAGATGCTGGCATCGTCGCCTTCCCAGAGGGCACGCTGCCAACAAAATTCACAGCACAATCCCACGTCAAGTCATCTCCCCCTCCACAGTGACCTGCTGTAGAGCAGGGCAAAAAGAAAGAAAGAAAAGAAAAAGCAAATCCATTAGGCTAATGGGAAATAAATGCCAGGCTGCAGGTTTGCATTTTTTTTTCATTTTCAGTTTTTAATGAAGTTGTGTTAATATTTTTTACTCCTGCATCTTCTCAATTGTTCTTCCTTATATTTGCTTGCCCTTTTCTTTTCCAACTTGGCGGGATTTAGCTTTACATTCAAGGACCTTTTTTCTGTCTTTATCCAGTTTTAGCTTTGATAACCACCTTGCTGGGGTGAATGCCCACATGGACCGTTGTGCCATTAGCTTTTTCTCGCTGCACTCATTCGATGTAGATGACATATTTCTTCCTGTAAACCTGGACCACTTTGCCAATTTGCTGACCTTTATAGTGCCCTTGTACAACCTGAACTTCATCATCCTTTCAGATGGGCATGGACCGCACGTTGTATTTCTGCCTCCGCTCCTTGGACAGAGGAGAAGACATAATCTTCCTTCGAACGTGAGAGGGTGCATTGAAGTGCCTTTTACGGTTTTGCTCCGGTCAGAAGTCACAAAAGGATTGAACTTCAATTTGGCCGCTGCCGCTTCAGCGATGGCCACAGCAGGTGAAAGAGCCAGTTTGCATTTTATAGGCAAGATTCCAACTTAGATGGAGCCAGTGAATAATTAATAGGTAAATTTAAATGCTGTTTAGTGTTGTTGTGGGGCCCAATAGGCAAACCTAAAACTTCACCATTTAAAAAGAAACAAATTGTTTGGAGTGTTTGGTAAATTGCCCAAGAAGGGCACTCTTTGGATAGGAGCTGAAAACACTGAAAAAAAAAATTTAAAAAAAAAACAAAAAACACCACCGTTAGGGTCCATCTAGTCTAGTCACTTTACAGATGGGGAAGTTGAGTCTTGGAGAGAGCGTGTGTTTTGCCAAAGATTACCCAATAAACTAGCGGCAGAGCTGGACTGCCTGAAGACACAATGCACAGCAATGATCCACAAACGCAACTCTTAACAGGCAATTTACAGGCTCCTCGACAGCAATGTGTCAGGCCTAACTCAAGGGCAAACCGTTTGAGTTTTCTGAGATGACTAGATTCTTTGGAGATATTGCGATCAACGGCATTGGTTAATTGTAATTAATGTTATGAAACAAAATGTATATGAAGGATTGGATGAAAACAAAAGGGGGGCAAAGCAAGGGATTGGATTCTTTGTTATTGTTGTTTGTTTAAAACTGCATGTTTTCAAATAGCACAGACTTCATTTCAATAAACCTTAGCCTATTAATTAGCTATTCGGTACTGCAGAAGTTGTTTCATGTTCATTTATAGGGAGGAAAGAATATCAATCCCACAGCATTATTGTAAAATTAAAGAAGACATATTATGAAAAATGATGATTAAATATCTTAAAATTTATGCTGTTGTTATGTCTCATTAAGTCATACCTGACTCACAGCTGACCCTCCACTGGTTTTTCAGAGGCTGTAAATTGCATGATGCGGGGGAGGCTGTCTGTTCTTATATATTTATATGGAACTCCTGTGACCTGATGGATAAAGAGTTACGCTGCCAATCCAAAGACACACAATTAAAACCCCACCAATGACTCCACACAAGAAAGATGGGCAATCTCATCCCATGCCATTTACAACCTTCTGAAAATGACCTGGGTTTGCTGGATTTGACTAACAATGAGCTGTGGGCTGGAAGCCTCTTGTTGAGAGGGAATCAGGATGTGGTGGGTGAGCCTGTGTATTTAGAAGTCAGCTGGGCCTTGAATAAGTCTACAGTTTGGAGGCTCATGTGTGAAGCGGTTGGATTCTGGAAGGTGGGCTCTTCTCGTTTTGGTTGAGGGATGGGTGTGGACTGCTGATTGTTTTTATTTCATTCACAACTGTGTGTAAGCTGATTGAATTTGCTGGATTTGACTAACAATGAGCTGTGGGCTGGAAGCCTCTTATTTGGAGCCGATCAGGATCTGGTAGGTAGACCTGTATATTTAAAAGTGGTTGGGCCCGTGGGGCCTGGTATTCATTGTGTTTGCAAGGAACATTCTTCTAAGTGGTACAGCATTGGTCTGTCAACTCACTGTACTGAGGTAACTTGGGGTTTCTGTGATCCTGAACACTGTGCCACTAGTGTGTCAAAGCCATAATAGTTACTCATGGTGGCGAGGGTTTGGTAAAGCTCTCAAATTAAGAAAGGTTTGGAAACAGGAGTGGCATCCACTTCCTAAACAACATGCCTCTGGAAACTCTTTGAACTTAGTGAAATGACAATAATTATAGAACAAGGTTCAGGTCTTTTGTTTATAGAGTCACTATGAGTCATGCTCAACTTGATGGCACTTAACAACAACATGTATGTGTATGTGTATATACATGTACGTTATTATATACACACACACACAGTTGTTGTTGTTGATTGCCTTCAAGTCAAGTACGACTTATAGCGACCCCATGACAAAATGGCCCGAAGCCCCTCTAACAACTATCGATATTTATCAAAGTTGATAGAGTTTCCAGAGACATGCTATTCCTGCTTCCAAATCTGTCTTAGTATGTTATTGTTGTTATGTGCCATTGAGTCACCTGCAATGTATAGGTGACCCTATGTACAGCATCTCTGAACCCTTCCCTGTCCTGGGCCAGTCTCACTAATTCCAAAACACCAACTGCCATTGCCACAGTTACAGTATCAATCCATCTCATCCAAGGTCTTCCTCGCCTGCACTGTCCCTCCACCCTTCCGAGCATGACATCCTTCTAAGGACCAATCTCTCCTGGACATGTGCCCAAAGTAAGGGACACAGAGCTTCAAAATCCTAGCCTCCAAGGAGAGACTTGGTTTCACCTTCTCCAAGACAGACCTATTTGTTTTCTTGGCAGTTCAAGACTCTTCTCTAGCACGACTCAAAGGCATCTATTCTTCTTCTATCATCCTTAGTCGTTGTCCAACTCTCTGAAGCATAACAAGTAATTGAGAAGACCATGGCCTGGATTAGGGGTCTCTTTGTATCTGGACTGACACTGTTGCTCTTCAGCACTCTGGAGAGGTCCATGACAGCAGATTTTCCCAGTGCAATTCATCCTTTAATTTCCTGACTGCTGTTGTGGATCTGAGCAAGCTGTAATTGCTAACAGCCTCAATCTCTTTTCCATGTAATATGGTGCTACCAATTGGCCCAGTGGTAAGAATATTTTTCTTCTTGATGTTGAGCTTCAATTCATATTGAAGACTACAGTCCTTGATGTTTTTACAGCAAGTGCTTCAGGTCTTTTTCAGTCTCAGCAAGTAAGGTGTGTCATCTGCATATCTTAGGTTGTTAATAAGTCTTCCTCCAATCTTGATGCCACACTGCTCCTCATAAAGCCCTGCTTCCAAAGGCACATGGTTCGAATCCACCAGCTGCTCCCCAGGAGAAGGGTGGGCAATCTCTTCCTTTGTGATTAACTGCCTCGGAAAACCCACCAGAAAGTCAGCTATGGATAGGTTCTAACCCTGTGTTACATAACAACATATGTAAATATAGAAAAAAAAATATGCTGCTATGAGTCGCCTGTGACTCGACGGCACTTAACAACAAAAACAATGGGATATATATTTGGAATCAGGAGTGGCATCCACTTCCTAATTACATGCCTCCCGAAATTCTATGAACTTTGATAAATGTTGATAGTTGTAGAGGGGCTTCAGGCCTTTCGTCCATAGGGTGATCATGACTCATGCTCAACTTGAAGGCAATCAACAAGAACAGTGTGATAAATAGTATCATATATGTAACAGCATAGTAATAGATAAATGAGACAAGTCAGATAATTATCAATAACTTCATAACAAGCATCTGGTAATATTCAATGACCAAACTTCACCTTTAAAAAGATTTTAGAATTTCAAAAAGAAGATTAGCTTAGCCTGATTGAGGTCACTTTCTTTTTATTTTTGAGGTCACTTTTTAAACACACAGAGCAAATACCATGCATCTGATGAAACTTCGGAAGCATTCCTATCAAGGTCAAGAATAAGGACTCCGGCTTCCTCGTCTACTACTCAATTTCATATAAGAGCCCAAGCCAAAGGAAAAAAGTAAGAATAAGAAATGAGGCCTAGAATTGAAAATGAAAAGACACAGCTATTCTTATTTTCAAATGATAAGATTGTCTATGAAGCAAATCCCAAAGAATCTATACTCCAAACACTAAGTCTTCTGGACATAGGAATAATCAGTAGCTTCTCCAAGGACCACAATAATGAAATTTTTAAAAAAATGGAATGGTGAAACATATTCTATTCTTAAAAGTTTAGGAAGAACAGCATGCTTGGCAAGAAATCTAACAAGAAAAAGATTTTCGTAGAATAATATAGTGGAAGCCATTGTTTTAAAGATTAAGCATGAGCCTGGACACAGTGGTTCAATATGTCAATTGTTCCCAACGAACCTACAAATGAATGTTTTTCCAATAAAAATCATATCAGATTTTGTGGTAGAATCTTAATAAGAAGATTAAAGGATCAAGCAGAGAGAAGATCATTCTGAAGGCAAGTGGTTAAGCTCACAGTGCAATAAAGGTAAAAATCAACAGTAAGAAGACCAAGGAATAACATCACATACGTGAAAATGATACTCTGCTTAGAAATTACTAGGTAACATTGTTGCTATGTGCCATCAAGTTGGGACTGACTCTTAGCTGACCACGCAGCATTTTATTTTATTTTTTTACTTCATTTGTTTTTACTATCGAACTTTCATCTACATGGCAGATAATCGAAAAGATCATGGTTTGGATTAGGTGCATCTTAATCTTCAAACTGACATCATTGCTCTTCAGCACTTTGAAGAGGTCCCTGACAGCAATTTGATTTTCTGGCGGCTGGTGCTAAAGTTATTGATTGTGGATGCAAATAAGATACAATCATTGACAGTTTCTCTTTCTCCTTCATCTACCATGATGTTGTGTGTTGTGCCAGTGGGGAGGACTTTTGTTTTCTTGTTGATATGTAGTCCATATTGAAGGCTGTAGTCATTGATCCTCTGCGTCAAGCATTTCAAGTCCTCTTAGCTTTTCTTTAACTGCCTTTTGAAATCTTCTGTTCAGTTTATTTACTTAATCATTACATCCACGCAGCATTTTTATGAGACTATAAATTGCAAGAAACAAAACTGTCCATATTTCTCTCACAGAGCAGCTGGTGGATTTGAACTGACTGCCTTCAGGTTGGCAGAGCAACTCCTTACCACTAGGCTACCAGAGCTCCCTACTGGGGAATAGAAGAAATGAAAAATGAAATTTGGAAATTCTTTGTATTGAGTGAGAATGAAAACACAACACATGGAAACTTCTGGAACACAGAAAAGGCTGTAACTGGAGGGCAATTTATAGCATTGGATGCACACAGGAAAACCCCAAAATCAATACCTTAACACGACATCTCTGTCAGAAAATGCTCATCAGGAAACAGGAACAACCTTTGGTTTCCAGAAGAAAGGAAATAAATGTTATAGGAGAAATAAATGAAGCAGAAAAATAGTAGGGAAGAAAATTCAACCGAACTAGAAGTTGACTCTTTAAGGAAATATTAATAAAATCTATAAGTTGATCACAAGGCTAACAACAAAAAGGGAGATTATACAAACAAGAAGAAGAAATGAAATGGACCACATCACAGCAGAACATATTGACCTAAAAAGGGTAACAACAGAATACCATGAAGAATTTCACTCCAGCAAAGGTGGCCTGGTGGAAAGAAGCTGTGCGGCAATCCCAAAGGCATGTGTTTTGATTCAACTAGTTGCTCCATGTGTGAAAGATGGGCAATCTTCTCCTGTGTGATTTGGTCAGCTATGGGTAGGTTCTGACTTGATGGCACACACACAACAACAATAAACAGCAGACTGTGACAGAAATCAGACGCACCTTAGTTTTCAAACTGACACCATGACTCCTCAACAATTTGGAGAAGTCTTTAACTGTAGACTTTCCTAGTGCAATGCTGCTTCTGATTTCCTGACTGTGGGTACCAAAGGTATTTATTGTGAATCTAAGTAAGATGAAGTTGTTGACAGCTTCAAGTAGTTTAAAATGAATTCTTTGCTATGCATCTGCGAGTTGGGTAATGACTAAGGATGACAGAAGAAGAATCTGTGTCTTTAAGTTGTGGTGTTGGAGAAGAGTACTGACTATCCCATGGACTGCCCAAAGAACAAGCAGGTCCATTGTGGAGAAAGTAAAACCAAGGTGCTTCTAGGAGGCAAGGATTTTGAAACTCATCTCACATACTTTGGGCATGCTGTCAGGAAGGGCCAAGCCTTGGACAAGGACTTCCTTCTTGGAAAGGTGAGAGCATAAGAGAAGAAGACAGATTGACACAGTGACTGTAACAAGGGGCTCAACTCCGCCATGGATGGTGAGGATGGCACAGGATAGGGCAGGGTTCAGATCCATTGTTTACAGGATCACTGTGAGTTTCAGTTAACTTGATGGCACATAAAAGCAATTTAAAATACTGAACCTCTTGCAAAAGATGTCAACAAATTCCTAGTCAATATAATTCAACTTCATATGAAAACACGCCAAAAATCATGGCCAAGTGCATTCATAATCAGGTATTCAATGTGGTTCAACATGTAATCCATCATACAAATAAAATTGAGGAAAAGAACCATATGATTCTATAAATTCATGCAGGAAAGGCCATTAACAAAATCCAGCATGAATTTCTGTTCCAAATGGGAATAGGACCTCACCCGATCCTTTCCATTTCCTTCACCTCCCTTCCTCCACCCACCAAACTGGGGGGAAATAAAAATGCCTGGGAACACAATATAAATGAAAATAGTGTGAAACACAATGCATTTATAGGCTCCAGGGCTTGTGAGCAAACCAATATAAAAGAAGAAAAAACAGGGAAAAAATGGGAAGAAGAGGAAAATTATTCAACATTGTCATCAGGTGCCATTGAGTTAACATAATTATGATGATAGAGCAAAATTGAGAGAGAGAGAGAAAGAGGAGAGAGAGAGACTAGGTATGTATTCCCTTGAGATCAAGATCCAGGCAAGATTACTACTCCTGCTGCTCTTCAGTACTGTCTTGTAAGTTCTAGCCAAAGTAATAAGGCAAGAAAAGAAAATAAAAAGTATCCAAGTTGGCAAAGAAGTAGAACTATCTCTTCATAGATAATCTTATTATATTTGTAGAAAAGCCCAAAGACTCAGCAAGAAAATTAACAACATTGAGCAAAGTCGCATTGTACAAGATTAATGCCAATTTAAAAAAACAAAACAAAACAGTCAGATTCCGCCACAGCAATAAAAGAGAAGTCTGCAAAGGATGCAGAGAAACCAATATAATTTACAATGTTGTTGTTGCTATTATGTGTCTTTGAGTCAGAACCACAGCTTAATGACCCTCCAGCAGGTTTTCAGAGACTGAATCACACAGGAGGAGAATGCCCATCTTTTTCCCATGGAGCAGCTGGTGGATTCAAACCACATACCTTTGGGTTAGTGGAGCAACTCCTGATCACTAGGCCACCAGTGTTCCCTCCATTTACAGTAGTCACCCAAAAGATGAAATCCATAGGAGTGACTCTAACCAGAAACCTAAAAGATCTATACAAAGAAAACTACAAATCACTACTACCAAAAAAACCTATATAAAGGGGAGAATACACAATGTTCATGGACAGGAAGACAGTATTGTGAAAACATCAATACCCACCAGAAACAATCTACAGATACTATGCAATCTTAATGCGTCATTATTCAGAGATGGGGGGAAAAATCAACAACTTTATATAGAAAGGAAAGAGATCCCTAATACTGAAGATGGAAAACAAACTGGGAGACTTTACACTTTCTGATCTCAAACTCTACTCAGCGGTTGTGATAGCAAAAACCACCAAAGGTACAAAGACAGGTATACAGACCAGGGGTATAGAATTGAAAACCCATTGGTAAATCCATCCACCAATGGACAGCTGACCTTTAACAAAGGTCATTTCCCCATGAGGTGGGGAAATGACAGCCTCTCTAACAAATGATGCTGATGAAATGGGGTAACCACTTGCAGAAAACAAAAACAAGATCCATGCCTTATATTATACACAAAAGAACCCCTAACTCAAGATTGATCGAGGACCTAGTATAAAACCGAAATACATCATTTTCTTTTAAAAATAGGAGCAAATTTAGGGGCCTTATCTGAGGCATAAATAGACTGTCAGATGTAACTTTAAAAGGCACAAACAAGAGGATAAAT
This sequence comes from Elephantulus edwardii, assembly GCF_000299155.1. NCBI lineage: Eukaryota > Metazoa > Chordata > Mammalia > Macroscelidea > Macroscelididae > Elephantulus > Elephantulus edwardii. Next base: position 8,761,165 of record NW_006399839.1, on the reverse strand, counting down.
AGACGATTGGGACCTTCTAAAAATTAAATCTGTATGGGCATCAAAAGACTTCTCCAAAAGAGTAGAAAGAGGCTGCCAATGATTGTGTTTTACTTGAATCCATGATTCACACCCATATTAGCAGCAGTCATGTAACCAAAAGACATGTTGCTTTGGGAAAAATCTGTGGTCAAGGACCTCTCCAAAGTTCTAAAGAGCAAGGATGTAGCTTTAAAGACTAAGGTGCACCTGGTTTAAGTCATGGATTTTCAATTACTTCCTATGAAAGTTAGACAATGAATCAGGGCAACAGGAGAAGAACTGATGTCTTTGAATTGTTGTGCTGACTATTTCATGGACTACCAAAAGAACAAAGTCCTTCCTGGAGAAAACACACCCAGCGTACTGTTTAGAGGCAAGGATGGTGAAATGTCACCTTTGGGCATGTTTCTGAAGATGCCTGACTATCGAAAAAAGAAATGGTGTTGGGGAGAGGTAGAGGGTCAGTGAAAGAGAGGAAAATCCTCAATGAGACGGACTGCCATAGAGTCCACCACAAAGGGCTTGAGGATGAGGGGTCATGAAGATGGCACAGGACAGGGCAAGGTTCAGATCTGTTGCTTATAGGTTCCCTTAAGTCACAGATCACACAAGAGCACCTAAAAACAGCTAACAACACAAAGCAGTGACAATGGATTAACTATAGCTGAGCTCTGGTGGCCTCATGGTAAGGAACTATGCTATAATCCCAAAGGCACACAGTTCAAATCCACCAGCTGCTCTGCAGGATGGTTAATCTCCTCCTGTGTGATTAACCGCCCTCTGAAAACCCATTGGAAGGTCAGCTATGAGTTGGTTCTGTCTTGATGGTACACAGAACATGTTTCAATAGGAACTAATCTGAGAATCACAATATTAAGAGGAAGAAGCAGAGTACAGAAGCATAGGTGACGGATGTGGTTCAAGTATAAGCATGCCTACATGGGATTGCAATGATGTCAGTCTAGAGACTAAAGTGCGCCTGATTCAGCCCATAGTTTTTGCAATTACTTGCTATGCACTGGAAAGCTGGATAATGACTAGGGATGATAGAAAGAGATGCCTTTGAGCTGTGGTGTTGGAGAAGAGTATTGACTGCTAGTAGAACAAACAGGTTCAACCTAGAGAGGGTGAAACCAGGCTGCTCCTTGGAGGCAAGGATTTCAAAGCCTCGTCTGACATAACTGTGTATATTTTGCAAGGAGGAACCAGTCCTTGAGAGGGATGTCATGCTTGGGAGGATAGAGAGATAGTGCAGGAGGGGAAGACCCTCGATGAGACGGATTGATTCAGTGACTAAGGTAATGGGGGTAGGCGTGTCAGAGACAATAAGGTTGGCACAGGATAGAGCAGGGTTTAGGGCTGTTGGACATAGGGTCACTATGACTTGCAGGCGACTTGATGGCATCTAACAATAACAACAATGACAACGTAGGATTGCACATTACATATTCAGGATAATGCTTCTTTCTGGGGAGGGAGGGAAGGAAAGATGAAAAAGAAACCAGAAGAGAGATCAGTGCAAGATTAGCAAAAGACAACAAGATGGTACCAACTCTTTTTCTTTTTTTTTTTAAAAAAAAGTTTTCTTAAAAATATCTGAATCAAATATGGCAAAATGTTAACTTATGTCACCCTGGGGTATCTGGTATGCAAGCGCCACTTACATCATTCCTGAAACCTTTCCATATGTTTGGATAAATGTCATTGAGAACATGTAAAATCACTAAGCGTGAGAATGCATGAGGAGTGTCTAGCTTGGTGGTAATTCAGAGCTGGTATTTGAGCCCAGATCTGAATACCCCCTTTCCTCTTAGCCCACAGTTTCTTTAATATCAAAACCCACCTCCACTGAGTCAGTCCCAACTCAGAATGACTCTCCACAAAGTAGCCTTTTCAGGAGAAGACTGTTCACCTTTAGCCTCAGGGGAGCAGGTGGATTTGAACTGCTGACCTTCTGGTTAGCAGCCCCATACATTGTAGACTAGAGCACCAGGGCTCCTTTCTTCTCCTTCAGCTTTGTGAGTAAGAACGTTTCTGCATTGGGGTCCCCAGCTTTCTTTCCTCCATGGAGGAAGCTGAATGGGACAGGACCTTCTCTGGGGAGTCCAGATTGTGAGGGTTCACGTCACAATCTCAATGACTCCAATTTGCTCATCTGAGCTGTGAGAAACCTGTGGAACGGAGAAATGTACCAGAGCTCCTGTGTGGATCCTCTGCTTCCAGCCTCACTCCCTATCACTGTGGCTCTGTCCTCACACTCACTCCCTTATGACCCAAACCAACAGTGAACCTCCTTGGTTCACAGTGTACCTGCCCCCTGTGGACCTCTGAAACTGGCCTCTTTCCTCTCTGAACAAAGGCGTTGGCCTTGGACATGAATAGTGATGCTAATAACTCAATTCACTGCTGTAGTTCTGGAACGACTTGGTGCTGACCCTCCAGTGGGCCGAACTGATACCAAGTTCTTTACAAATCACAGATCATGGTTGTCTCCTAAGCAAATGCATTCCCACAACTAGTATGAGATTACCCAAAAAGCAAAGTAAGCAGAGGCTTAATCATGCCTATGGCTCTGGAGCAAGCAATTTCCTGTCTTTCCTCCACATCAAAGGTTCTGCAACCTCACGGCATCTTGCTACAGAATCAAAGCTTCTTTGCCTAGTTCCAATTCCTCTGGGGCGAATGGGAAGTACCCAGTGAGCAAGTTAAGCACAGGCTGCCTTGTGCTTGCTGACAGATCTGCCGTGAACAATTTCACCACGTTCTCTGTACAACATGAAGCGCCCATGTGAACGTGTTCACTGCAGCTTGGCAAGTACGAAGAAGCCCAGGCTTGTCTTGCTCATGGGGTGAAACACTCCTGCTTAAGACACTTTAGCGGAATGGGGTGACCTGCTCCTGCTTAAGGCACTTTAGGGGACACTGTAACTCTTCACTGGTACCTTAGCAGTAAAGAGTAGCACTGTCAACCTGAAGGCACACAGTTCAAATCCACCAGCTGCTCCACAGGGAAAAAGATGGGGCATCTCCAGTGCTATTTACTGCCCCTGAAAACCCCCTGCAGGGTCAGGTAGGGCGTCGGTTCCAGCTCGATAGTCCTTAACAACAGTAACAACATCGCTCTTCAGTGTGAGGTGCTTGGAAGCAGTGATACAGAAGAATCTTTGGGGACAGAGGACATTTCCCTCCTCATGCTGGACACAGAAATTGGTCTGGGCGTTCCAGTTGTTCTGTGATAGCAACAGGAATTAATAAGAGAGAGGGCTGATATTTTTCCCCTCAGGGGCCCTGGGGTCAGGTCTGCCTCTTTTTGGTGTTACTATCACAGCTGGCGTGCTGTCGCGAAGAGGGGCCAGCCCTTGGAAAAAGACGTCATGTTGGGAAAGAGAAAGAGAAGATGATGCTTTAACAAGATAGACTGACACAGTGCCTGTAACAAGGGGCTCGAGCAGATCGGAGACGGTCGGTCAGGGTGGAGCAGGACAGGGCGAGGTTCTGATCTCTTGCTGAGATGGTCACTATGTGTCATGGTAGATTTGAGGGCACCTAACAACAACAACAGCAACAGCAACAACATCACAGCTGGTTGTGGGTTGCGGCTGGCATCTAAGGAGCAGAGGCCAAGGACGTTATTCAGATTCCTCGGTGCACAGAGCAGCCGCCACCACGGAATGAGCTGCTACAAACCACCAAGCGTGCTGCTGAGGAAAAACCGGTGCACGGTGACGGCCAGGACCCCAGCAGGTGCACTGACCAGCGCCCCCAAAAGCCGTGGCATCCCAAGCCATGCTGACAGAAGCACCTCCACCCATCCAGCACCAGGAACTGTGGGCTCACATTGACTCATGGTGACCCCTCGTATGCAGAGCAGATCTGTGCTCCATTGTGTTTATGAGACTGTGAGCTTTGCAGGTCGCCAGCCCTTTCTTCTGAGTCACTTCTGGGTGCTTTTGAACTGCCAGCCTTTAGGTCAGCAGTGGAGTGCTTAGCTGTTTACCCAGGGCCTCCTGGAAAGATTAAAGCTAGACGTGCCTGACTCTCAACCTGGCTGGCCCTCGGCTGTGTCTAGCAAATGCATGGCTCTGACGGAGCCCCGAGCTCAGAGGATGTCACAGTGTCTACCTTTAAAGGGAGGGCTGTCTGCACTCTCCCAACAGCCCCTAACAGAAGACAACCCTGTCCTTGGCTTCTTGGGTGCTCAGCACCTGCCTGGCTTTGCTGGGCCAGCTCTGTTACCTGCAACAGTTCTGCCAGGAATCATGCTGTTTGCTAACATCTGCAGGTCTCCTGTGAAGAGCCAGTGAGTATGGGCATGGCCTGAGTCAGTAAGGAAGGAGGCTCTAGAGGGAGGAGGGAGGAGGGAGTAGCCAGTGGAAGGCCTGCTCCCTGGTCGTTTCTGAAGATGACAGGGATGCACCCCTCCCAGCTGATGGCCCCATGAATCCGTCAAAGAGGGCTCAGTGTGCGTCTCCATCTCCTGCTGGTGTCTCCCTCCTTACCTGGTCACAGAGGGTTCCGATCAGGCCTTCCAAGTCCTGCTTCTCGTGCAAGACCATCTGCTTCTCCTCATACTCTTGCTCCAGCTGCATTTCTAGCTGACGGAGCTGCGGGTGGGAGGGGAAATGCATGCGTCAGGTGACTGCGGACCCCTGGACACCCCAAAGGAGGCAGGGATCGCTGAGGTTTGGGAAGGTGGGGCTGGAGCCCCCTTGCCCAGCTCCACGGCCTGTTCTATTGATGGGGACCTACTGTCATGGAGTCACTGCCAACTTATGCCCACGTGCTAACGGGCGGCATGACCCCAGGAGGTTTTCTTAATGACCATCTTTATGCCTCACACTGCCGCGGTGCTGCTGGAGGAATTCGAACAGCCAACTTGAGTGCAAACCATCTGTAACCGCTCAGGGACCTCAATGACTAGACAGGGGTCTCTCTGATGGAGATCTAAGGAGCTAGCATGACAGCTTGGGAGCTGACCAATTACAAAGAAGCCCTTTCAGTTGCCCCGCCTCCCCAGTCCCCACCCAATCAGAAGCGGTCGCTCCCTCCTAGACCCCTTTGACTGTATGTCCTGGTATTCTGCTCTTGCTCAGGATTAGATGCAACATATTCTAACGCATCCACGTCCCTTCTTGACAGAGCACTGGCAGGCTAGTGGGTAAGGAGCTGCCAATGCAAAGGGAGGTGGTTCAAATCCAAGAGCTGCTCCTCAGGAGAATGATAGGCAATCTCCTGCCATGTGAGTGTCAGCCTCTGAGAACCCACCGAAGGGCCAGCGATGAATATGACCCAACATGACAGCCGTGAGCTGAGCTGATGAGAAGAACCCCTCCCCACTCAGTAAGCTTCAGTGACAAGGACTGCCACCATGGGCTTAGACACAGGATCTGGCACATGACTAGCATTCTCAGTTGTTAACCAGAGAGTTGGTAGTTTGAGTCCCCCCTCTCCACCAAGATGTCTTAGAAGAAACATCTGGCAATTCACATCTGAGAAGCCAGCCTTTGTAAACAGCCTCGAACAGACTAGAAATTCGGTTGAGCAGAGGGTCACTACGTGTCAGAGCTCAGCAGCAGCACCTCATAGCAACAAGTTGCAGGGTGGGCTTTTTCGTTGTTGTTTTTCTTTTTAAAAAGAATTTGAGATTATTCACCTAGAAGCAGCGCACTGATTTATAACTGGCCTTGATTTCTCCACATTCACTTAGCAAACTCAGGCAAGTGGCCAGTTAAAAATGTATTTCCTAGGCGAGCTCTGGTGGCCTAGTGGCAAGAAGCTGCTCTGCAATCCGAGAGGTGCATGGTTCGAATCCACCAGATGCTCTGCTGGAGAAGGAGGGACAGTCTCTTCCTGTACCAGTCAGATCTGATTTGACAGTACACACACACACACACATACAAATAATAATGATAATGATGATGATAATAATAATAATAATTTAAAACCAAAGTGGCGTTTCCTTCAAGGTGACCCCCAATTCATGGTGATCTTAGGGGTTTATAAGTATAGAAAAGTACCCCACAGAGTTATTTCAGTGGCTGGCTTTTAGAAGTAGATTTCCAAGCCTTTCTTCCAAGGCACTTAGGGCAGATCTGAACCACTAACCTTCCGATTAACAGCTGAATGTGTTAAGCCTTTGCACCAGCCAGGGTGCACCCCCTACAAGCTGTGTTTGTCCCCGCTGCACAGCATCTCTTGTATCCTTCTTTCATCCTCCCTCTTAAGCCTGTTGCATTAATGACTCTGTAATTCCCAGATAGGTGCAGAGTCATAGACATGGGCAGTAGTCGCTTGAAGATACTATAACTCTATCTACTGGCTTCCCACCCAGGTCACTGGCAATTGATTTCCTGCCAGAGTAAGAGGGAGACTGAGCAGGGCAGCCACTAGATTGAGGAGTCAGTGCTGGTGTCTGTCACCAGGACAAAAGCTGCGCTCTCCCTTAATGAATCTGTTCACACAAATGCCTCAGGAGATCTGGTTGGGCCCTGTTCCCACTTCCCTCAGCAGCCTTGGTTCATGGACTACACCATCACACATGGACATTGCTGGAGATTTGTGCAACCCTCATCTGAAACGGGGACTCGCTTCCGTATCCTGGTCCATGAAGAGAAAAGAAATCCTGGTTGATAATCACTCACATAGGAAGCAAATGCATTTCAAAATGAGCCTGACACCCATCCTCCTCGTGGTTCAGATTTCAGCCAAACAGTAGACAAATTGCAAGACCAGGTTCAAAGTGAGAATGCACGAATTTCCAAGGCCAGGCTCTCAGCCCTGCCATCTAGATGTCTGTTGGGATATGCGTGTTGCTGGTGGTGATGCTGGCTGCCGCCAGGTGGGCCCTGAGGCCAGGTGGTCTTATGCACAACAGAGCAAGATGCCACCCAGGCCTGCACCATATTCATGATTCTTCCCAAATGCACAAGAGGTGTCCTTAGGTAAAGCGCCCTGCTGGATAAGGTCTAACCCAAAGCTTTCCATTGGTGCTATCTTAACAATTCACCATACATGCACATCAGTCAAGACATCTGTCATGGGCTTCTCTCAACCCTGGCCACACTCAAAGAAACAACCAAAATGCCCACGGTCAGAGAATGCTGCTTATAGTAAAGTACGTGGGACACTTAAGCCACTGAACATGCCCATTGCTGTTGTTTCGTGGCATCAAGTCGGAAGCGACCCATAGCTGACCCTCCAGCAGGTTTTCAGAGGCAGTAAATGGCACGGGAGGAGAGTGTCCAGCCTTCCGCAGAGCAGCTGGTGGATTTGAAGTGTGTGCTTTCGGGATTGCAGTGCAGCTTCTTGCCACGAGGCCACCAGAGCTCCTTTAGATTAGTATTTATTAAAGAGGCCACAGCAAACTATAGCGTGGAAACAGCAGGTTGAAAGCAGCCTGCGCCATATAAGTATGATGATGTCACTACAAATAGGGGTGTGTGTGTGTGTGTGTGTGTGTGTGTGTGTGTGTGTGTGTGTGTTAAAACAGGGTTATGATAGAACATTTAAAATTAGTTAAAGTCATGGTTTCAGGCAGTAGCATTTCAAGATCTCACTGCATTCATACACAGTTCGAATTTTTTACAAATAGCTTGAATAACAGGTAAGATATGGTTTGAGTTTTGAGAGAAATAAGAAGGACTTGGCTCCGTCTTGAAACGTCCAAATTCATACCCAGCGCATCAGTCATCTGGCCTTATGAGCTCTGGCAGGGATTTTAGGGAGACCCTGCTGGACCATTTCAGAAGCAGGAGTGGCCTCCACTTCTTAAACCACATGCCTCTGGAAACTATGAACTTGGAGAAATGATGATGGTTATAGAAAGGCTTCAGGCCTTTTGTTCAAAGGGTTGCTATGAGTCATGCTCGACTCAATGACAGTCAACAACAACAACGTCTGCTCCTGTGTCTTCTTGATAGCTTTGTTTTTTTCACTTGTGATTTGAGTGAAAGTTTCCCAAGCAAATCAGTTTTCCATTCAACCATTCACACACATTTTAATCCAGGATTAAATAATGATGATCTCCATAGGGTCAGCCCATTCTTCCTGCTTCCTCCCTGTGATTCTCATCTCCACTAATCCTTTTCGCCTACCCCTTCTTGCCTTCTGAACCATACCCCTGGACAAACTGTTCCCCCTTTAACCTTATATAGTTTGTTGTTCTAAGGAGTGTGCACCTCCTTGGTGTTACTGGTCATCCCACGGACCTTTGGTTGAAAGCTGAGCCATGAGTGAGTTTCATTCTGAGTTCAAAGGTTGACTGAGGGACACAGTCTTGAGAGGTCGCCAGCACTCGGGGAGCCAGGGTCTCAGGAGGAAGTTAGAGAGATCTGTCTGTCCATGAACCCTGGCTGTGTCCTCGCACTGAAGAACCCATCAAGACCAAGCACGCCAGGGCCCCAAGGGCTGCCCGTGTCGGCTGCACACCTACCCGCTTCTGGCAGGACTGACGGACATCCTCCAGCTCCTCCTCCTGGTCCTCCCGGTCCTTCTGGTGCATCTGCTTCATCCGCTCAATCTCCAGCTCGAAGCGCTGGCGGAGCTGGGAAGGGCGGCAAGGACGAGGCGTGAGGGCGACCCTTGCCACACCCCATGTCCTCCACGGCAGCACTGCCATTCCAACTGCCTGGAGGTCGTGGTGTCAGACTCAGGGTGCCTCCCCCACACCCCAAGCAAACAGGAAAGCCAAACATGGTGAGTAAGTGGCCCCAACATGACCTCCATTCCTTTCCACAGTTCTACTAGATAGCACATACTTTGGACATGTTGCTAGGAGGGGCTATTCCTTGGAGAGGGACATGACGCTGGGAAGGGTGGAGGGTCGGTGAAGGAGAGGAAGACCCTCGACAAGGTGACTGCCACAGTGGGCTCCTGTGTGTCAGGAAGTGTGAGGATGGTGCAGGGATAGAACAGAGTTCAGATCTTTTGTTCATAGGGTCACTATGAGTCATGTTTGATTCAACAGCACCTAACAACAACAACAGTAGGTATCTAGAGAGCTCTAGCAGCCTAGTGGTAAGAAACTGCACCACAATCCCGAAGGCACACAGTTCAAATCCATCAGCTGCTCCATGGGAGAAGGATGGGCAATCTCCTCCCGTGCGATTAACTGCCTCTGAAAACCTGCCAGAGAGTCAGCTATGGATTGGTTCTGATTCAGTGGTACACAGCAACAATAGATATCTAGGGAGCCCTGGTGGCCTAGCGTTAAGGAGCTGTTCTGCAGTCCTGAAAGCAGGTGGTTCGAATCCACCACGCGCTCTGTAGCTGCAGGATGGGCAATCTCTGCCCATGAAATTAAACTGCCTCAGAAAACCCACTGGAGGGTCAGCTGTGGGTCAGTTCTGGCTCAATGGCACACAACAACAACAACAGATAGCATTAATCAACCACTGCTTCCCACTGACCTCAGAATCCTTCTCAACACCAAAGGTGAAGCAAATCTGTTTTTCCTGGAGCAGCCGTGCTTGACGGAGTTTTGTAAGAATGGATGAAGGGATGGGGAGATGGACAGACGGCAGGCTAAGAGTTTATTTAAGTCAGGAAAAGGGGAGGCTTGTCCAACATGGTGGTGGTGGTTGTGTACCTTAGGGTCAGAACTGACCCCTAGCTGACCCTCGGGTGTGTTTACAGAGGCAGTTAATCGCCCGGGAGGAGACTGCCTATCCTTCTCCTGCAAAGCAGCTGGTGGTCTTGAACCGTGTGCCTTCAGGATTACAGCACAGCTCCTTGTCACTAGGCTACCAAAGCTCCCTGTCCAATACGGCACATGGGCCATTATTAGTTCCCTTTCCCTTTGATCACAGCCCTTTCTCTGCAGAACGCAACTATCTTATGATCAAACTCAAAAAGTGCAAACTCATTGCCATCAAGTGGTAACAGACTCACAGCTAAGCAACCAGCGGATTTTCAGTGGCTTCAAATCACACGGGAGATCTGCCCATCATTCTTCTGTGGAGCAGCTAGTAGATTTGAACTGTCTGCCTTTGGGTGGGCAGCACAACTCCCTAACGACTGGGCTCTCAGGACTCTTAAGACAGTTCCTGCATCAGCGAGACACTGACTCTCAATCTCCTGCTTGTCGAGCTTTGTGTACTGGCATTATTTCACACGCTTGGCCTATCTGTTGTACTCTGAGGTTGCACTCTGTCTGGGTGTTACCACGACACAGTAAGCTACGCTCATTAGTGTTTAAAATACCAGCGAGCTCTGGTGGCACAGTCTGTAGGGAGCAGCACTGCTAACTAAAGGTCATGCAACTCTAGTGGTTCGAATCCATCCTCAGCGCTTTGGGAGAAAGATGAGCAATCTCTTCCCACGTGATCGATTTGTAGCCTTGGAAAACTAATAGATCAGCTTCCGCTTCGAGTCAGTTCTGATTCTACCACAGGGAAAGAGAGAGAGAGAGCGGTTTCAGATACCAGCAAGGTCACTCACGGTAGACAGCTTTCAGAGCAACAGCTAGACTAAGATTAGAAAGGTGAGACTAGCAAGAAACTTCAAAAAAATTCGCCAATATTGTGCAACAATGAAATAATTTTTTTAAAGACAAAAGCAAACTGGGGCGGGATAGGGAGGAAAACGTGCAACAATGAAGGAGTGGAAATTAAAGTTTTCTGTAAACTTTCATTAAAATCTCAATAAAAAAGAAAAAATATTTAAAAGATAAGATCGTAAAAAAAATTTTCTTTTTTAAAAAATGCCAATGAGAGAACTCTAATCACAACAGCATGATTTGAAATAGTGCTTGAAGGCACCACAAAATAACAACCACCACAATACACGCAGAAACATGAGTGGTCATGAAGATGGCATGGAACCTGGCCGTGTTTCAGTCAGGGGAGACCCAAAGGCAGCTGCCAACACCAATCTGCTGTTGTTGTTAAGTGTCTTCGAGTAATAGGTGACTCATAGCAACCCTATGAACAAAAGACCTGGACACTTGCATAACTTTCGTCCTTTCTCCAATCTACTTTTTAAAAAAATTTGCAGTCTAACAATGTCAGTCTAGAGACTAAGGTGTGCCTGATTCAGTCCACGGTCTTCGCAGTTACTTGTTATGCATCAGAGAGCTGACTACGGATGACAGAAGAACTGATGCCTTTGAGCTGTGGTGCTAGAGAAGAGTGCTGAACAGACCACAGACCGCCAGGAGAACAAACACGTCTGCATTGGAGAGCGTGAAACCAAGTTTCTCCTTAGAGGCAAGGATTCTGAAGCTCCTACTAAGATGCTTTGGGAATGTTATGAGGAGGGACCAGTCCTTGGAGAGGGAGATCATGTTTGGAAGGATGGAGGGACAGTGCAGGAGGGGGAGATCTTGGAGGAGATGGATTGACACAGTAACTAGGGCAGTGGGATTAGGTGTGTTGGAGACAGTGAGACAGGCTCAGGACAGAGCAGGGTTCAGAGCTATTACACAGGGTCGCCATGAGTCACAGTCAACTCAACGGCACATAACAACAATATCAGATCAAACTCTCAATCTTAATTAGTCTAACCCCAGATTCACCCTAAACCTGTTGATCAGAATCCCCAGGGTGCAAGATTGCGTATTTACAGAATCTAGCTTTAAAGAAGTCTGTTACCTACATGAAGATTCTACACTTGAAGAATCTAGATTTTGCGGAATTTCATTATGGTGTGAAGAGGAGCGCTTGGAGCCCGTGGAGTAGACGGGTTCACACCGCAGAAAGAGGAGTTTTCCGCCTGTTTTGTTCTATCCCCTCTCCCCAAACTTCTCAAGGTTCCCTGCCTTAGAAATTAACAATCACTGCGGGAGAAGGAGGGGCAATTTCCTCCCCTGTGATTAACTGTCTCTGAAAACCCGCCAGAGGGTCATTTGGCTCAGTTCTGACTCAATGGTAAACAACAACAACAACTAACGTGGAAATGAAACTGAAAAGAAAAGTAATCTTAGTCTTTTTAAAAATTGGTAATATTCCTTGTTAGGATATGCTGGTGGCTTAGTGATAAGGAGCTGCGCTGCCAACCCAAAGGCACACAGTTCGAATCCACCAGCTGCTCTGTGGGAGAAAGATGGGCAATCTCCTCCTGTGAGATTTACAGCCTCTGAAAACCCGCTGGAGGGGTCAGCTCTGAGTCCATTCCAACTCGATGGTACGTAACAACAATATTCCTTGCTAGGTTGGATGAGTGGAGATCTTTGGTGGTGCAAGGAGTTAAAGGTATTCCTAGCCAAGAGGTTGATGGTTCGAGTCCATGCAGAGGTACTTTGGAAGGCAGACTTGGCGATTGGTTTCTAAATGTCCAGAGTGACTGAACACCCAGCGGAGCACCGTTCTGTTCTGACACATGTGGAGCTGTCATGAATCAGAATCAACTTGATGAGAGCTGGTGCGGGACCTGGGGCTATGACGCCCATAAAAAGCGTACTCTACTCTATAGATCCTGGCAGAAGGCAGGCTCCTTCGTATTAAATGCCAGCGTCCTTCCTATAAAATGACAGAGGTTATGGGAAGATAACTCAAAACCCAGGACCCCAGGCCAAGAAATAGACTATTTCTTTTTGCATCCCCCACCCCCAGACGCTTGGACACTCCTTACATCTGCAATACCATTTATATCAGGCTTATACGAGTTAACATAAAATTCTCCGGGAAAAGTGCTTATTGTCATCAGTAAATATCTACGGGCTGTCGTCAAGGGCTCAATGCAGTGGGAGTCGAAGGGTGAAGCTCAAAGAACAGAGTCCGAGTCAGCCTTATCTCATGCGCGCGTGGAGGCCAAGAAATCAAGGAGCCGTACTCACTCTGAGGTCTCTGAGGTGGCTGATGATGATTTGCTGTTGTTAGGGAACTTCAAGACGAGAACGACTCATAGCGACCCTGTGAACAACAGACCTGAACCCCATCATGTCCTGTGCCGTCCTCACCGTCTCTGGTACCCTCGAGCCCATAGCTGCAGTCACTGTGTCAATCCACCTGGTCGAGGGTCTGCCTCTTCTTCACCATCGTGCCACTTTCCCAAGCACGTCCTGGAGACATCATATTGCCTCTCCCAGCAACATGCCCAAAGTATATGAGATGATGCTCCGACATCTTTGCCTCCAAGGAGCACTTTGGCTGCACCTTCGCCAAGACACATCTGTCTGTTCTTTGGGCAGCCCATGGAATATTCCGTATTCTTCTCAAACAGCACAGTTCAAGGGCCTCAATTCTTCTTCTGTCATCTTTATTCACTGTCCAGCTCTCAGCAGCATAGCAAGTGATTGAGAAGACCATGGCCTGAATCAGGAGCACCTTAGTCATCAAAGTAACATCATTGCTCCTCAGTTATTTGGAGAGGTTCCTAACTACAGACTTTCCCAGTGCAGCGTGCAAACCTCTGCTGACAGACGAGGTGCCATGGCTGGGACTCAAACTTAAATCTCCCACACGAGAGGGGGGTTAGTTTCACCACTGAATGTCTTATGGGACACATAAACCTCAAACAAAACCCAAGGCCATGGCGTCAATTCCAACTCTCAGCCATTCAGGGCGGAGTAGAATCGCCCCATAGTGTTTCCAAGGCGTTAAGCAGACGCCACATCTTTCTCCCCTGACTCACAGGTAGATTCAAACGCCCAGCTCTTTGGTTCGCAGCCCAGAGCTTTAAGCACTGTGCCACCCAGGCGCCTGCCTGACTCAGTTGCAAGATATTTAATAAACAGGAGCCACATGAGTAAGGATATTGTCAGCTCTCCCAGGGACTAACTCAGTCCCTTCACCCTCGGACATTGTCCCTCACTTTTTTGTGCCTTTATACTCAGATTCATTCCTGAGGGAATGGGGGGGCCGCGGGTTGGTGCCCAGCCCCCCAGTCCCTGCTTCAACACAGCTGCCTGGCACCACCTGCTTCTCTTCTCACATTCTGTGTGGTCTGCAGATTTTCTTGAAGGGGGCAGGGGTCCCAGTCTTGCTGCTGTTTAAAAGTAACCGCCCCCCTCGAATTCCCTTGTGGGAAATTCCTTCAACGCTGAGCCCTGGGAGAAGCGGCGCTTCCTTTGAAAAGCTGGCTTTTGCTTTTTTTTTTTTAACTCGAGGATAACGAAATAATGCAGCTCAAGCTTCCTTTTCTCGCTGGCTACTCGGAATTTCTGAGCCGACATTATTCAGCGTGTAAGACCAATTTGTGGATTTGCATTTTAATTCCTTGCAAACAGCTCATCGTCAGGATCTGTTTCAATTTGTATTATTTTTTTTTTCTGGCTGGGATGGTTTTATTTATAACTTTCTATTCTAGTGTATGTAGAAGGAGCAGTGGTGGAGTCTATTGGTGAGGAAGAAACTGCACTGCAATCCTGAAGGCACGGGGTTCGAACCCACCAGCTGCTCCATGGCACGCAATCTTTTTCTGTGTGTGAAAGCTGCTTCTGAAAACCTCCTGGAGGATCAGCTATAGGTCGGTTCTGACTGATGGCACACAATAACAATAACAATAACAATAACATTCTAGTGGGTGTCAAAGGAGCCACGGTGGCATAGTACGTAGAGAGATGTGCACACAGAGCGAGGGAGTGCGGGTGGCAGAGTCCATAGGGAGTGACACTGAGAACTCACAAAGGTGGTTAGTTCGAATCCAGCAGGACCTCTGTGGGAGGAAGATGGGAAATCACCCCCTCTGTGCAGTTTACAGCCCTAGAAAGTCCACTGGAGGGTTAGCTACGAGTCAATTCTGATTCAAGGGCACTAAGTTTGCGTTTTCGTGAGAATTCTTCCTTTCTCTCATTGCTGTCAGGTCGGAACTGACTCATAGCTCACCCTGTAGCAGCTTTTGGTCCATCTTTCTCCCATGAAGCAGCTGGCGGATTCAAACCGCCAGCCTTTAAGTTGGCAGTGCAACTCTTTACTCACTAGGCCACCAGAGCACCCTACTATTTTTACTCATTTCCATCCAATGAGAATCACCTCATAGCTGACCCTCCATAGGGTTTCAGAGGCTGGAAATCACACAGGACAAGAGTGCCCGTCTTTCTCCCAAGATGCTGCTGGGGGATTTGAACCAGCAGAGAAGTGCGGTTTGGGGGAAACAGTACAACTTCCTACATCCTAGGCCACCAGAGCTCCCATGTACACAGAAAGTGCTCAATAAATAGTAGTTACTGAGCACCAACAATTATTGAGCACCAACTGGGTCCCTGGCTCTAGAAATACAGACAGACAAAGTCTACGCTTTCGTGGAAGTTTTATCCTCATAGGGCAGAAAAGCCTCAAGGAATTTGTTTTAAAATAACGTCTACTAAAAAAAAAAATAATAATAACATCTGCGTAGGGAGCTCTTGTGGCCTAGTGACAAGAAGCTGCACTGCAATCCCATAGGTATGCAGTTCAAATCCACCGGATGCTCTGCTGGAGAAGGAGGGGCAATCTCCTCCTGTACCAGTCAGATCTGATTTGACTGTACACACACACAAAATTAAATTAAATTAAAATGAAATAAAATAAAATACTGTCTACTGTGCCTGAAGTAGAAGATGGTGAGTGAACGGGACACTGAGTGGGGGCTATTTTTAAGAAGGTGAGCAGGACAGGTTTCTCTGAGGAAGTGACGTAGAGGCTAGCTCATGACAGATCTGGATGTCACATTGGAAGGTATAAGGTGCTCCTGGGGTAACAGGGAGCCCATGGATGGGTGAGGAAGGGCCCGTGTCGTGTGGAATAACACCACTCTGCACTGGTCCCCGCACACCCAAACACACAGCTCTCTCCTACCTGCTCCAGTTGCTTGATGGTGTTTTCCTGCTCATTCTGGATTTTCTGCTGCTCGAGGGCACTTGATTCCATCTTCCAGAGCTTCTCCTTTAAACCAGCAACGCCATTCTGCCCCAGAGGCAGGGATCCCAGCAGCTCCTGTTTATGGGCCTGTAGCTTCTCCACCTCACGCTTCAGTTGCAAGGTGTCCTGTTCCTTTTGCTTCAGGGACAAAGAGGGAGAGAGATCTGGAGTGACATAAGGGGCGGCCCCCTAGACGAACCTGGCTGGCCTGGCACCTGGCTTTCCACGTTCTATTGTCCACCTACATCTGGTCCCTCACAGCTCCCCCTGTGGGTCGGCCGTGGAACAGGCAGTGGGAAGGGTGGTGCTGGGAAAGCATGGCCATTGCCCATTCAGCTAGACTCTAAGGTACGTAAGGGAGTGCTTGCCTCAGGAGGCTGGGATTAAGATGTCAGCTAAAGGCCACATCTCCAAAAAAATGACATTTCCAGGCTAGTAAGTTGTCTCTGGGAATCAGACAGCTTTGGCCCATCTGGAGCTAACTCAGTGTCAGCCATGGCTCCCCCCTCCCAGGCGGCCATGTTGGAAGGTGTGAGTAAGGTCATGACATCAAGTAGAGAGGCCCCATCCTGCCAGTCACTGCAGTATTAAGCCAGACTAGGCATCCTACCCAGCTGCCTTGTCACCTGGGGCTTCTTCCCTGTCACTGTTGGCAGCAGAAATGGTATCAGGATAGGGACGGGGTGTCATCCAAGTTCCATCAGAAAAAAATCCAAGGTGGTGCCACGTTCTTCCGCCCTTACCTCCAACTGTTTCTGCAGCTTGCCAAGCTCCCACCGGACGCTGGTGTTCTCCTGGGCCACTTTCTCCCGGAGGCCCTTCTCGAACACTGACTCGCCCAGAGCCTGGGCCAGCTGCATGTCAAACCTGCTCAGAGGAGAACATACAGCAAAGTACCATGAGAAGAAGGGCGAGACAGACAGCTTAGAGCACAATGATAGGAGATCGGCTCGATGTTTTTATGTAAGGTAGGGAAAGATGGTAGGGATCTGGGAAACCAGGGAGCACGTCTTCAGGTCCACATAAGAGTTTTTCCAAAATTCTGGAGACATTTGTTAAGACTCTGAAACAAAAGCAACACATACTTACACATCTAACTCACACGCACATATAATGCACATGGCACACAGAGCAAACTAATAAATGAGGGCTGTGCTTGTTGCATATATATATATATATAACGCTTGCATAATTTGCATGATCATATAGTAATTAAAAAATATTATTATCTATGAAGAGCAATGATGTCAGGCTGGAGACTAAGGTGCACCTGATCCAGGCCATGATCTTCACAATCACTTGCTGTGCACCAGAAAGCTGGACAGTGACTAGGTATGATAGAAGGAGAATTGATGCCTTTGAGCTGTGGTGCTGGAGAAGAGTACTGAATATACTATGGACTGTCAGAACAACCAGTATTGTCCTAAAGAGGGTGAAAGCTCACTGCTCCTTGGAGGTAAGGATTTTGAAGCTCCATCTGACATACTCTGGACACGCTGCAAGGAGGGACCAGTCCTTGG
Source organism: Elephantulus edwardii (assembly GCF_000299155.1). Classification (NCBI taxonomy): domain Eukaryota; kingdom Metazoa; phylum Chordata; class Mammalia; order Macroscelidea; family Macroscelididae; genus Elephantulus; species Elephantulus edwardii. The sequence continues at coordinate 8,743,848 of NW_006399839.1, read as the reverse complement.
AGAGGGATGTCATGCTTGGGAGGGTGGAGGGACAGGGCAAGAGAGGAAGACCCTGGATGAGATGGATTGACTCAGTGGCTGGTGGCTGGAGTGATGGGGGTAGGTGTGCCTGAGACAATGAGGTTGGCTCAAGATAGAGCAGGGTTAGAGCTGTTGGACGTAGGGTCGCTATGAGTTGAAAGTGACTTGACAGTACATAACAACAAGAACGATTGACCTAGTTTGCTACCATATGCCTAGAACCTTCATCTCTCTAAGAAGCCCAGGCTTGACACCACGTGAGCATTTTCTGGACAGATGAATGAAGACATAGCCCACACAAGCCCACTGCACAGTTCCTACGTTGACACTGTATTTTGTGCCTTTAAACCTGACACTTGCTGCTGCCTGTCAAGTGGGTTCCAGCTCACAGTGGAACTCCTTTGGGTTTCAAGCAGTCAGAAACCACACTGAAGCATAATTAATGCCACGGTGATGGACATACATGATTAAGGATGTTTCATTTGTCTCTCACGAAGCATATGGAGCCTTGAGAGCTCTTCAGAGCCACACAAGGTCAAGGGCTTGCCTTCTCTCCCTGATGATCTCTGTGGGTGAGAAGAGCTGCCTATGTCACCATGTCCCAGTCAGCTGTCCCCACCTTCTGCCTTCTCTACGGAGAAGCCTTTGACAAGCCTCAAGAGGCTGGGACTCGGATTCCTTTACTCTGAGCCCAAACCGGAAGCCCCAGTGCCTGTCAGGACTTGACTGCGGCCAGAATGACAAAACGAGGCACAGGGCTCGGGTGTCCCATGAAGGGCTCCCCGACTCTGGAGGGGTTATCAGAAAGCTGGGACTAGACAAAGCCAGGCATGAGGTCCAACTGTTGGGACAGCCAGAAGTTTGCTGGTTGACTTTTGGTGACATTTAAGAGGTTTCTATGTTCTTCCTTTGAATGGAAACATAGTGGTGGTGGTGATGATGACGATGATGATGATGGTGGTGGTGGTGACGATGATGATGATGATGGTGGTGGTGGTGATGATGACGATGATGATAGTGGTGATGATGACGATGATGATGATGGTGGTGGTGGTGACGATGATGGTCCATCAGACCAGCGTGCCCGTAAGGTCCATTCAATCTTCATGTTGTTGTTGTTGTTGTTGTTGTGTACCGTCAAGGTGGAACCGACTCATAGCTGGCCCTCCAGCAGGTTTTCAGACGCAGTTAATTACATGGGAGGAGATTGCTCATCTTTCTCCCGCAGAGCGGCTGGTGGATTTGAACTGTGTGCCCTTAGTATTGCAGTGCAGCTTCTTGCCACTAGGCTACCAGAGCTCCCTTCAGTGCTTATAGTGATTCAGCAAGAAGGATACTCTACTCATTTTTCAGAAGATGAAACAGAAGGTTAGAGAGTCACAGTGACTCAACCAAAAATCCCCAAAGGGGCGGAAGTAGTCTCGTCTGTCTTGGCAATTCTCCCATCTCCCGACCCAGGACGGGGGGAGCAAGGCGGTGGGAGCCGGAGAGTGACTCATATTCCAGAGGTATGTTTGGATGTGGCAGGCACAATCGACGTCACTGAATGGCTTTCACAGACCCTGTCTTCTAGAACACACCACCTCGACAGCCACGCGGGGCAGATGTCCCACCGCCACCCACCCCTGCACTCAGAACGGGCCTGAGGTCCAGCCTCCCGTGACTGGGGACGTCAGGGACCCCAGGCCACGGCTTACCCCGGGGAAGTGAGCCCAGCATTCCATCAACCCCTGGAATTGAGCTTTATGATTCTCATGGTAGCCATGGTAACAGGAAGCCAAGCTAAATTGTAGCCATTTGGAATCACTTTGAACTTGGATGGTAAGGTGGGAAACGAGGGAAGGGAGGCATGGCTCCGGCTTCGAACCAACAACGAGGGATCCGATGGCATTTAGAGAGTTCTCGGGACGGGTTTCTGACTTCTCGATCTCTCCCTCCCCATAACCGTTCTTGCTGAGATTTCTACCATCAGACTGAGACTCTGCTTCCCTCACCGGCTCCCTAGTTAAACGCTAAATCACTTGGAAGGAATAACACCCCAAGCTGCCATCTGCAATTAGCATCTGAACAAATAGGAGTTTCTTCCAAGAGCTGGCAGCAGACCTGGGGGGACCGCAGCCTCGGTCAGCGTTCAGGAGGAGGAAGCGTGGGAAGAATGAGGGCCTTCCCCAGCGGGACATCATGGGAAGGTTCTTCAGAATCTAGAATGAGGGACTGATTCTGCCCAAGGGCATGTGGGAAGGCCAGCGACGTGGAATATTTCAGTGACACAAACTCTCCTAAACTGTTTCGGAACAGGAGCGCTGGTGAGAACCAACACGGATACAGCTGTAAACAGACATAGGAGAGGCTGAAGTCCACACCTCTGACTTTGCAGATGGGAAGGCAAGGCCCAGAGAGGCCAGGTCACTTCACAAGGCCACACAGCAAGTGGGCAAGGCATGGGAGCACTGCTTTCCCTGCTGTAAAGGGTCAAGTGTGGGACCACAGCACCCACAGGGATGGGACGAGGGGAGCAAAGGAAGATGATACGACAGATGTTGTTGTTAGCTGCCTTTGCATCAGTGCCCACCCAGGGAGACACCATCCACAGTGACATGCAAAAGCTGCTGGTCCTGCTCCACGCTGATGTGACCGGTGGTGGAGTGGACCCGTGCAATCCAGAATTTGCCCTGGTTGCATCCTGGAAGGAGACCACCAGGCCTTTCTTCCTCATCTCATAGATTGGAGGCTCTGATGAAACCTGTTCTTTATTAGAACAGCCTTGCAGGCTTCCACTGACATGACTGCCCTGATCAGGAACCAAACCCTCAGCCTCCACGTGGAAGGCAACAATCTACCACAGAACTGTAAACTTCACCCCCCAAAGGATGATTCTCTTCCTAAGAAATCAGTTCAAGAAAGCTCAAGGATAAATGAAATAAATACTGTTGTTGTTGTTGTTGTTGTTGTTATGTGCCGTCGAGTCGCCTGTGTCTCAGTGACCCTGTGTACAACAGCCCTAAACCCTGTTCTATCCTGTACCAATCTTATTGTCTCTGACACTCCCCCCGCCCCCGATCATTACCCCAGTCAATGAATCAATCCATCTCATCCAGGGTCTTCCTCTCCCGCGCTGTCCCTTCACCCTCCCAAGCATGACGTCCCTCTCCAAGGACTACTGGTCCCTCCTTGCAACATGTCCAAAGTATGTCAGACGAAGCTTCAGAATCCTTGCCTCCAAGGAGCAGACTGGTCTCACCCTCTCCAGGACGGAACTGTTTGTCCATACTACTTAAGGGAAATCAAGTGCAAGTCTGTGCTTTCTCCCATGACAATCTCTGTGGCAAAATCTCACTGTTCCTATAATGTTTTCTGTGTTGTATTCTTGATGTTCTAGAAATGGCTGCATTTCTTCTATTTATCCTTTTACTAAAAAAACTCAGAAAAACTCAAGGTCACTCTTGTTAAGTTGGAACCGACTCATAGCTGAACCTCCAGTGGGTTTTCTGAGGCTGAGGGAAACCACATGGAAGATTTCCCACGTGTCTCCCACAGAGCAGCCAGGGGATTCAAACCATAAGCCTTTAGCTTGGCAGTGCAACTCCCTACCCACTAGGCCCCCAGAGCTACCATTTTTCTCCTGTGAGATCTCTGTTAGGGTTGTTTGGCTCAGGACAAGGCACTTGCCGACTTCTATGTTTACCAAATGAGCCACAGAACTCTAAACACATCTGCTCTATCAAAGGGTAAAACCCATAGGCCCTGAGGCTGTACATAAAGAAGACCGTGGCATACACAAGAGTTCCACTTGATTCTCCTCCTGGGACAGTTCCCCAACAAGAAAGCCACTCTTGGGACCAGCGTCCTGATTCAAGATTGACATCTTGTTTGCTGTGCACAAGGTCCAGATCCTGGCAGAATTATTCCGACGATCTCTAAGTCCCGGACTCAAATGAAAAGAATATAGCTGTTCAGCTTTTGGCCTCCTCCTCCTCCTCCTCATTCTTTTCCCTACCTTCAAACACAGGGATGTTAAAAACCAAAACCAACAGCCATCAGGTTGATCCCAAATCTTATTGTCACCCTTTAGGACAGAGTAAAACAGCCTCATAGGGCTTCCAAGGTTGGTGAGACTGTGGTTAAACCATCGGGCTGCTAAGGAAAAGGTCAGAGGTTGGAACCCACTGCCCACTCTTTGGGAGAAAGTGGGGACAGGGTTGGCATGATCACATATGATCTCCTGGAAATGTGAGTCACTTTGGATATGCCAACCCTTCCCCTCAGTCCTCATCACAAGGAAGCCTTTTCAACGCCCCCTCCAGCCCATTGGTAAGGAATCTCGGGGCAGGAGGGATGGAGATTGGATGACCTGGCCAAGGTCATACAAGGACGAGACACAGTTGGGTAGCTCAGTCTTGGTCCTAACCATGTGCTGTGTCTCCTGTACCCATCACAGCAAACCCTGCCCTTGGCAAACAGGGATGCTGAGCTCCAGAGAGGCCAGGAAAGTGCCAGGAGCTCCCACGGCTGACTATAGCAGAACTGAGGCTGAGGGAGAGAACATGACGCCCACTTGCTGCATCTTTGGGGACCCTCCCGGATCAAGAGACGTGTGTATCGTTGTTACTGGGTGCTCTCAAGTCAATGTTCGACTCCCAGACGCCCCATGTGATAGTGTAAAAGTACTCCACAGCATATTCTAGGCTGGGATCTTAGGAGGAGCAGACGGCCAGGTCTTTTCCATGTGGAGTGACAGGGGAGGTTCGAACTGCTAACCTTTCCTTTAGAAGTTGAACACTTAACTGTCGTGAGTCAGGAGGGCCCTGGAAGGAGTGTATATGTGTGAGTGTGTGTGATGGGGTGACGAGGATAATTAGCACAGGTTCCAAGACCGAAGGCTATAGATGTCTCTCTCTGTGTGTGTATGTGTGTGTGTGTGAGAGAGAGAGAGAGAGAGGGAGAGAGATGGGAAGGAGGAGGGTAATTAGCAGAGAGCAGAGGCTCAAGCCCTTGAATGAGGAGGCCCCACTGAGGCGGTGGGACTGAGGGAAGGGCCTCTATGAATCTGGCACCGAAGCACAGCGTGCACACCCCCAGGGAGCCCCCGCCGACGCGACCGTGCACCACTCACTTCTTCTGCTTCTTCTCGATCTCGTGGTTGCGGCTCTGCTGGTTCTCCAGCAGAACACGGGTGTCCTCCAGGTCCCAGGTCAGGTGGTGGCACTTCCTCTTCAGCTGATGAGCCGTCTTCTTGGCCTCCTCATAAGCTTGCTGCAGCTTCTCCAGCTGTGGGGGCAACAGAAAGAATTACCCACCTCTGTGGGAATTGGACAGGGTGTTGTTACCTGTGCTGCTTCCAAACACTTCACCTCTCAGCTGGGTGTTACGGGAAGCAGAGAGGCCCTGGAGCTAGAGGTTGGTCTTGGCCACTTCCCACCTGGGTCACCTTAGAAAAGCATTACTCTACTTCACCAAAGAAGACATTCAGATGGCAAACAAACACATGAAGAAATGTTCAGAATCCCTAGCTCTAAGAGAGATGCAAATCAAAACAACTATGAGATAGCATCTCACCCCAGTCAGAATAGCAAAATTTAACAGAACAGCAAGCAACAAATGCTGGCGAGGTTGTGGAGAGACTGGATCCCTTATTCACTGTTGGTGGGAGTGTAAAATGGTGCAACTACTGTGGAAGGCAGTATGGCATTTTCTCAAAAAGTTGCAAATAGAGATAGCATTTGACCCAGCAATTCCACTACTGGGAATATATCCTAAAGAGACCAGAACAGCCACCCAAGCAGATATATGCACACCCATGTTTATTGCGGCTTTGTTCACAATAGCAAGGAGTTGGAAACAACCTAAGTGCCCATCAACAAACGAATGGATAGAGAAGCTGTGGTATAGTCACACAATGGAATACTATTCTGCATTGAAAAACAAAGAACTCATGCAATATTATACAAAATGGGTGACCCTTGAGGACATTATGCTGAGTGAGATAACTCAGTCACAAAAAGACAAATATACTGTACAATGCCACTGTTATAAAACAGGACTGATATGGGGGACTGGGGGAAACTAAGAAGAAAGGGGATAAATAATGTACACAGCACTGAAACAGATGAGGGAGAAAACTGTATAAAAGGAGCATATGATTAGGTATTACTGGCATGATTAGAGTCCAGAATAAGAGCTGCACAGTAAAGTGGTGGTGGTGGTGGGAGGGACTGTATAATAATGAAAGAACTAAGAAAAAGAACTAGGCGGGAGAGGGGACAGGGAGGAAAATGTGTAACCATGAATAGATGGAAATTTTTTTTTTAAAAAAAAGTATGTTCAAACCTGTTAATACCAAATAAAGTATACATTTCCTTAAAAAAAGAAAAAGAGCAGAAAGAAAAGCCTTGCTCTGAGCCTCCATTTGCTCAGAAAGAGAATGGAACAATTCCATTAATTTCTTCTGAGCAGGAGAGACAGCCCCTCCTCATGGCAACCCCAAGTGCAACCAAAGAGAATTTTCTCATGTTGTCAGGAGGGACCAGTCCTTACAGAGAGATGTCATGCTTGGGAGGGTGGAGGGACAGTGCAAGAGAGGAAGACCCTGGGTGAGATGGATTGACTCAGTGAATGGGGTAGTGGCGGCAGGTGTGTTAGAGACAATAAGTTTGGCACAGGATAGAGCAGGGTTTAGGGCTGTTGTACACAGGGCCGCTATGAGTTACAGGCGACTCAATGGCACATAACAACAACAACTTTAATGGAAGCAGTTTTCCCAGGCTACCCTTTGGTTTGGCTGCCTGTGGTGTATGTAGCAGATCTATTGCTCAAAATGCCTTTCCTCGGCCGCTGCCCTTGACTTTGTTGCCACATGGGAACACCCAGGAGGGGTGTGTTAGTTTTTCTCGGAAGGGACTGGACAGCTTCTGCCATTCCGTCAGGTGTAAACTGAGTAGGTGCAAGGGCACAGAAGTGGGACTCTCACTACCAGCAAGGGAGAAGCAGAGAATGACGTGCAAGTGTTTCTGGGTGAGACATTCTTGCACCACTCAGACCAGGGCCTATGGGTGAGCAGCAGCCGCCACAGAGGAGAACCAGAGGCCAGACAGAAGACGGAGCTGACCATGGACTGCTGCCCGACGGAGCCAGAGCCAGCGGCCTTTGCCCAAGCTGGTTAAAGGATGAGGTGGGGAGATGTCATAATTGCCAAGACTAAAGAGCTTGTAACACTGGCCTAAAGCCCCAAGGCTCAAGGGCTCACTTAATTGTATCCTGTTGCCAACTTGAGTTGTTACCTGTTAACTTCCCTAACAAACCCCATCATCCTGAGTACAGGTCTGTGAGGTCTGTGTAGTTAATGCAACTCATTTCAGACCCCATAGAGCAGTAGATCTTTTGAATTGCGGTGCTGGAGAAGAGTACTGAATTTCTCCCGAACTTCCAAAAGAACACACAAGATAAGTCCTTGAGAAGGTGCAGCCAAAGTGCCCCTTGGAGGCAGAGATGATAACGCTTCATCTCACATACTTTGGGCATGTTTCTTGGAGAGGATATTCATTGCAGAAGGACATCGTGTTTGGGAAAACAGAGGGATGGTGAAAGAGAGGAAGACCCTCAACCAGGTAGAATGACACAGTGACTGCAGCAATGGGCTCCAGTGTGTCAGAGATTATGAGGACGACACAGGCCAGGCCAGGGTTCAGATCTGCTTTTCATAGGGTTGCTATGAGTCATTCTCAACTGGATGGTACCCAACAACAAAAAAAACAACGGAGCAACAGAATTGGTGTTGGAGCAGGACTGTAGGGGGTACGTCTGACTACAAGGGAACCAGTTTTGTGTTGTAGATGCTGTGGATGCAGACGGTTCCCCCGTGGGCAACTGGCAGAGGTCAGACACAGCTGTCTCTTTGCTGCCCTCACCCATTTGACACTGCCCATCACAAACCACTCATGCCATCCAGTCCCCGATCAACTATTAGGGTGGTTCTGACTTTCTCCCCTTGATTACTCCCTGGCCAACACACCCACAGAGTCTTTGCATGAGCACTGGATGGTGAATATCATCAGTATGACATGTGGAGCTCCGGAGGAGTTAATCTGGTGGTGGAGGGGTTAGGCATTCACTTGCTAACTGAGAAGGGAGTGGTTTGAACCCACCATCTCCTGAGCAGGATAAATATCCGGGAGGCGGGGCTCTATGAGGAGAAATGTGGGGTCAAGATTGGTGGACGATTTATCAACAGTCTGTGTTATGCGGATGACACAACCCTGCTTGCTGAAACTGATGAGGACCTGAAGCACCTGCTGCAGAGTGTCAAGGACTGCAGCCTACAATATGGATTGAGGCTCAATGTCAAGAAGACAAAGATTCTCACCACTGGACCAATTGGCAGCATCAGGATGGATGGTGAAGAGATTGAGATTGTACACAGCTTTAGTTTGCTTGGCTCCACAGTCAACAGTCTTGGCACCAGCAGCCAGGAAATTAAAAGGCGCATTGCCATGGGAAAGTCTGCTGTTAGGGACCTCTATAAAGTGCTGAAGAGCAATGGTATCTCTTTGAAGACTAAGGTGCGTCTGATACAGGCCATGGTCTTCGCAATCACCTTTTATGCATCAGAGAGTTGGACAATGACCAAGGAGGATAGAAGGAGAATTGATGCCTTTGAGCTGTGGTGCTGGAGAAGAGTATTGAGAATACCATGGACTGCTAGGAAAACAAACAGATTTGTCCTGGAAAGGGTTAAACCGGGTTGCTCCTTGGAGGCAAGGATTCTGAGGCTCCATCTAACATACTCTGGACATGTTATGAGGAGAGACCGGTCCTTAGAGAGGGACACCATGCTTGGGAGGGTGGAGGGACAGAGCAGGAGAGGAAGGCCCTCTATGAGGTGGATTGATTCAGTGACTGGGATAATTGGGATGGGAGTGTCAGAGACAGTGCGATTGGCACAGGACAGAGCGGAGTTTAGGGCTGTTGTACATAGGGTCGCTATGAGTCGCAGGTGACTCGGCGGCACGTAACAACAACAACAACAACAGCTGGTGTCAGCAAAGATTTCACAGCTGTGGGGCCTATCATGGATTAAATTGCATCCCCCTACATAAATATGTGTCATGACATAATATGGAAGCCATGGAATGGGCCCCCATGATCCCGAGAAACCAAGTAATTGTGAGAGGATGAATCGTGGAATGAAAGACGTCCTAAACCCATCACAGCCCTAATTGGATAGAAGGGAAACTCCTCTAGGGTGTGGTCTCTGACACTTTTTATCTCATTAGGGATAAAAAAGAAATGGGGAGAAAAAAAGAGTTGACTCTAGAGCCTTCAGTACCATCAAGGAATCGCCAGGAGTGGAGTGCTTCTATTTTGCACCCAGGGTCCTGCACAATGAAGCTGTTTGGCACTCAGGAAGGTCAGGACACACGGACATCTCCAGGGAGAACAGGACCTACAGATGCTGGGGGAAATAAGGACTTTCCTCCAGAGCCAACAGGTCTTCTGCTAGAGCTGGCATCGTGAATTAGGGCTTCCAGAGAGCTCTGGTGGCCTAGTGGTAAGAAACAGTGCTACAATCTCAAAGGGACACAGTTCAAATCCACCAGCTGTTCTCCGGGAGGACAGGTCACCTCCTCCTGTGCAATTGACTGCCTCTGAAAACCCACTGGAGGGTGAGCTGTGAGTTATTTCTGACTCATACAACAACAGCAACAGACTTCTAAACTGTAGGAGAGGACATTTCTGTTTGACAAAGCCACACCCTTGTGGTACATCTTGTGGCAGCAACGTTGCTGGAGAATAAGACAGAAACCTGATGGGGCATTTCTGCTGTGTCCCTCGGGGTCATCATGAGTGGAAATCAAGTGAGTGGCCAAAACGGCACAGCCAGAAAAGTGACCAGGAAATCCCTACCCTCCAAGGGCAGACCCTGAAAGTCAAAGCAGTAGGTTGGCATCCCCTGGGCTGAGTTACAGGAGTTGCAGCCTTAAACAAACAGCCCAGCTGGGCCCGGCCACTGGCATCATGTCTTCCTCCAGGAAATGTCCTCCCAGATGTCCTAGTTTGACTCTGGAAAGAGTGCATCTCTCAGCACCCTCACTTTGAAGGAATGGCCTCATTAAAGAATTGCTTTAAATAAGCAAAACGCCGAGTTAATGAAGCCTGTAATTCTAAAGTCAGTATGCGAAGGCAAATGAGATGTTTTCTTACATTCTGCTGCTCAGAAAAAAGAAGAAAAAAAAGTTGCCGTATTATTACTTTTTAATGTAGTCTGGATTCCTCCCTTCCTTGGGGAGACTGACCCGACTCGGTAATTTGTTGTTGAAGAACGGGGTGGCTTCTCAGCGGCTGTCCTGTGCTTATCTACAGCTCAGAAGGCTTCCCAAGGATCACAGTGCAACGTGCACCTTTGAGGTGACCACTAAGAAGTGGCCGTGGTCACCACAGAGGGCACTGAGCCTCGCTGTCACAGCTCCCAAAGTTTATCAAATCCCTGTCCACCTAGCTGAGGGGGTGGGGCGGGGCTGCGAGGTGACCACGAGCCACTTTACTCTGGATTCCCTGTGTGGTGCAAGTGGTTAATTCGTTCACCTACTAACAAAAATGTTCAACCCGCAAGTCAACCTAGCGGTACCATGGAAGAAAGGCCTGGCTTTCTCCTTCTAAAAATACCAGCTGTTGAAAACTTAAGGAGCACAATTCTGCTCTGACACAGAGCAGAGGGTCTGCCATGGGCTGGTTTACAGGACATAAAAGTAAGACAGGTACATGTGACCTTCACTCTTGGGCATTTCATGTAGTGGGAGAGACCAAGAGAAAATCAAGTAAGTCCAATAATGCATAATAATTTTTGTCAGGAGCTATTGAGTTGCGTACGACTCATGTGACCCTGTGAACAACGGCTCTGAGCCCTGTCCTGTCCTGCGCCGTCCTCATCATCTCTGACACACTTGAGCCCACTGCTGCAGTCACTGTCCATCCATCTCACTGGGGGTTTTCTCTCTTTCACTGACCCTCCAACTTCCCAAGCATGATGTCCTTTGCCATGGAGTAACTTCTCCTAACAACATGCCCAAAGTATGAGAGATGACACTTTGCCGTCCTTGGTATTATGTGCCAACAAGTCAGATCCCACTCACAGCTGACCCTCCAGTGGGTTTTCAGAGGCTGTAAATCACACAGGAAGAGACTGTCCATCTCTCAGAGGCTGTAAGTCACACAGGAGGAGACAGCCCAACTCTCTTCCTTGGAGCAGCTGGTGGATTTGAACAGCTTGCCTTTGGGTCAGCGGTACAGCTTCCTACCACTAGGCCACCAGTGCTCCCTAACTGGACAGGTGAGAAATCTGCAGCCCAATAGGTGAGGTGGTTTCCTAAAGACTGAGGAGGAACTGGAGCTCAGACGACCGGAGCTAGGTCTGTTCATGTTCTCGTCCCACAAGGCGTCCACTCCACTTTCACCTGGACATGAAGGACTGCGTTCCTGGCCCCACTGTCGCCAGCGTTTGTCGTGACAGTAAATATGGGAAGGCTGCTGTCCCCTCCAGGTGTGGCCAGTGCCTTGAGCACGCTCAACGGATACGAGAAGCCACCTGCTCCCCGACACCCCAGGGCCCCGGTGGTCCACCGCCCCTCACCTTCTGCTCCACTTCCTTCCGGGACATCAGCTCTGAGTCCAGCCTCTCCTCGCACTGCTGGAGACGCTTCCTGAGGAACTCGTTTTCCATCTGCACGCAGTCGAACCGCATCTGCCATTCGTCAGCTGTTGGAAGAGAGTCAAGGAGGACGAGGGGAGGAGGGAGGGCAGTCAGGACGGGAGGTCTGGGTAGAGGACAGGGATGGAGGCCCAGGTCAGAGGTCTGGGTAGAAGGTCAGGGATGGAGGACCAGGTGGGAGGTCAGGGATAGAGGCCCAGGTCGGAGGTCTGGGTGGAAGGTCAGGGATGGAGGCCCAGGTCGGAGGTCAGGGATGGAGGCCCAGGTGAGAGGTCTGAGTAGGAGGTCAGGGTTAGAGGCCCAGGTGGGAGGTCAGGGATAGAGGCCCAGGTGGTAGGACAGGATAGAGGCCCAGGTTGGAGGACTAGGTGGCAGGACCAGCTTGGAGGTCATAGAAGAAGAACACCAAGGAAGGAGCACCAAGGTGGAAGGTGAAGATGAGACAGGGGAGACAGGGAGAGAATTCACACAGGGAAGACAGGTGGGGAGATCATGATGGGGAGACCACAGAAGGACAACAGAAAGCTGACAGCGTCACCCTGTCTTATTTACTGCCTCGGAAACCCAGCTGTGAGTTGGAAGCAACTCCATAGCAACACGGGAGAGAGTCTGTGTTATAACTAAGCTGCGTCAGTCAGTGATAACGTGTTATTTTAAGCAACATTGGATTATCTGTTCAACCTATCATTCTCTCACTGGAACATAAGCTCCAGGAGGGCAAGGGATGCATCTGTCTGTCCCTACTGCTGTGTCAGTCCCTAATGCTGTGTCTGTCTAGCACATAGTAATCACTTCAGATGGATTTGTGAATGAATGGATGGCAGGCACATGAATGAATGGAATTGAATGGAATGACCGCCCCAGAGCGCCGGGCTGCTCACTTCCTCCCACGTGGCTCCTTCCCAAGTCATTCAGCTGAATTTTCTGCTGGACGTCTTCCAGCTGCTTTTCCACTGCTCCCAGATTCTTCTGCACCTGCTCATACTTGCTCTGGAAGAAAAGTGCTGGAGGTGTAAGAGCTGAAGCGGGAATGGCCAGTCCTCTGCATAGCTCCCACCCATGGTGGCTCCAAAGTCCAGAATTGACGCTGTTAGCTGCCACTGTGTCCGCAGCTCCCCACGCCCATTCAAAGGGACCTCACGGCCAACGAACGCAGTGCGGCCCTGGCCTGCCTCAGCTCCCCAGAGAGGGTGCGTTGTGCTGCGATCTGCAGTGTGTCTGCAGCTGATAACCAGCTCGCCAAGCTTTGCGGCCTTGAATATCTTAGTCTGAAACCTGTCAGCATCACAGCCCAGTAGGCAGCCAGGAGGTGGCTGTGGTGTGCAGCTGCCAGAATAAAACCCGTATCTCCCACATGGAAGGTGAGAACGCTACCACTGGGCCACAAACACCTCATAAGAGACCCAGATGGTCCCCAGGACCTTGGGCATTAGAGTCAGTAAGTCTGTGCATTAGGCGTACGGACTCCAGATAGCTGCCCCAGGGAGAAGTCTGAACCACCCCCAGTCTCCCTGTTCCGCCACGTCACACCCCAGCCCTCACCTTCAGCTCCTGCACTTTGCGGGAGGCTTGGAGCCGCTCTGCCCGCTCGCCCTCCAGGGCCTGGCAGGCCACGTCCCCCTTGAAGCGTTCTTCGGCCAGCTCTGTGGTCAGGTCAGCAATCTAGAAGGGGAGAGTGGGTCACTTGTGGGGCCACCACTCCTTCTACGCCTCCGTGGACTATCCACAAGAGCACCTTGGGGAAAAAAACACTGGCTTGTCACGGAAAAATCTGGGTTCAGGAAGGCACAGGCAGCTCGCTGATCTAAACCCTTTGCCGTCTGGGTCAGCACTCAGGCAGTGGCACCGAGGAAGAAAGGCCTGGAGATCTATGTCTGCAAAGTCAACAGAGGTTAGTGGGCGGATAGGGATGGTGAAGGAATAGGCCAGGTGCAATAGGGACGTGAAGAGAGGAGGTGATAAAGCCACAGTGGTGTTGTTAGGTGCTGTCGAGCTGAGCATGACTCACAGTGACCCTGTGACAACAGCTCTGTCCCCTGCCCTGTCCTGCGCCAGCCTCATCATCTCTGACACACTCGAGTCCGTTGCTGCTGTCACTGTGCCAGCCCATCTCCATGGGCGTCTTCTTTTCTGTCACTGCCCCTCCACCTTTCCAAGCGTGATGTCCCTCTCCACGATGTCCCTAGCCTCTCCTGGTCACCCGCCCAAAGGATGTGAGACGAGGCTTCGCCATCCTTGCCTCCAAGGAGCATCCTGGCTGCACTTTCCCCCAGACACGTGTTGGTTCTTTCAGCCTTCCATAGGATATTCAGATCAATGCTAAGGCATTACATGAAACACAGTATATACATATGAACTACTGAGTGAAACACAATTACATGAATGAAGCAGAATGTATATGCATGGTTGTATACAATACAATGTACATGAATGAGACACAATGTATGTGAATGAAGGCATGCTTGCCAATTAAAAATTATCATTGTTGTTGTTAAGTGCTGTTGAGTCATAGACGACTCAAAGTGACCCTCTGGACAAAAGACCTGAACACTTGTATAACTTCCATCGTTTCTCCAGGTTCATAGAGTTTCCGGAGGCAAGCTATTCCGGAAGTGGATGCCACTCTTGCTTCCAAGCCTGTGTTAATTGGGGAGCTCCGCCAAACACTGTCTGCCATGGGTAACCGTTATTGCATTTGACACATAAAAAAAAACCCCAATATAAAAACCCATAACAAACCCATCCAAATATTCCACAATGACCCTCAACCCAAACAAGAGAGCCCGTTTTACAGAGTCTAGTCGCTCCACCGAGTTTCCAAAATGGAGACAAGGCCTTGGCCTTAAATTCAAGTGTCCTCCTGGAGGTCATATTGACTCTAAACATGAAGCTTAAATAAAGAAAACAATCTACACAGACCCTCAACCAAAACAAGAGTGCCATCATACAGCGGCAAGCCAATGGAAGTAAAAAATGGAAAACAAGGGCTTTGCAATATATATTGTTGTTGTTAAGTGCCATCTATTACTAACCTCATAAACAAAAGACTTTAACCTTGTTCTATAACTATTGTCCTTTCTCTAAGTTCATAGAGTTTCCACAGGCATGTTTAGGAAGTGGATGCCACTCCTGCTTCCAAGCCTGTCTTAATCAGCTAACCAGATATTGTCAATCTTGTGTAACCTTTATGGCACTTGACAGACCAATGGCACAATGTTCAGTATCACAGCAATCCAAAGTTACCTCAATACAGAGAAATGACAGAAGAGTGCTGTAACACTTACGAGTGTTCATTTCAAAAAATAATAACAATCAGGCCCGAGGGCCGCAGGCGTGAAAGGCCCAAATGAATTCTAACATGGCCACAGGTCCACCCATGCTTTAAGTTCCCCTGGGCTCCCATCAAAAGGCCTCCGGCGAGCCAATCAGGACCTAGTCCCTGGAGAGAGACGTCATGCTTGGGAGCGTGAAGAGACAGTGCAGGAGAATAAGACCCTGGATGAGATAGACTGACTCAGTGACTGGGGTAGCGGAGTAGGTGTGTCAGAGACAATAGGCTTGGCACAGAATAGAGCTGGGTTTGGGGCTGCTGTACATAGGGTCGCTATGAGTCGCAGGCGACTCGACGGCACATAACAACAACAATTGTTACATAATGATTTATAATTCTATATAAATATTATGTAATAATTTATCTAAAGATAAAATATCATTTATTGTATATTATATAATAGTAGAAATATGCATAAAGCAATACATACCAAGCTAAACTCTGTCTGCCGCCTCCCAGAACCAGAGCAGCGAGCTTTAGCCTAGGCTTCGTGGCAGAGACAGGGGAAAGGGGCAGAGACCCCTAAATAGCAGAACTGAAAGAGTTTTGTAAGACTTGTTGGGGCAGAGTCCAAACTCAAGAGGCCAGAGAGAGGTCTGTCTGCAAACAAGCCCATGAGAAAGCTGTCCTGATTGAAGAACTGCACCCTGAGTAGTTGTGAACCAAACTGCAACCTGTTTCTTCCCTAATAAACCCTGTAATTGTGAGAAACAAATACGCTTCTTTCGTAATCCAGACAAAACGAACATCTGCCCGGAGCCAATTTTGAAACAGTGAAGTTAAGTCTCTCTCAGGGAGGAGTGATAGGGAATGGCAAAGGACACACTGACAAAGGAGATTAATCCAAACTGGCTTTGACAAGCACTGTGGCAATTGGACAATTAAAAAAGACATTCGGGGGTGGGGGAAGAAGAACGAACTGGGGAGGAGGGTAGAGAAAACAGTGCAACAATGAATGAATGAAAACAAAAACAAAACAAAACAAAAAACCAAACAAAAAAGAAACAAACAGTGAAGTTACAAAAACTGGGGCTGCTTCTATACATTCTAGCTGAAGCCCATCACCACTTGTGGCCTTCTGTTGTCCTCTGGCGGCCGGTCTAATTCCCACCGTGTGGACCACATCAGGGGGTGCGTAGATCAAAATTCAGATGCCAGATGGAAACGTGGCAGCTAAGCCGTAGAGTTCAGATGGGAACTGACATATCTCAGGTCCCATAATGAACTCCAGTCATTGCAGGAGGGACCCAGAAGTGTCTCCAACTATCTCTGAAGTAGGTTTCATTTTGTTATCACTTAAACTGATCTCTCTAATATGTTCTGGGGAGCACTTGCATTGCAACGACCTGGAATTGCCGAAATGCAATAAAAGGGTTTATCCGCATTGCAGCCTCTATTTCTGGCTGAGCAATACTTCATTTTGTGTACGTACGTGTTGCTGTCTTGTTCATGTATTGATGACTCTTCTGGCTGTTTTCACCCTTTGACTATAGCTCCGGGGACATTAAGATTTTGTCGAGGTGATAATAAAATTTTGGAAAGAGTGGTGGTGATGGCTGCAAAGTGTGATGAATGTAGTTAATACTGTTGATAGGTATGCATAAAAACTCTATGATGTAAATTATTGCCTAAATTGGGAGGGACTGGAGAGCATTATGCTGAGTGAACTCAGTCCCACAAGGACAAATATTGTATAAAACCATTAATGTAGAATGAATATAAGGACCCAAGGGGCGGGGGAGCAGAGGGATTAGGATGTGTAGGGGGAGGGGGCATTAATCATGGGAATTATACAATTTGAAGGGTATGTGAGTGAGGGAAATTGGAAGAATCTGTTCTCGAAAACAATGTATTTGAATTTTGTAAATAAATTAGTAGAATAATTTTTAAAAAAACCAACAAAACACTATGATGGCCAAGGCTGTGTTACACACATATACATATACACATACACACTGCTATCAAATCAATTCCAACCTGTATTGTCCCCACAGCAGAGAAGAAAACTGCCTTATGGGGTTGCTAGGGCTGTAATCTATATGGGGTTACTCCAGCAGAGCAGCTAGTGTGTTTGAACCAGTGACCTTTCAGTTAGCAAGCCAGCCTTAACCACAGAGCCACAAAAGAGAGATAGACAGATAAAGATATGGATATGAATAGATAGATGATGATGATGATAGATAGATAATAGAAGCTAGATAGATAATAGATAGAAGATAGAAATAGAGATAGAGAGATAGAAGATAGATAGATAGATAGATAGATAGATAGATAGATAGATAGATAGATAGACAGACAGAAGATGGATGGATGGATAGACAGAAGATGGATGGATGGATAGATAGATAATAGAAGATAGAGCTAGCTAGCTAGCTAGATAGATAGATATAATAGATAGATAGAAAGACAGATGATAGATAATAGAAGATAGGTAGATAATAGACAGAAGATAGATAAAAAGAAAGAAAAAAGATGGATAGATAGAAGATACATAGATAGATATAAAGAAAGATAGATGATAGATAGGTGATAGATAATAGAAGATAGAATAGATAGATAGATTAGATAAAGTGATTGATAGATAGATGGATAGATAGATCGACTGATGATAGATAGATAGATAGAGAGATAGAGAGATAGATAGATAGATAGAGACACAGCCAGAGAGATATAACTCTAGGTAGATAACTGAGGAGCTCTGCTGGCTAGCCGGTAAGGAGCTGCACTGCCAACCTGAAGGCATGCATTCAAGTCCACCAGCTGCTGCACAGGAGAAAGAAGGGCTATTTCTTCCTCTGAAAACCTGCTGGAGGGTCAGCTATGAGTCGGTTCCAACTTGATGGTACATAACAATAACCACAGAGATATAGATAGACATAGACACATAACTATGAATAAGGAGCTCTGGTGGCTTAGTGGTAAGGCGTTGTGCTGCCAACCCAAAGGCACACGGTTCAAATCTACCAGCTGCTCCACAGGAGAAAAGTTGGCAGTCTCCTGAGAGATTTATTGCCTCGGAAAACCCACCGGAGGCCCAGTTATGAGTCAGATCCAACTCCACGGCGTATAACAACAGTACAGATACAGACATCTTGTTGGGTGCTGCTGAGTCAGAACTGACCCAGAGCTGACCCTCCAACAGGTCTTCAGAGGCTATCAATTGCATATCCCCCTCCCATGGAGGGCTTTGAATCGTGGGCCTTTGGGATTGCAGCACAGTTTCTTATCACTAGGCCACCAGAGCTACCAGATATAGACACCAACCGAGATGCAGACATTGATATATATCCCCTGCAGAAAAGGGGGAAAACTCAAAATTCTAGGTTCTCCTGACCCTCTAAACCGGACTATCTGAGTCTGCACCAGAGTCTGCTTTTCAACCATTTCGGGAGACTCAGTGGTGACTCTGACACAAGAGAGTTGGAGAATCACTGCCACAAAAACTGTCTGGGGCTCCTTCGAACACGGGCCTTGCTCTTGGCTCTAGACGGAGCTCATGTGGTCCTGAGTTCTGGACCAGTGGTCTATTGCAGTGGCCAGAAGATGGGGTGGCTGTGGGTATGAAATGCTGTCAAGCTGGCTCGAACCCTCTATACTGCCCCATCCTCGCCAGCTCCGCTGTGTTTAAGACCTTGGACGTGCCGGACTGACAAGCAGTGGGAGACTGGGAGGGACGGTGGAGGACAGGCACGTCCCCGCTCCCGTCTCCCCGGGCCCTGTGATCGGCGTTCAGTCCGGGCTCCGGGATTGCGCTCTCTCCACCTTGGCCAATTAGTGTGAAATTTAATTTGTGCTAATCAGCCTGAGCAAGGGGAGCACAAAATTAATTTAATGCATTAATTCTGAGTTTTACGGAAACCGAGTCTGGAGCCCACAGGACGATTTGTCCTTTTAAATTGGGGACGTGACTGAAGGCTTTCCATGAGAGGAGCAGCCCCGGCCTTCTCCTGTCCCCACAAATCTCTCACCTTTCCCTCAGAGCGAGGCCCAGGGGCTTTGCAGCCGGAGGTGAGGCATGGGCACCGTGCCCGGGGCTGTTGGGATGCAGAATTTAATGAGGGGAGAGCCGGGTTTGCAAACCCGGAAGGGGCCCTGCAGAGTACTCAAGGGCCAATTAGCTAGAAGTTATTTTGAAAACCTCTCTAGATTCCTCCTTTGGCTAAATCATCAAAATCACTCTTTCTACTTGGGGACAATGATCTCTAAGGGTCCACTCGGGGGAAGGGGACAGGGGTGGATAAACACTGCACATTTTTCATAGAAAGGAAGGAATGAAGATTTTTGTAGCCCAGAACTACACAGCAGAACAAAATACATACAAAATGCAACACTTCCTACAAGTGCCCCTCAAGGACATAGGCTGCATTCTTCAAGGTAAGCAATTCTCCTCACTCTCTTTTTCTGGATTGTTCCTCCCACATTTCACATAAGCACCAACAGTCATGGAATCCAGGTTACAGAGAGCCTTTACTGCTGATTTCATGAAATTCAGTCTGACTCCCTGGATGGGGCAAATCACAGACATGCTGGGCTACTAACAGAAAGGACTGGAGTTCAAAGCCACCCAGAGTCATCTGGGAAGAAAGGGCTGACAACCCACTTCTGGGAAAAAAAAGCATTCACTGAAAATGCTACTGGAGTGGCATTCTATTCTGACTCCCATGAGGTCATCATGAGTAAGAATTCACGCGGTGGCAACTGGTGGGGTTTACAGCATATCCAACGTGGGGAGGAGCCCAGGGACCTCTCTCAACAACACTGAGTGGTCGGTACTGATAGCGGCCCCATGGTGCAGATGAAAACTGTGCACCGCGATGAAGACACGCATCAAGGTCTCTACCATTGGGGCAGAGCTGGGGTAAGAACCAGGCTCTCTGGCCACACTCCTTTTCTTCTAACTAGACCATCAACTGTCCTTTTGCTCACTCAAAAAATATCCACTGGGTGAAATAATACATGTCCAACCAAGGAACAAAGCGGGGTGGCGGGGAGAGGGCTTCCAGACTCTTGTGTGTCAGTAGGAGGAGGGCCACCTGTTAAAAGCATTAGGAGAAAAGTTATTAAGCCTCTAAAGGGGTACATGATTTATGACAGAGACTGACAACTGTCCTATCACCTCTCTGATCTCAGGACCCCTTCCAGGGAAAAGGACAGCAATACACTTTCTGAAGGGGTCCTTCAAGGGTCCCTGCTGTTGCTGGCTGCCACCAAGCCAGCTTTGCCTCCTGATGCCCTCATCTGTCACAAAATGAAATGCTGACCTGTGCTGTGCCACCAGGACTCTAATGGGGGTGACAGGGTCTTTGTGAAAAGAATTTTTTCATTTCAATTGAGGGAAGGCTTGCCAGGCAGGTATTGTTTTGCATTCCACCATTCATGAAAACTTTGTTTTGACAGCATTAGCTAAAAGATGCACAGTGGAAAGGCACTCTTCCCACTTCTTCCTTGTGAGTCTCATTTCCACTAAGCTTTCTATTCCTCCTCTCCATGCCCCTTCTTGGGCAGACACTGCTCTCATTTTTCGTACATGATTGGTTACTTTAAGGAGTGTCCCCCTGCTATTTTTGGTCACCTTTTAGGTGTATTCACTGTTTGGCTGAAAGTTGGACCCTGGGGGTGAGTTCCAGGTTTGAAGACTGACTAAGAATCATAGTCCTGGGCATTCATTCCATCGGGTGGGGCACATTTTTAATGTATATGAACTGCATTGGGGAAGTCTACTGTCAGGGATCTCTTCAAAGTAGCTAAAGAGCAATGGTGTCAGTCTAGAGACTAAGGTGTGCCTGATTCAGGCTATGGTCTTTGCAGTTATTTGTTCTTCATTAGAGAGCTGGACAATGACTAAGGATGACAGAAGAATTATTGATGCCTCTGAGGAGTAGTGCTGGAGAAGAGTATTGAACATACCGTGAACTGCCAGGAGAACAAACAGCTCTGTCTTAGGGTTTCTCCTTGGTGGCAAGGATTTGAAGCTCCATCTTACATACTCTGGGCACGTGGCAAGGAGGGATCAGTCCTTGGAGAAGGACATCATGCTTGGAAGGGTGGAGGGACAGCGCAGGAGAGGAAGACCCCGGATGAGAGGGATTGACATAGTAACTGGGGCAATGGAGGCGGGTGTGTCAGAGTCAGTGAGACTGGCTCAGGACGGGGCAGGGTTCAGAGCTATTGTACTTAGGATCACTGAGTCATGGTGATTGGATGGTACATAACAACAACGTGAATAAGGGGTGATGCTTTGAAGACTTACTTTGTGATAGGCAATGAGACAAGGACTTAATACACAGCACTCCGTGAAACCCTCATCTCAGCCCCACTAAAAGAAAGCAACACATTCCATTTTATTTGATGATGAGACAGAGGCTGAGACTTGAAAACTCGGTGGCAGCACTAAGAGGTCAATGTCAATAGTGTGGACCCGAAGCCGCCTCAACCTTGACATCCAGATCTGCAAGGGGGGTGGGGTCTCACTATTCTGACCTCATACTTTGCAAAGTCTTATATTGGGAGGGATGTAGAGACGAAATGACGGCCTTGATTTTTGTGAGGAAACTGAAGCACATGATAAGGAAGAACATTCTAGCTTGTGCCCCACCCACCGCTGTGAGCCCTTTGCTCACCCCACCGTGGCCACATCGGGACATTTCCTAACTTCCAAGTCTTGCTATTAATGGGGAAGACATCCTCTCAAAAGGTCAAGAGGCACTAAGATCCAGGGCCAGGACAGAAATCAAGGCGACCCTGTCCTCTGCTGAAGGACCCCTGGTGGTGCAGTAGTAAAGCACTTGGCTGCTAACTGAAAGGCCAGCAAGCTGATTTAATTTCTTTTTTTAAAGCTATAACATTTTAAAAAAATTTTTAAAATTTCTTTTATTTTGTGTGTACACCGTCAAATCGGATCTGACTGGTACAGGAGAAGATCGCCCCTCCCTCTTCAGCAGAGCATCTGAATCTGATTTAATTTTATTTTTTAATTATTAGTGTGTGCGTGTACCATCAAATTAGATCTGACTGGTACAGGAGGAGATGGCCCCTCCTTCTCCAGCAGAGCATCTGGTGGATTTGAACCGTGCACCTCTGGAATTGCAGTGCAGTTTCTTGCCATCAGGCCTCCAGAGTACCCTAAAATGCCAGCAATTTGAACTCACAGATCGCTCAGTAGGAGTGAGATGTAGCTATCTGCTTCTGTAGAGATGACAACTACCAGAGCCGCTGGGAGATGCCACACTATTATTATAATATAATAATTACAGAATAGAATAGAATAGAATAGAATAGAATAGAGTAGAGTAGAGTAGAGTAGAGTAGAGTAGAGTAGAGTAGAGTAGAGTAGAGTAGAGTAGAGTAG
>NW_006399839.1:8696419-8721306 GCF_000299155.1 Elephantulus edwardii | reverse complement strand
ACAACATAATTAATATAATATAATTATTATATTATTATTGTTGCTGTTATTGATAGCTGACTGTGACCCACAGAGACCTTGTTCAACAACAGATGGGAACCTGGCTCTCTCCTGCACCATCCTCATCATCTCTGATCTGTTCAAGCCCTTGTTACTGTCACTGGGTCGATCCGTCCTGTTGAGGGTCCTCGCGTTGGCCGACCCTCCACCTTTCCCGGCATGATGTCTTCTTCCAAGGACTGGCCCCTCCAGACAACAATGCCCAAAGGACGGGAGATGAAGCTGCAACACCCTTGCCTCTTAAGGAGCACCCAAGATGCCTTTCTTCGAAGACAGACCTGTTTGTTCTTTTGGGCAGTCCGTGGGATAGTCAGCATTCTTCATCAACATCACAGAGCAAGGGCATCGATTCTTCTGTCATCCTTAGTCCCTGGCTGGCTTTGAGATGCCTAAGACGCGCAGAACAATATGATATCATGTTGTGGATGCAGGTGCACCCTAGTCTTTACTACACCATACAGAACTGGACATACATAAGTCGATGTCTATTTGAAGGTAAGAGGTTTACTCTCGTGGATGAGAGAGCTATACCTCCACTCCCACGGAGGTGCACAGGAGGAAGAGTCTCGAGTTCCTGGATGGGGCCTAATCCCCGCCACCAGCTGAGCAAGCAATTCCCAGAAGCCTCTTCACTTCTATGGGATGAATTACCAGTCATGCTCTGGACCAGACTCACTCAGTGCTTTGCAGGTGGACTTTTTGACCTCGGTGTCCAGTCTTCTTTGAATCCTATGGAGATCTTCCTGTAATAGCTTTCCCCAAAATGAAACTGGTTAGGCTAATAAGGCCAGACATTTGGAAAGCAGGGGCCTGCGTCTTTTTCCAGGAACAGGATCCTGGGGAAAGACCAGAATCTATGCCAGGAAAGGAAAGAAGCGCACCATTGTAACAACTTCCACACCCCTGGAGCCTTCCAGGGCCCTCTTACAATCCTCGTGGAAATAATACAGCCCACTTTGCATCGGGCAGGCTTGGCACGCTTGAGGAACATTTATAACCACCTCCCTGCAGTTCCTCTTCTGCTCCCTTGCAAATGAAGCACTTAAATCATTTGGCAGTAATGTTTTCTTTTTAATTAGCCCCGTCAAATGGTGTTTCCTCTGATGAGATACAACATGTTTCAGCCACATTTCTATCAATTTTTCTTCCCCCCTGCTGTGAGGAGAGGGAGGTGGGGGGCAGAGGGCAGAAAGAGGAAGCTGGGTGTCTTTGGGATTTATGGTGCTGGAGGGGCGTCTTTGGTCCAAGTCCTAACAGAACTCGCTAGGAAGGAGATATCTACCAGAACCACGTGGAGGGGGATATTGGCTACCTGTGCCCCAACCTGGTGTCTCTCAAAGTGTGGCCCCCTAGCCTGGTAACTTCAGCATCCCCTGAGAACTGGCACCAGCGATGCTGCTAAAAGCACAGTAGCTATGAGCAGAATTTCTGAGGCTCAGTCCAGCCATCTGTATCCCACACATCCTCTGGGGGGCTGTTGACAAGCTGTCCAGTTTGAGGACTTTTGTTGCCGTCAAGTTACAGTGTTGTGGACCCGACTCATTGTTCCTCCTCAGAGCATTCTCGGAGGCTGTAAATCACACAGGAGGACATTGTCTGTCCTTCTCCTGAGGAGCCGCTGATAGTTTTGAACTGTGCACTGTACTGTTGGGCTGGCAGTGCAATTATTTACCACGAAGCCACCGGAGCTCCCTAGTCTTACATCATTGTCGCTGTTGTATACTGTCGAGTTGGCACTGACCCATACCTGACTCTCCAGCAGGATTTCAGAGGCAGTAAATTCCACAGGAGGAGATTGCCCATCCTTTTCCTGAGCAGCAGCTGGTGGGTTTGAACTGTGCACCTTTGGGATTGCAGCACGGTTTCTTACCACTTAGACCACAGGAGCTAGATTTAAAAGGACAGCCCTTTTGACTGAGGTATTGTAAGATGGTGGGTTTTCTATTGTTGGTTGCACCACTGTTGTGTAAAAGCAAGTCTCAATCTCAGGGATGTAAAACGGTGAGGAGGAAGCGGGGATGGACTAAAGGGGAATCAGAGCAAGTGAGGGAGGGAAAGGAAGTCACTGAGAAGAGAACAGTTCAAGGTAACAGAGATGGAAAATATTATACCCACCAGTCTGAATCAGCAGTAACGAGAATGTACAACAGTTAGCCACAATCATGTAGGAGTTGTTGTTATGTACTGTGGAGTCAGAATCGATGTATAGCTGAATCACCAGTGGGTTTTCAGAGGCAGGAGATTGTACAGGAGGAGATTACTTATCTTTCTCAAAGTGTAGATTCAAACCGTATGCAGTCCAACTCTTTACCACCAAGCTACCTAGGAATCTCAATGTCGGATTTGCAGGCTTTCGAGGGTTACAGCCACCATGCAAATAGGCACCCTGAGCATCTCCTCTGGGCTAGGGTCAGGAATGGTGTGATGCATGGAGCCTTCTTGCCCTGGGGGTCTCAAAGTTAGGACGCGGACACGGGTCATGCCATTGGATGCAGAGAGGGGAAGAACAGGTCAGAGTCTTCATACAGCAGGTGGCTTAGTGGCAAGAAGCTGCGCTTCAACCCCAAAGGCACGCGGTTCGAGGTCATCAGGTGCTCCAAAGGAGAAAGATAGGAATCTCCTCCCATGTGATTAACTGCCTCTGAAAACCCACTGGAGGGTCAGTTATGTGTCAGTTCCAACTTGATGGCACACAACAACAAAAAACATATAAAAAAATATATACATATCAGTGATACACACACATACATATATATGCATATCTATACATATACACGCACATACATACATATCTATACATACATCTATACACACATATATATGTGTGTGTAGATATACATATATAAAGATCTATTTATCTATCTATAGATATATATATATTTACACACACACACACAACAATGATATTGTTGTCAGATGCTGTCAAGCTGTCAAGTACAACTCATAATGAACAAATGATGTGAACCCTGTTCTATCCTGCACCGTCTTCACACTTCCTGACACACAAGAGCCCATTGTAGTATTGTGGGTTGAGGGTCTTCCTCTCCTTCGCTGATCCTCCCCCCTTCCCAGCATCATGTCCCTCTCCAAGGAACAGCCCCTCCTAGCAACATGCCCAAAGTATGTGAGGCGAAGCCTCTTCCTTCCTGCCTCCAAAGAGCACTCAAGCTGCTTTGTATCTCAGTGATACAGAGACACTAAGAATCTCGACAGAAAAGTCACTAGACGCCAGCTCCCATTCTTCTTTGCTTGGTCCAGTTCTCAGAAGCCAGGAATGCCTCTGCTCCTTCCCCAGGTTCCCACACAAGGAGATGTGGGCTCAGAGGCTGTTCATCTTCATCCCTCTCTACAGAGCTGCCCCAGCAGCTAACTGATCATGAACCCCCAGCTCCTGGCAGCTCTCAGCTGATGACTGCGTCAAACATCAGCTCGAGAGTAAGGATCTCCACAGAGTGGCCATAGAGATGCCCAGCGAGTATTTCCAGCTTCTCAATGCTGTTGCTCTGCTGGTTGCTGCTTGCAGCCAGAGAGCTTAAGAAGTTGGTTCTCTGGAGCCCTGAACAAGAGGGAACGCATCTGCGAAGCTCAGCATTCTAACCTCTCTGTAGACACAGCCACCCTTGGGATAAGGGACCTTTCAGGATTGAATGGTATCTCCCAAGAGATATGTTAAGGTTTTCACTCC
Organism: Elephantulus edwardii; assembly: GCF_000299155.1. Taxonomy (NCBI): domain Eukaryota; kingdom Metazoa; phylum Chordata; class Mammalia; order Macroscelidea; family Macroscelididae; genus Elephantulus; species Elephantulus edwardii. Next base: position 8,717,561 of record NW_006399839.1, on the reverse strand, counting down.
TGTACCAACATATATGCAGAGCAGATTATCCAAGAGGCTGGGCTCTATGAGGAGAAATGTGGCATCAGGATTGGTGGAAGATCTATTAACAATCTCCGTTATGCAGATGACACAACCCTGCTTGCTGAAACTGAGGAGGACCTCATGCACTTGCTGCGAAGGGTCAAGGACTGCAGCCTTCAGTATGGACAGAGGCTCAATGTCAAGAAGACAAAGATTCTCGCCACTGGACCAATTGGCAGCGTCAGAATGGATGACGAAGAGATTGAGAGTGTTCACAGTTTCAGTTTGCTCGGCTCCACAGTCAACACTCTTGGCACCAGCAGTCAGGAAATCAAAAAGCATATCGCGATGGGAAAGTCTGCTGTTAGGGACCTCTCTAAGGTACTCAGGAGCAACGGTGTCTCTCTGGAGACTAAGGTGCGCCTGATACAGGCCATGGTCTTTGCAATCGCTTGTTATGCATCAGAGAGTTGGACAATGACTAGGGAGGACAGAAGGAGAGTGGATGCTTTTGAGCTGTGGTGCTGGAGAAGGGTACTGAATGTACCATGGACTGCCAGGAAAACAAACAGATTCATCTTGGAGAGGATTAAACCAAGCTACTCCTTGGAGGTAAGGATTCTGTGGCTTCGTCTGACATACTTTGGACATGTTGCCAGGAGGGACGGGTCCTTGGAGAGGGACATCATGCTTGGGAGGGTGGAGGGGCAGAGCAGGAGGGGAATACTCTCTATGAGGTGGATTGATTCAGTGACTGGGGTAATTGGGATGGGTGTGTCAGAGGCGGTGCGGTTGGCACAGGATAGAGCAGGGTTTAGGGCTGTTGTGCATAGGGTCGCTATGAGTCAGAAACGACTCGACGGCACATAACAACAACAACAACAACAACCAGGGTGGTGGTGGTGGTGGTGGTTGCTGTTGTTACATGTCATTGACTCGCCTGTGACAACAGCTCTGAAGCCTGTCCCATCCTGAGCCAGACTCACCGACTAGCACACTCTCACTCACCCCTTGTGTCAATCCCTCTCATCCAGGGTCTTCCTTTCCTGCGCTGTTTCTCCAAGGATCGTTCCCTCCTGGCTATGTTCCCAAAGTATGTGACACAGAGCTTCAAAATCCTTGCCTCCAAGGAGAAACTTGGTTTCATCCTCTCTAGAACAGACATGTTTGTCCTCTTGGCAGTCAAGTCTCTTCTCCAGCACCACAACTCCAAGGCATTGATTCTTCTTCTGTTATCCTTAGTCATTACCCAGCTCTCTGAAGCATATAACAAGAAATTGCAAAGACCAGGCACATCTTGGTCTCCAGAAATCTTTGCTTCTCAGTACTCTGGCAAGGTCCCTGACCACGGATTTTCCCAGTGCAATTTGGTAAGAGACTTCATTTAGGGAAAACTGTCTTTATTTGAAGATGCTGTCAGTTATGTCATTATCAGAGGAAGGTGAACCTTAACCATAATCTCTTTTGAGGGGAGAACAGAGAGGGAAACTGGATCAAACGCATCAGGAAGATGCCATGATCGATCTTCCCACCACCATAACAATGACCCACAGCTCTGACACCTGCTCAAAATTTTGCTATTTTGTTGATATTTTGCATTAATTTCCAGGGTTTTCTTCCCCCCGTGTTACATTAAACATTGTTTATTTCAAGTCCAAGTTTACTCAACAGCACTGAAGAACAATTTTTTTGACTCCGACTGGCACTTTGCCCCTCTTCATTTCCATTCGTATTGGCAACTTAAATGTCAACGTTACAAGGTGTGTGTATTGTAATTGATATTATGGAACAAAATGTGCAAGCATGTTTGCTTGCAGAAACTCAATATGCTTTGTGAATTTTGACTCAAACCACAATATTTAAAAATGTGTTCCTCTGTTCCTACTATTAACTCCCATTCAGGTGTCTAATGCAACATGGGGTGGGGAGGAAATGCTGTCGCAATGACTGTCTTATCGTTTCCTGCAGCCAGGGAGGGGGAATTCTCTAATGCATATGCTTAGGGATGCGATTGTTGGGTCATGAGGCAATTACAGCTTCAACTGCCATAGACAAAGCTCCATTGTTCAGTGAGATCAAGGCACACCCCACTGACAGCGTAGGAAAGTCCCCACAGCTACAGCATTCTTGTCATGACTTGGCCAGAGCGGAGAAGGCGCGGGAGAGGGCTGGGGTTTTTTTACCTCTTTTTTAACTTGTGAAATGGTACCTAACATGGTATTGTATTTCCTGACTGCAGCTCCTTCGTAAAGGACATCAACCTTGGAAAGGTGGAGGGTCAGGGAAAGAGAGGAAGACCCTCAATGAGATGTATCAATACAGTGACCGGAACAATAGGCTCATGTATGTCAGCAATGAGGAGGACAGCAAAGGATAGGCCAGGGTTCAGACCTGTTGGTTCACAGGGTCGCTGGAAGTCACAGCTGACTTGAGGGCACCTACCACCACCACCACCAACAACATGTGGACTAGCATCTTTGCCTAAATCTACTGTCCATCTGAGGAACTGAACATCTGCACTCCTGAAACACGAGTTCCTCCCTTAGAAACTGTCTGTTCATATGTTTTGCCCATTTTTTTCTTTCTTATTGGAGTGCTTGTCTTTTTCTAATTGATCTCAGGAAGTTCTTGACATATGCTAGATTGTTTTGATCATCTACATGTGTTGCGAATGACAAAGAATCCCCTTTGTGATTTATAAGTGTTGCGTTTTCTTTATCATTCATATGTGCTGGATTCTGTCTGTAATTTGTACAGGTTGTAAAACTTCTCCAAGTATGGAGACTGGGTCTCTAGTCCATGTAGTGGTAAACAGAGGCTTCTTACTTTTATACATCCAATTGTATCACTTTCCCCCTATGGAGATTTCTGCTTTTGTGACTTATTTAAGAGCTGCTTCCCTTTGGAACCAGATGACACAGGTTTGAGTCCCAGCCAAGCTCCCGGGGCCTCGGTTTCTGGCTCTGTCCAATGGGTGCAATCTCATCACCGCCCTCACAGGGGTGGTTTGCGGATGCTCTGACATGCTCAGCCGGCAGCAGGTAAAATGCTGCTCTCCTCCTTCAGCGGCCCCCACCCCACAGGAACCTGCAATACCTTGATCTCTAACAGGTCTGTGTTCTGCCGGAGCTCATTCCTCGACTTCTCTGATTTCTCAAGCTTCTTTCTCAGTGCTGTAAGCTCCTCCTGCAAAAGCAAGTACTTAATTAGAAGGCGTTTGGAAACAAAGTGGTCCTGGTTGTATGCACCATTTGTGGTAAGAGTAGTTTTGAGCAGTAGAATTGAACCAGGCAGGTGGAGAATGGAAGCGTAATACATTCTAGGTGGTGGTTGTTGTTGATTGCCATTGAGTCAAGCACAATTCATAGTGACCCTATAAACAAAAGGCCTGAAGCCTTTCTATAACTATAGTCATTTCTACAAGTTCATAGTTTCCAAAGGCATGTTGTTTAGGAAGTGGATGCCACTCCTGCATCCAAAACTGTCTTAAACTTGGAGCTCCACCAAACACTGTCCACCATGGGTAACTGTTATTGCATCTGACACTCCAATGGCCCAAGGTTCAGCATCACAACCACCCCAGGTTACCTCAGCACAGCATATTGACAGAAGAGTGCTGCGCTACTTAGAAGAATGTTCCTCCAAAATATAATAACAACCAACTTTAAATATTAAGGCCCTCCCTGAGGTCTTGCTGACTCTAAACAAGAGACTTAAATTAAAAAAACAAAACCAAAACCAAACAACCAGGGATAAATTTTATTTTAAAATTGTTGTTGCTGTTGTATAGCAAAGAGTCGAAACTGATCCATAGCTGACCATCCAGCGGGCTTTCAAAGGCAGTTAACTCCATGAGAGGAGACTGCGCGTCTTTCTCCAGTGGAGCTGCTGGTGGCCTCGAACCGTGTGCCTTCAGGATTGCAGTGCAGCTTTTTGCCACAAGGCCGATAACCTCTAATATTATTGCTCTTGTTATGTAGTGTGGAGTCAAAACTGACTCAGAGCTGACCTTCTGGTGGGTTTTCAGAGGCAGCAGGTCATACAGGAGGAGACTGCCCATCTTTCTCCCACGGAGCAGCTGCTGGATTTGAACTGTGTGCCTTTGAGTTGGCAGCACAACTCCTTACCAGTAAGCCACCAAAGGAGCCTGGTGGCACAGTATTCAAGTGCTCAGCTGCTGACAGAAAGATACACAGTTAGAATCTGCCAGCTGTTCTGAGGGAGAAAGATGTGGAAGCCTGTACCTTTATAAACTTCCAATCGTGAAACCCTCTGGAGAAGCTCTACTCGGCTGTGAAGGGACATTACGAGTTGGAATCCACTCAAAGGCTAAGGCCTGGTCTGGGTGCCTAATGGATTCTTTTTCCTTTTAAGCAATCGTGGATTTCCTCTGTGGAGTCTCCGTAGCACAAGCAAAGCTACTGGTCAGTTATCACTGTTGAAAATGCGGGTCTAGTGGCCCAAGAAGCAGAGGATAAACTGGCCCAATGGGAGCTGCATCATATCTGCATGGGATGTGTTCTGAATGAAGAAGTTTGAGTCAATGGAAGGCACTGGGTTCCAGACGTAAGTACTGAGCTGGGGAGGAAGGGAGCGGCCACCCAACGCCCTGCCTGCCCTGTGACACACCTCCTTGGCTCTCAGCTGCTTCTCTCCAACGGTGGCGCTCAGCAGGGGCCGGAGGGAACCGAGGAGCTGCCACCATGGCCAGTCTTTGACCGCGAGGAACACAGCCACGTTCTTCTGAATGCACTGGGAAGCCAGGCGCTGAATCTGCAGGGGGAAGAGGGAGACGCTTGAGGTGGGTCTTTGCCCAGCTGGGTGAGGGGGGAAGGGAGAGGGGAAGCTGAGGGAGGCAAAGAGGGTATTGTAGTTGTTGTTGTGCACTGTTGAGTCTGAACCGACCCACAGCTGACCCTCCCATGGGTTTACAGAGGCAGTAAATCACACAGAAGGAGACTGCCCATCCTCCCGTGAAGCAGCTGAGGGATTCGAACTGCATGCCTTTGGGATTGCAGTGCGGCTTTTTACCACAAGGCCACCAGAGTATACTACTAAAAAGGTAATATATATTATTGCTTTTTAATTTTTGACTCATGTACTTTTAACTTGTTAAATTTTGTCTTCTAGGGTGCAACACTTCCATGATACATCTTCAAGGATATGAACATGTACAGCTAAGCACAATTGATAACAGTGAATCTAAATTCCAAAATCAATCTCCATAAAGTCTATGTGTTTCCTACTGCCAAAGGGGCCCTTTAGAGTAGAGAGAGAAGATCTTCACCCTGAAACCCACAGCGTCCCTTTTCAGTAGGAAGTAGCTAAGAGAATACGCCGTCCCCTTTTCCTTATGAATCAGGGTGAAGTCTCTCTCAGGGAGGAGTGATAGGGAATGGCAAAGGACACACTGACAAGGGAGATTAATCAGAACTGGCTTTGACAAGCACTGTGGCAACTGGACAATTAAAACAGACATTCAAGGGGGGGGGGAAGAGGAACGAACTGGGGAAGAGAGTAGAGAAAATAGTACAACAATGAATGAATGGAAACCCCAAATCTCTGTAAATGTTCATTAAAATTAATAAAATTTAATTAAAAAAAAGGTAATAGGGAGTCATGCTGGTAACCCCAAGGTGGGCAGTTCAAATCCACCAGCTGCTCCAATGAAAAAGATGGATAGTCATCACCTGTGTGATTTACAATCTCTGAAAGCCCACTGGACGGTCAGCTACGAGACAGTTCCATTTGTACAACATGATGAATGATGTCAATGGTGGGTTCAAACTGGCCACCTGTGAGGTGACTAACTAAAAGTCAGCTGTGTGTGTCACGTGGGGGCACAATGGCACAAGACAGGGTGTGAAACTTTTGTTGTTGAACAACAATTTTTTTAAAGTAGTATAATGACTAGGAAATTGTACCGCAAGTCCAAAGGCAGACAGTTCAAATCCTCCGGCTGCTCTGAGTGAGGAAGATAAGCAATCTCTTATCGTGTGATTTATTGCCTCTGAAAATGTGCCCGAGGTTCAGCTGGTTCCGACTCAAACTTGACAAGCTTGAACTATGAGGAGCCCTGGTGGCATGAGAGCTACGCACTTAGCTATGAGTTCAAAGCACTGGCAACATCCAGGAGCCGATGAGATGCCAGCTCCACTCCAGACTCAAGGCATCAGAGCCCACATGGGGGGCACCCGCCTCAAGGGCTCTACATGCAAGAGTGTGGGTGAGCAGCGTGGCTGACAGCCCCACGGGCCAGCAAAGACGGTGCTTTTCTAGAACCTCACCCTCTGCCTTGCTCCCCTGGCTCGCTGACCTCTGTACCTTACCTTACGCTTCTTGAAATCCTGGCGAGACAGGAAGCCCTTGCAGGTGGCCTGGAAGAGCACCAAGCTCTGAGACACCAGCTTCTCCCGCTGCCTCTCCAGCCTGGAGACCACTCCCGCCTTGAGGAAAACCTGGAAGGAGAAGAGATGCGAGACACCCCCAGGGAAGCGGTTATTTGTAGAGAAGTGGTTGCAGCTCAGATCTCTTTCCTCTGCCTCTGCCCTCAGTATTTGCATCGAGTGGCTTTTAAAGGGTCCCTGAGGGATGGGAGCTGTTTAACGACTAACTTAATCTCCTGAAGGGTTTTCTTCTCTTTCCGTGACCTTCCACCTTTCCAAGCATGATGTCCCTTCCCAAGGAACAACCACTCCAGTGACTGCCACGATGGGCTCAAGGATGTCACAGGTGACGAGGATGGCACAGGCCAGCACAGGGTTCAGAGCTATTGCTTACAGGGGCATGATGAGTTGTCCTCAACTTCATAGCGCCTAACAACAACAACAACAACAACATACTGAATGCACATGGACTGTTGGTGAAAAGAACAAATCTATCTAAAAAGAAATACAGCCAGGATGATCCTTCAAAGCAAGGATGGTGAGAGCGTGTGTCACCTACATGAGGGATGTTGTCAAGCAGGGCCTGTCCCTGGAGAAGGACATCGTGCTTGGAAAAGTCAAGGGTCAGTGATAACAAAGGAAGACCCTCAACGAGATGGACAGACAATGTGCCATCTCTTTTGGCGACAGCCGTAAGCCAAAATGGCAGTGGTTAGGAGGCCAAAACAGGACCGGGCAGTGTATTTTCATTGTTGTTGTTGTCCATGATTCTCACTATAAGTCAGAACCAACTTGGTATCTAACAACGACAAAAACAACATTAACCTAAAAGCTAGAGGTTGCAACCCACTTTGAGGGGCCATGGTGTGGGGGGAACCCACCTGGCAATCAGCTTCTGGAGAGTAGAGCCAATAAAATCCCATAGATAGTTCTACCCCACAATGCGTTGGGATTGCCATCAGTCTCAATTATGGGTCATGCGAATAGTTCATGCACTCAGCCGCTAACAGAAAGATCAGTGGTTCAAGTCTCCCAGGGGCACCTCAGAAAAATGACCTGGAAGTCACCTCCTATCAGTCAGCCACTGAAAACCCTATGGACCACATTCCTAACCAGACACACACCCAAGGGTCACCATGAATCCAACTTGACCCAATGGCTCCTGGTAAGTGGTGATCTTATAATGAGTCTAAATTATTGAAGGAGCCCCTGGCTGCAATGACTGTGAGTGAGTATGCTTCAGGATCCGGATGCCAGTTCATCCTGTAGTAGAGATGGGTTGGCAGATAGTTGAGAATACCTACAACACAGTTTTTAACAGAAGCTGATAACTCACTATCATGCTGCCAATCCTAAGGTACACAGTTCAAATCTGCCTTCTGCTTCTGTGAGAGGAAGATTGGCAGCCTCCTCTCATGTGATTTAGAGCCTCTCAAAACCCACTGGATGGTCAGCTCTGAGTTGTTTCCAACTTGGTGGAATATGATAAACGATGTCAATGGTGGGTTCAAACTGGTCACCTTTGAGGTAACTAACTAAAAGTCAGCTGTGTGTGTCACCTGAGGGCATAACGGCACAAGATAGGGTGTGCAACTGTTTAATAGTGACCCAGTGGGTGGTAAATACAGCTAACACATGAACCTTGGGTTGGAAGGACCTTGGGCTTATCTCCTGCATCCCGTCCCAGTGCCAACATGAGCGTCCTTTCCTTATTCATTCTGATACGAACATCCAAAGCTTGATTGCCATTTGATTCCAGGTGGAACAAAGGGTTCAATCGATTCCTCATTACCCTCAAACTATTTTCAGTAATGGAGATTCCCCAGCCAACCCCAGGGCCCAGCCCTATTCTCAGGGGAAAATGAAATTCATCATCTCTGATCGATATTAACTCTGTTTGGGAGAACACTTCCGAACAGCCAGGGTCACCACAATTAGCCTCGTGAAAATAAAGACAGGATTGACTCACAGCCTATCAGGTGGCCTCAGTAAGAGCCGCATTCATCTCACAAGCTGGGGAGTCCCCCACAGATACCATTAGAAAAAGAAAAATCAATGATCAAGGAGATGACAGCCCAGTTTGTATATTATAAAAGAAAGGAGGGTGGGTGCTGCCAAAATAGCTATTGATTAAGTATGAAGCTTTCATTAAAAAGATAATTGGAAATGACCATACACAGAATGGGAATAAGCCATCACCTCTTCAGAATTTAGAATCTTATCTTTTTCTCTCCTCTTCTCTTCCTTCTCTGAGTAAATTGCCACTAGAAGCCTGGTTACATGTAGAATCACACTTTTGTGATAAATGTCACAGCCCTTAGCACGGGCCTCCGTCAGGTGCCAAGGGGCTGAAAATCACAAAGAAATATCTAATCATCTGCTTTCCATGGGTCCAGCGGCCTATCAGCCCCATGCAGAGACGAACACACCAACAGCCCTCCTTTAAAGAGCCCTCTGAGGCCCTGTCCATGCAAGTTGGCTATTTTTCTGTTTGAAAATAAAGAAAGCCAGTTTTTAAAACTCTGATAGGACCATGGAACCCTTATCTGGTCCCGCTGAGGAACAGGGTCCTCTCCTATTGGTACTCTGATAGGTCACTGCTGTCATCAATGGCCACTGAGTCATGGTGATTGTCATGCATTAAATTGTGTGTCGTTCTCCACCTCCAATGATATAGGTATGTCATGATCTGCCATCAGCTCATCAACCAAGAGGATTAAGAATGGAATGAGATACCCTAAATCCCATCACAGTCCTGACAAATGTAAAGGCTATTTCTCTAGAGCGTGACCTACCGCATCTTTTATTTCAGCAGAAGAAAACAAGCCCAGAAGGTGGACTGCATACCACCAAGGAAGAGATGCCAGGAGTGGAGTGCACCCTATTGGATTCGAGCTCCTACACTGGGAAAATGCCTTGTAACCAGATAAAAGCAAGCCACATGTTAGATATCATCAAGTTGACCCTATGAACAATAGATTGGAGTCTTGCCCTATCCACAACATCCCTACAGTCCCCATCACACTTAAGCCATTGGTACAGTTACAGTGTCAATCCATCTCCTGGAGGGTCTTTCTTTCTTTCTTTCTCTTTCAATGGGAAAGCCCAGCCCTTCCTGAAAACATGTCCAAAGGATGTCACCAGACTCAAAGATGCTGAGGATAAAAGGACCTTCTTAGAGAAACTAGAGAAAAAAGGACCTTCCCATTGAGCTGGCACCTGAATTTGGACTTCTAGATTCCTGTATGATGAGAGACGACCTTTCTGTTTGTTAAAACATTCCTCTTGGGCTCTGTTAAAGCATCACTATTTAACTAAGACAGTGACCCTCCCTATATGAGGCAGAGGAGAACTGCTTCCAAGTGTTTTCTTGGTTGTAATCTTAACAGTGACCCACTGGTCACTAGATCTTTTTTCCATAGTGACACTGGATGAGTTTGAGCTGCCAACTCTGAGGTTAGCAGTTGAGTATAAACTACTGGGATCACCTAGGAATCTTAATTTTACAAGTTAGAGGAGTTTAAGGTTTTAAACATGATTTGATAGGCATCTTGCCTTAATGGCACGTGTATTCAGTCAACCTCAAACAATGAAAATGTACTGATTCCCACAACAAACTTGGGACGGAGGTAATACAGCTCCATTTTAGTGATGGAGAAATGGAGGTTCAAGGCTCAGATTTAGAAAGCAGTAGGTCTTATGTCAGGAGATGTGAGGATGGCACAGGGTAGAACAGGATACAGTTCTGTTGTTCATGGGTCGTATTTGACTCGACAGCCTGTCATTGGGCTTCTTGGTCTTCCCCTAGGAAGCATTAAACCCTGCAATGCATAGGACGTTAAGCCTCAGTGCTGGGAATCTTTCTTTCTGTGCTCAAGACCAAGGTTCAGGTCCAAGCCAACTCTCATGGCAGCCATGTCCTGGTCATCACTGGAGCATATATGATAAAACTGGACAGACTGCCGCAGAGCTTCCAGACTAAGGACATGGAAGAAAGGCCTGATGACCCCATCACTGGAGCATCTGTGATGAATATGGACAGACTGCAGCAGAGCATCCAGACTAAGACGGAACAAGGAAGAAAGGCCTGGTGATCCCATCACTGGAGCATCTGTGATGAGGCTGGACAGACTTCAGCAGAACTTCCAGACTAAGATGGACAAGGAAGAAAGGCCTGGTGATTCAGCGCTGCATATTAACCCAGGTAAACCCTATGGGCCACCACGATCTGACCCACACCGCACACCATGTCTTGACACAGGGCAGGGTAGCATTTCCTTCCAGGATCCTCGCCTTCTGTGAGTCAGGGACAGCAGATGTTTCCAACGATAGATTAGCCTTGATTTTCTCTACACTGTTGGCTGTCAACTCCTAGTAACTAATAATAAAGTTTATTACTGGGATAGATGTTTATAACTTCCAGAGCCTGCAGGTAGTGAAACTGTGGGTACAGATTCCTTTATCTCTTATATTCTTTGCTCTACAATAACTATTAGGCTCATAATGGTGGACTTTTTTCATTAAAATAACATTACATAAACCAATGATCATCAAACTTGGAGTCCTCTCCGGAATTAACCTAGCACATGCGTCCCCGTTCCATAGGTGGGGAGTGGTCAAAGAGAGCTGATGACTTGTGGTTCCGGTTCAGTAGGAAGACATTGTGGGCCTGCTCATTTGTGTTTCCGGTTCAGTAGGCATGCCCAGGACCAGATCACTTGTGCTTCCGGTTCAGGTAGTAAGAAGGGGGGGGGGGAAATGAGATCACTTATGCTTCCGGTTCAGTAGGTTGTGAGTGGGGGACCTGACCATGTTCTTCTGGTTCAATAAACCGGGGGTGGGACCAGGTTATCTATGCTTCCGGTTCAATTAGTAAGAAGATGGTCCTGAACACTTGTGCTTCTGGTTCAATGGGACCACGTGCTTCTGGTTCAATAAATTGGGGGGGTGGGACCAGATCGTTTGTGTTTCCAGTTGAGTAAATTGGACGTGGGACCTGATTATTTGTATTTCCACCCATCCTGCTGGCCGCATTTTGACAACAGTTAGACAAGCGGAATTAATTTTTTGGAGATGAAATAAAGTTCCCGAATGTTAGCACATGCCTGTGTGTTAAGAACGTGTTCTGTATTTCCATTTAATAAACAGTGGAACTATGGCATATTGAAAGGATCATGGGACTTGGCCAGACACAGATGGGCACAGAATGGTACCTCTAGCCCCCCTGTAAGAGTGTGAATAGGGGGCTACTTCCCAGGGAGCCAGGAATTAGGGGTACACAAGTGCTCTTGTTGGACAGGGTGATGGGGACTATAGGGAACAATATGTGAAGGTGCAGCACAGCACAGCCCCTGGCCCAGGAACTGACAGGTACCGCTTCTCTAATGTAAAGTTTTGCAAAGGTCCTGATGCTGTCCCCTCCAGGCGGGAGAAATGGAAGTGAGCCCACAAATAGAAAAGCAGCCTCAATAAAATAGTGGCTCTATTCCCTTGGCAAGACCTACGGTGTTGAAGACATTAGAAGATTTAGGATGAGATGGTGGGAGGGTGGAGTTTAAGAATCTTGAGTTCTTCCAGAAAAAAACAAAACACAAGAAAAACCAAACCTGCGTTTGGAGAGGCCTGGTGGAGCAGAAGACTCAGAGCTTCAAAGATGAAAATGGCCAAGAACACAACTACTCTTATGTTTGGGGAACAGGGCCAATCCTAGTATTTGGAGGTGCACGACTATCAAAATAGGTTTACCAAGGGACTTGAATGACTCAGGAATTAACAAGATGGACCAGCTACTGCCTTTTGTCTCTCTTTTCCAGTTTGTAATTCTAAATGTTGTTACCCCACCACCATCACCGTTCACCACGTGGTCCTTGACTTTAAGACTTCTGGGCTCCATTTCCCAAATTATTAACCTCGAGTCACTAATTCCAGGAGATCATAATGAGTTTTTAAACACAGAAGGATGAAGGCTCCAAGGTCAGATAGTATTTTTGTTGTTGAAGGTGTCATCAAGTGAGTTCCATTTGTAGCGACCCTATGTACAATGAACAAAACCCTGTCTGATCCTGCGCCATCCTCACAATCCCTCTTCTGCTCAAATCCATTCTCACAAGTCACTGTGTTAATCCATCTAATTGAGGATCTTCCTCTCTTTTGCTGGCCCTCCACTTTCTAAGCATGATGTCCTTCTCTCAGGACAGGCCCTTCCTACCTGACAACATGCCAAGAACATGTGTGACAAAATCTCAACATCTTCATCTCTGAAGACCATCCTGGCTGGACTTCAAATAGCCTGTTGTTAATTAGGTGACGCTGAGTTGATGATGACTCAAAGCAACTCTTTGAACAACAGATCAGAATCTTGCCCTATCCTACGCCAGCCTCACAATCTCCCTCATACTCAAGGTCATTGTTCAAGTCATTGTGTCAATCCACCTCTTGGAGGGTCCTTCCTCTCTGAGTAACTTTCCACCTTTCCCAGTATTATGTATTTTCTCAGAGGGATTTGTCTCTTCTGACTAAATGCCAGTGGCTGTAAATCACACCAGACTAGATTACTCCTCTTTCTCCCGAGGAGCAGTTGGTAGATTCGAACTGCCAGAGACAGGCAGCCTTTGAGTTAACAGCACAATTCCTTATGGACTCGACATCAGAGTTCCCTAGTTTGAGGGTTTGTTTTTTCTTTAAGTAAAATAATTTCAGGAAACTCTAAATACCGTATTTTCCCTTCTTGAAACTCAGAGATCTATGAGTGTGTTAAGATTGTGTGAAATTATCTTCTCAAACTCTAAATAGTTTTTTAAAGTGTATGGCTGAATACCAGCTTTGGGAAAGGTAACTTCTAATAAGAATATGCCACCTTCTACCTCCTCCCCCAGTGGCTATCATCTTATGGACATTGGTCTCCAGTATTTTCTTCCATGGTGCCCTTCAGCAGGTTCAAACCATCAACCTTTTGGGTAGTAGTTGAGTTTAAACCATTTCTACCAGGAACCTCATATCTTTTCTTAGATCCCTTCCTTTATTCTGATCAACTATGGTCCTAGCTGTGTTGCAGTTGGCTTCAAAGTAAAAGTTCAGAGACATCAAGTGAATTAATTCTGGAGTGGTTTTTCCAAGGTTTCATGGTCACACTTTCCAAGTCTCCTAAGAACCAGAACATTAACTATTCCTAACCACTCAAGTCCTGGAGAATGTTAACTCAGACAGGCAACATAGTCCAACATTATTTCTTTCTGTGTTAGAGCCTTTTCGCTCCAAGGCATTCTCAAAGACAGAACATAAAAGTATTAGTTTGGTGAGAAGAATACACTTAAGGGAAAGATACAATGGAGCGAGGACAAGAACTCAGTTTTGCTTGTGATGAACACTTTCCTTAGAAACAATTTCTACTCACTTGGCTGTGTCCCACGGCCACTGCCTTCTTCTCTAAGTCCAGGGTCTGCAGGAGTTCTTCCACGGCCTTGGGAGAAGAGAGAAGTTTCAGACTGGCAAGGTCAGGAAATCCCCACAGGGAAAGTTAGAGTACTTACTTGGCTGGTTGATAAACTAGAAGAGAAAGGAGCTCTCCAGACGTCTGGGAGCTCTGTCTAATGGAGCCCAAGGCAAGGGCACCTTCCCCCTCATACAGATAGTGCAGAACATTGGCCCATACTAAGGGCATCAACTCTGTGCCAACCACTTACTGGGAGGTTCACATAATGCTCCCTCTTTCCATCTTCTGACGAATCCTATGTTGTTGTTATTGTGTGCTGTCAAGTCAGAACCAACCCATACCTGACCATTCAGTTGGTTTTGAGAGGCTGTAAATTGCCCATCCTTCTACCATGGAGCAGCTGGAGGATTCAAACCCCGTGCCTTTGGGATTGCAGTGCAGCTTGTTCTGTCTAGGCCACCAGAGCTTGCTATGAGCGCCCCCAATCCTAGCTCACCAATCCTACAGGGGCCATCATACTTCTGTGATCACTTTATAGAAGAGAAGACCAGAGATGCAAAACTAAATGAAGAAGACACTTCTCCAGACTAACAGCGTTATACTACAGGGTTACACACTTGGCATTTCACTGGGGTATCAACTAGCAGCAGGTCACTCATGGTACTGTCAGCTGAGCTTCCAGACTAAGGAGGACTTGCCAAACTACTTTTGAAAAAACTGACCAGAGAAAATCTGATGAATCACAGCAGAATACTGTCTGACACAACACTAGAAAAATAAGCAGCTAAAAAATAAATAAATAAATTTTAAGAAAGAAAATAAGCCACTCAGGGAATAAAGCACATAAAATATAATTGGAGGAGAACTTCAGGCTCAGTTGTGGACCACTGAGTCAGAACCGACTCACATCTGACCCTCCAGCAGGTTTTCAGAGACAGTGTAATCACAAGGGAGATTGCCCATCTCTCTCCCACAGAGCAGCTTGTAGATTCGAGCCCAGTGCCTTCAGGTTTGCAGCAACGATGCTGAAATGATGCTGGGCATCCCATGTGAGGATTTTTCAAAACCAACAAATTATTCATTATAAACACATGATGAGAGAAGAAGAATTGATTATAAATACATGATGCTAGAAGAATTGATGCCTTTGAGCACTGCAGCCCCAAAGGCACGTGGTTCAAATTCACCAGCTGTTCCGTGGAAGAAAGACAAGCACTCCCTTCTCGTGCGATTAAACTGCCTCTGTAAACCTGGATGGTCAGCTAAGAGTTGGTTCTACAACCCACCGGAGCAGAGGCAGCTTTAACGCTATCGCTGGAGTAAAATCATTCAGGACTTTGATGTGATGATGAGGAAGGTCTACAGCGATCCATGGATCTATGGATAACTGGAACATGGAATATATGGACTATGAATTGAAGGAATGGGAAGTCACCAAAAAGGAAATGGAGCACACAGAGATCAATACTCCAGGCATTAGTCGGATCAAATGGATTGGTATCGGCCATTCGGACTTGGCCAATTATATGGTCTACTCTGTTGGGGATGAGAAATTGGAGAGGAATTGTACGGCCTTCAAGAGCCAACAGAACATTTTAGGATCTATCCTGAAATACAGAACTTTCAGGGAGAGGATAATGTTCGTGCATCCACAATGAAAACCAGTTAATATGATTACTATTTAAAGTGAAAGAGTTGACTGCGAATCTGCATGGACTTGATGACACCTAACAACAAATGTGAATGCCAACGATGAGGAAATGGAATCTTTTTACATGATTATACAGTTTGGAAGAGCTCAAACAAAGAGACAATCAAGATGCATTGATAATTACTGGTGACTAGAATGCAAAACTTGGAGACAAAGATCAGTGGTTAGAAAATGGAACGAGAGTGATAGAAATGATGCTGGAGATCACATGTCAGGGTTTTTCAATCAACAAATATATTTATTATAAGTACATGACAACAGAAGAAGAATTCATGCCTTTGAGCTGTGGTGTTGCAGAAGAGCACTGAGCACTCCATGGACGGCCAAGAGAATGAACAGATATGTCTTGGAGAGGGTGCAGCCAGAGTGCTCTTTGGAGGCAAGAATGATGTTACTCTCATACTTTGGGCATGTTGCTAGGAGGGTCTCTTCCTTGGAGAAGGACATGATGTTGGAAATGGTGGAGGGTCGGCGAAGGAGAGGAAGACCCTCAACCAGGTGTATTAACATGGTGACTGCTGCTGTGGGCTCTTGTGTGTCAGGAAGTGTAAGGATGGTGCAGGAAAGAGCGGGGTTCAGATCTTTTGTTCAGAGGGTTGCTATGAGTCATACTTGACTCTATGGCAACTAACAACAACAACATACATCTGAACCTCACTAGATGGAATACAAAGATAGCTTTTGTCTGTGGAAAGAGGCAATGGAGAAGATAAATAACATCCATTAGAACAAAGCCAAGGAGAGACAGTGGGATAGGTATTAATTGTGCATATGAATGCTCAAGTTGGAGCTCAAGAAATTGAAAGCAATCAAAAAAAGTCAAAGTGTTACCTGGGACACATCCCACCTGAATTTAGAGACCATCTCAACAATAGATTTTGATCCACTGGAAACGAATGTCTGAAGACCAGAAGCGGTGAGGGACAACATGAAGGACATCATACATTTAAAAAACAAAATGCCATTGGTCGTGTGGTTTAAAAAAATGTAGATAACATTTTAAGTGGGAATTCCAGAGTAACTGTGCTCCTGGGAAACATGGACATAGACCAACAGAACCAGGGGATACTGACTGGTTTCAAATGAGAGAAGGGTACATCAAAGTGCAGGCTTGATTCAATCTGTATGTCGAGCAAATCACCCGAGCTGCTGAACTATCTGAAGAACTTGGTGTTAGGATTGGAAGAAGGCTCATTACCAACCTGAGCCTCGCAGACAGCATAGCCTGGCTTGCTGCAAGCAAGGAGGACTCGAAGCACTTGCCATTGAAGATCAGAGACCTTGAACATGGACTGCACCTCAACATAATAAAACTTCTCCCTGCGGTTTATCACTGCATGATAGCCTGAGAAGACTGGAGGGGTCAACAGTTTCTTCTTCCTACGATCCACAATCAACACTCACGGAGGCCGCAGTCAGCAAATTGAATGGCATTTTCAATGGCAAATAAGCTGCCAAGGGTGTCTTCACCAGCTGAGTGCCCTGTAACAGCCCCCAACTGCCCGTCCTCTTGTGATAGTTGTCAAGGGATGCCACGCTTTCATAAATATTTGCTAAGTGAATTACGTGGTCAATAAGCTTGCCTACCTGACCGCAATGATGGTTTCCTTGATGCTGTTGTTGTTGTTGTTATTGTGTACTGTAGAGTCAGAACTGACTCCTAGCTGACCCTCCCGCGAGTTTTCAGAGGCAGTTAATCACACTGGAGGAGACCGCCCATCCTTCTCCCATACGTAACCTTGATAGAAGGTTTAATTCATCCCTTCATTCCCTCCATTGCCCCTTGTACCGTTCCATGCATACAGCAAGGGCTCGATTAAGAATGACTAATTGACTGAATGAATATGCAAAGCGTGACTCACGGGGCATAGAGACAGCCACACGCTGTTGAAAGGAAATCAGTCAGAGGGATTCTTGACTGCAGCTGATGGCGGATCACCAACCAGTTAATGGAATTTTCCTTTTGTCAAATAATCACGCGTGCTCTATAACAACCCTGTCAGGGATTTGTACCTTCGGATAAATACAGGTCTTGCCTGGTTCTTTTCTGGCTGTCAATTCCTCTCCTACTCCGTCCACCCTCGGTCTCGCCTCCTGATTGTATTTCCCATTCACTTAAAATCAGCAACTGTTCACCTCACAGTGAGCTGTCAGAAAAGTAACTTGGAAGCCTAAGACACAAAAGGTATTGTGAGAGGTGATTCAGTTGATGAGCTTCAATCCTGAGTCATCAGCGCGACAGAAGACGTCCCAAGGTGCTCCCCGCCTACTGACCCCAATGCGCATTTAATGTCCAGTCTAGTCTCAGACTATAATCACAGAAGATGCTGCTGCTTCTGACCTTGAAGGACAAGCTTTAACACCCCTTCAAAAAAAAAAAAAGAAGAAGAAGAAGAAAAATAGAAATCTCTGTGGTCGTAGTTATTACATCGTGGGCCAAATGTTTTAAGGGAGCCGCAGACGGCCCCATGCATGAAATCAATACATCCAAATTCTAACCTCATCTTTTCTCTCTACGCCAAGGTGAACAAAATAAAAATTGGCTCAAAGTGAGATGGGTTTTAAAAAATGGAAACCTACAGCCCAAAGAAATTTTCCAAGTCACGCCGGAGTTGAGAGCCCTAGGTGGACACCTGGGGCATGATGGGCAGAAAGCGACCCCTGGGGTTGGATGTGGGGGGGACACTTTTGTGAGGAATATGTTGACCGTTTCTAATCCCAGGAAAGGCACGTGGCTGGCTGGGTTGAGCCTGCACGGTGTTCTGAGTGCTCTGCACGTACACAGGCAGCTTCTTTTCAAACCTCTATGACAAGGAGTCATTTATTGCCATTTATAGACAAGGTGGGGAAAAGAAATGAAAGCTTAGGGCGGAGAGGTGACTTTCTAAGGTCCCAGGGTTAGGAAGTGACAGAGAGGTTCAAACCCGGGGACCAGACTCCTGAGTTTGTTCTCTGCCCTGTGAAACGGAAATCCAGTCCAGCTCCAGCATTCACCAGTGGTGTGATCGAGTTCACATCGTCCCCTTCAGTAACACAGAGTAACAAGAACGTGGTGTTGTTGTTTACAGTAGAGTTGGGACTGACCCTCTGGAGAGCTTTCAGAGGAAGTAATCACACTAGAAGGGTGATTCACATCTTTCTCCCATGGAGCAGATGGTGGATTTGAACCTGGTGCCTTTGGCTTGGCTTGGCAGCACGCCTCTTCACCACTAAGCCAGCAGAGCCACGGTGGGGATTTAAAGCGCATCATAAAAGCAGCCTATACGAACGAGGCTACTGGAATGGTAGAGCAAAGAACTTGGCAGATTTTTCTCTACACACACACAAACACACATACACACGCATTAAAAAGAAGAAGCAGAAGATAAAAATGCACAAAATTGCCATGAACAGCTAATGCAATCCTCTGGAAAGGGAACAAAGGCACACAACAAGTGGAGAAGCATTTATTCAGGAAAGCCTATGGAACATCAAGTAAGAACAGAGGGAGTCAAGGACAGTCCTTCCAGGCAGCCCCTACGGGCCCCAAGCACTGGCAGTGCAGCTCTGTGCTCGCAAGGAGGGCGTGTTGGGAAAGCCAGTGGCTGTGCCATCAGGAGGGGCTCACTCAGACCACGGAAGCCCAGAAAAGTGCCACAGCCGGAAGCACAGGCAGAGACAGGGAGAGCAGTGGCGCAGAGGGTCTACCGTGATCTTCCTGATGGGGGCCAAGTACTCAGCATTACATCACTAGCAATGTGTCAAGGAGCTATTGTATATGAGACCGCCATGGTCAGCCCTGATAAGCTTCCGCAGACCCCGGGCGATCTGGAAGGTGGCACAAATGTTCAACATCGCCTGTTTGCATGGAAGAGATACTGAAGCATCCTAGCTGTATATGTGTGTTTGGAGGTGAGCCTGTACACCCAGGCAAAATAAGTAATGAAAGTGTCAAGGGCTGAGGACGCTTAGAACCTGTCCCAGTGCACACACGTCCATCCAAAGGACCACTACTGAGCTGGCCACTGAGCTGATAGAGGCTTGCCCGCAGGAAGCCACAGTTTCAAATAAAAACAAGAATGAAAATAAAAAGTGAGCGGAGATCAATGGTCATAAAGCCCTGAGGAGGCAGGCTTCACAGGTCTGGTCCAGACAAATTACAAATTAAATAGAAAGAGATCAGGATCCAAAATTTCTACACTATCTAAAGTGTTTACTGTAAAACTAATATATATATATATATATATATGCTGAGAAACTGTCTGTACAGTAGTAAGGGAGAAGGGAGCTCTGGTGGCCTAGTGGCAAGATGCTGTGCTGCAATCCCGAAAGCCCACGGGTTCGAGGCCACCAGATCTGCAAGAGAAGGATGAACAGTCTCCTCCCATGTGATTTACTGCCTCTGAAAACCTGCCGGAGGGTCAGCTATGGGTTAGTTCCAACTCGACATACACAACAACAACATACAGTGGTGGGAGGAAGGAAGGAAGCAATTAGTAGAAACTTTTTCTGGGCGCTCAGATGTTAACAAAGTCTTTAGAGGGGAAAAAATGTTCAAAAATTGAGAGAAACAATGCTCAGTGAATTAATGAAAAATGCAGTCAACACTGATGGAAGCAGTAGTCAAGAACTCAAATGGCATATTGGACTGGGCCAACCTGCTCTCAAGGACCTCTTTAAAGGGCCAAAGAGTAAGGCTATCACTTTAAAGACAAAGGTGTGCCTGGCACAAGTTGTGGTATTTTCATGTAAGTGAGAAATGGGTAAGATAACCAAAGAAGAGATGCCTTTGAATTGTGACGGACTGTGAAGAGAAGAATCAAAACTGTCTGAGAAAAGTGCATTCAGGGTGTTCCTTGTAAGCAAGCATGGGGGGACTTCCTCTCATACACTTTGGACAAGTTATCAGGAGGGGCCAGTCGTTGGAAAAGGATGCTATGATTAGAAAATCAGAAGGTCACTGAAGGAGAGGAAGATAGTTAATGAGACAGTGACAACATAATGAACTTACTATGCACAGTGGAGCTCGGGACAAGGTTTTGACATGCTGTGCTATCATTATGAATAAGAAGAGTCAACTCAATGCCACCTAATAACATAATGGCCATGACTCATCAATACAAAATACCAAAAAAAGGGGTACAAAGTACATATTAAAAGAGGATTCAAGGGAGCAGTCTGCACTGGAAAAGTACAACTTCCCGGGAGTCCTCAACAGATGATCTGAGATGGCAGAACAAAGAAACAGAAAATTTAAAGATAGATCAATAGTAATGATACAATTTGAAGATAATGAGACTAAAGAAAAATGAAGCAAGCCTCAGAGATGTATACAGCAACATCAAGCATATCAATCAACCTGTGAATGATAAGAATCCAAGAAGTGGAGGGAGATAGAGAGGGAGGGAAGGAGAGAGAGAGAGAGAGAGAGAAAGAGAGAGAGAGAGAGACAGAGAGAGAGAGAGAGAGAAGAGGGAGAGAGAGAAGAGAGAAACTGCATTTTTTCTCTCTCTTCTCTAACTTCTCTCTCTCCTCTCCTCTCCTCTCCTCCTCCTCCTCCTCCTCCTCCTCCTCCTTCTTCTTCTTCCTCTCTCTCTCTCTCCTCTCCTCTCTCCTCTCTCCTCTCTCCTC
>NW_006399839.1:8678984-8696232 GCF_000299155.1 Elephantulus edwardii | reverse complement strand
TGTCGGGAGGGGTCAGTTCTTGGAGAAAGACACCAGGCTGGGAAAGGTGGAGGGTCTAGAAAGAGAGGAAGATTCTCAATCAGATGAACTGTCAGAGTGATGAAAGCAATGGGTTTGAGAACATCAGCGATTTTGAGGCTGGTGCTGGGTTGGGCAAGGTTTTAATTTGCTATTCACAGAGTGGTGGGTTTTCAGAAGCAGTTAATCGCACGGGAGGAGACTGCCCATCCTCCTCGTTCGTACACAGCAGCTGGTGGATTCGAGCCATGGGCCTTCAGGATTGCAGCGCAGCTTCCTGCCAGTTGATAAAGGTATTGTTGGGCTTTTGAGGTCACTATGACTCATACAGATTCCAAGAGTGTTAGAGCAAACCCTTCCCCTAAGGGAGCTCGGGTGGCCTAGTGGCAAGAAGCTGCTCTGCCATCCTGAAGGCATGGGGTTCGAATCCACCAGCTGCTCCATGGGAGGAGGAGAGGCAATCTCCTCCTGTGCCAGTTGGATCCAACTCGAGGGTAAACAAAACCAGAAAAACCCAGAAGAACTCTTGTCCTGCACCATCCTCACAACCTCTGCCGCGCTCAAGCCCCTCCTTGGTACAGTCACTGTGTCAGCCCATCTTGTTGATCTTCCTCTCTTTCACTGACCCTCCACCTTCCTGAGCACGATGCCTTTTTCCAAAGACCAGCTTTTCCAAAGTACATGGGGTGAAGTTTCTCCATCTTTGCCTCTTAGGGAGCCCCCTGAGAGGCTGCACTTCTCCCAAGAAGCTCTGCTGCTGGGATAAATGGATATCCATGCACAAAGAGCTCAATTTAGGCCTGCGTGTTATATCACACATACAGAATTAACTACAAATGGATTAGGTACTTAAATGTAAGAGCTCAAACTATAAACCATCTAGAGGAAAATGCCAGATCAATTCTTTGTGGTCAAGGGCTTGGGACAAAGAATGCAAATCAAAAGTGCTATTCATTAAAAAATTAATAAATTGCACTTCATGATAATTAAAAGTATTGCACCCTTAAGACACCGTTAATAAAATGAAAAGTCACCGGCTGGGAGGACAGATTTGCAGATCATAAATCTTATGAAACAGTCATGTCCTGAATAGAAAAATAATACAGCTCAATAAAAAAAAAACCATGCAATTTTAAAATGGGCAAGAGATTTTACGGGACCTCTTTCACACACACAAAGACACAGAAAAAGAGATATTCAAATGATGCATACACACATGAGAAAAAAGGTGGGGGAACCTCAATATTATTCATTCATTCTCTCTCCCCCCCCCCCCCCGAGTTGCAATCGAGTCAGGACAGACTTAGAGCTGGCTCCAGCAGGTTTTGCAAGCTTGTAAATCCCACAGGTAAAGAACGCCCATCTTTCTCTTGTAGAACAACTGGTGGATTTGATCATCTCACGTTTGGGTTGGCTGAGAAACTCCTTACCCACCAGGTTACCAGAGCTCCCTCAATATAATTAGAGGACACATAAATTAAAGCCACCGTGACATACTAATTATTTTTGTACACCAGAATGGCAGGATTGACAAAGGTAACATGGTGAGAATATGAGTTGCAAACGACTCAGCAGCTCATAACAACAGTGGTGCACGCACCCTAGAAAACCATGTGACAAGTCCACTCCCCATACACCTGAATCAAAAGAGCCCACCGCCCCCTAGTCACTTAGAGTGACTTCTGGTGACCCTCCAGCACATTTCTGAGGCAGTAAGCGTGATGGAGGGAGGCTTATAAACGCCTTTTTCTCTTGGAATACCCGGTGGAGTCCCACAGCAGCCTCTGACTTATCACGCGGATACATTATGCACTATGACACCCCCAGCACCCCTTCCCGTACTTCCATCCAAGTACAAGGAAAACAGATGTCCACACAGAAGACCTGTATGCAATGTTCACAGCGGCTTTTTTTTAAGTAACCGAAACCTGAAAATCACCCAAATATATTTGAGGGAGGAGCACTGAAACATCTGTTATTCAGGAACTAGAAAGGATTTTTTTTTCTTGCAACCTACATGTGAGGGCTTTACAGTAAAGATGAACGTCTTTATTTTACAGAAAGAAAAAAATATCCAAAACCAAATGCACTGCAGTCGAGTCAGCACCGACTCACAGCTGACCTTCCCCGGGCTTCTCAAGGTGAGAAATCAGAGGGGGGAGTAATGCTCATCTTTCTCCTGGGGAGGCAAAGCGCAAAGGCCTGTGGGGTTAGCCACACTACTCCTTACAGATTGTGCCCGGGACACTAAAAATCCACAGAAAACAACATGACTAATTCTGACAGCAAGAGAACTCCATAGAACACTCACTGGTCATCTACTAGACATTAGATATGTGTTAAGATTGTAAATTCATTAAATCATTTGATCCGTCCATCAAGAATATTGGCACCACTCTGGTGGCTCAGTGGTACCTTTGCCAATGCTAAGGTACGCGGTTCAAATCTACCAGCTGCTCCACTGGAGAAGGACGGGCAGTTGACTCCCATGTGGAGAGTTATATGACTCCAGATGAGTTATAAAATGACATCAAAGATATCATTCATGGAGGGAACAAAAGGTCATTACGGGGGAGAGAGGGAAAGATACCAAAAGGAAGGCAAAATAGAGTGAAAATTTCACTAGAGTACTGAGAAGACAAAACAAAGAGATGCTTAAGATTTCAAAGATCAGCTTGAGAAGTCAAAGCAAAATATTATAATAGAGTGTGCCAAGAGCTGAAGTCGGAGACTAAAATGGGAAGATTTACTGCCTCTGAAAAGCCACTGGGGCTCAGCTATAGGGCTGTCTACAATAACAATGGCAATCCTCTCTTTTTCTGGTTTGTTTGTGTGTGTGTGTTTAAATTTTTCTTTTATAATGGGTTAAATACAAAATCCACATACATTGTGTTTCACACTTTCCTTCATTCATGTCGTGTTTCATACAATCATTGCCATATATTGTGTTTTATTAAATTAGTCACCATTGAACTATGTCCGTAGTTACACCACCTTTTCAGGTCCCCACCAGATCCTTTACCCCTTATCTCCACCCACCACATTGTGCAACCTTGTGATTTCCCCTCTGTCCAACCTCACCCCCTCACCCCTCTACTCCCACCACGTCTTCCCTTGGCCCCCCATACAGCTTTTGCTATTTACCCTTCTTTTTTTTTTTTTAGTTCTCCATCTATAAAATACAACTCTTAACAACTTTAATCTTTTCTCCACCTGTCATGATATTGCCTGTGGGTCTAGGAATGAGTTTTGTTTTCTAGATGCTTGGGGTATAACACATATTGAAGGCTGTATTCATGCTTTTTAAAAATTTGTATATTAATTTTAATGAAAGTTGACAGAGACTTAGGGTTTCCAGTCATTCATTGCTGCGCTTTTCTCCCTGTCCACCCCTCCCCCCCAAGTTCACTCTTCTCCTTGAAAAGAAAAAAACTCTTTCATTGTTATGAAATCTGCCCCCAAGACCACTCCACTGTGCAGCCTTCACTCTGGACTTTTGCATATTCATTCTTAACGATAAGGAAACTGAGTCTAAGAGAGATGATATGATTTCTCAAGTCTCACCCAGCCAGGATGAGGCGTAGCATGCGCTCAGGAAGTCTTGATGTGAGAGCCCAAGCCCTTAACTATGAAGCTATTTTACTTCTGAAAACTACGCCGTGTGGGATCCATCAGTGAATCAGTCCAGCCCTGAGCAAAGCTGGCTTATTGTCCTCAGCATAAGCCAACACTGCATTTCAACGAGCACAGCTATCAGTGCATCCAAGATCTCTGCACTTTAAGGACAAAATAAGCTTCTAAAGATCAGGCAGTCAATGTCAAGGGGCATAGGTAAGAGTTCAAGAGACTCTGGGTCTATCACCATTCCCCGAGGATCTCTTAAGAATACGGACAGTACAGAGAGACAACGTCTAGACAGGCTTGGTCTTAAGGCTGCTTTTGTTACCATTAGGTGCCATCAAGTCGACAACAACACACAGCAGCCCTATGAACCCTGGCTGTCCTGCGCCACCCTCGTCACCTCACACGCCTAGGAAACGAGGCTGGCTGGCTGGCTGTCAGGGTCTGAGAGAACAGGAGGGTTTCAAAGGATGGAGAGAAGGTTCTTACTTGTGAATTGCTGTTGTGAGGTGCCATCAAGCCTAGTATGAGTCATAGCAACCCTGTGAACAGGAGATCCAAACCCTGTCCTCACCTGTGCCCCCTCACTATGTCTGACACACATGAACCCATTGGTGCAGTCACTGTGTCAGTCCATCTCATTGAGAGTCTGCCTCTCTTTCACTGACCCACCACCTTTCCAAGCATGATGACCCTCTCCAAGGAATAGCATCTAGTAACATGCCCAAAGCATGTGAGACAAAGCTCTATCTATCTATCTATCTATCTATCTATCTATCTATCTATCTATCTATCTATCATCTATCTAAAAAATATGGGGTCTGGGGCCTTGGAGTCTCCCTCCGCCCTGGAAGTAAGCTGGCTGGCACCCTGGAAGTAAGCTGGCTGGCTGGCTGGTGTCTCAATGGC
Source organism: Elephantulus edwardii (assembly GCF_000299155.1). Taxonomy (NCBI): domain Eukaryota; kingdom Metazoa; phylum Chordata; class Mammalia; order Macroscelidea; family Macroscelididae; genus Elephantulus; species Elephantulus edwardii. The sequence continues at coordinate 8,691,684 of NW_006399839.1, read as the reverse complement.
AGTCTCATCTTGAAGGCAGTAAGGCAAGGGAAGTTTTCTGAGGTCCTTTTTGTTGTGTGTTACTGTTCTTTTTTCCCCCTCAAAAGAGGGTGGCCCCTGAGCCTTAGACTAAGGGTAAGGGTGGAGGCCTGCTTGAGAGCGTGGCTTTAAAATCCTGTAGGATTTATTAATTTTAGAAGAATATTCTTTAAAAGAAAGTCTATTTGATGTACTGTACAACTTAGAGTTGCCGTGATGTCACGTCAAATACCGTAATGGTTACCCATCATGTACAATGGTTGGAGGAGCTTCCAGAATGATTCATGTTGGGAAGCAGGAATGGCATCCAGTTCCTAAACCAGATGCCTCTGGAAACTCTACAAACTCTTTTCTAAATAATGTTAGTTATAGAACAGAGTTCAGGTCTTTTGTGCAAAGCTTACTCTGAGTTGTATTTGACTCGACAACACTTAACCACTGCTAAATGAGACCAGTGTTGTCATATCTGGGGGAACCTTTTTCCATTTTGCACATCACTCTTTATCACTGTGCTGTATGAAGTAACATGGGTTCGCTGTGATGCTGAACCTTGTGCCGTTAGGGTGTCAGATGCCAGAATGGTTTCCCACTGTGGACAGTGTTTGGTGGAGCTCCCAGTTGTAAAGCAGGTTTGGAAGCAGGAATGGCATCCACTTCCTAAACCACATCCCTCTGGAAACTCTATGAACTTGGAGAAACAACGATAGCTACGGAAAGGCATTAGGTCTTTTGTTCAGAGTTGCTATGAGTTAACCTTGATGGCAATCAACAACACAACAGATAGATCTGGATCTATAGATATAGATATTCGTCTATTAATTACCATACATACATAGCATACCCTGTACTGAACTGCACTGAATGCTCTTGTGTATCCTCAAAAGGCTTCCATCCAAAAGCCTTCCCTGAGAAATCTAAGGATTTGAGTTCAAATCCCAGAAACGCCACTTCCTAGCTGGGTGATCACAGCTTCAGCTGCCTCTGCTGTCAAATGGGGATAAGACCTGGAGTCTCGGGGTGTGTGTGACGCCTTCCCAGCACACCCACTGTATCAGGGTGGGAGTTTTGCACATGTGGTAAAGGGCTTATGCTATTTGATTGATTGATTGATTGATTGATTGCTTCTGGAATTTAAAACACTCACCAGGTACCCATGCAATCTGAGGACTTGCCGGCGAAGGCATCGTGGCAAAGAAAGTCTGTGATTAGATGCCATGCGTTGGGCACGCGGGGGGACTTCCCTGGGGCCCTTCCTGCACCTGACAGTGCGTCGCCATTGTTGTCATCTGGTGCCTCCAACCACGCTGACCTTTTCTAGTTGTCAGACTTGTCTTATTAAATCCTGAGGTCTTAACTGCTCGGCACACAGAGGCCGCTGGTTGGCCCATCCGCGCACGTGCTCATGTATAATTCATAGGGGCTCACGCTGCCTGGCGAATGCATATTTATCAGCCTTCTCCTAAGAGGCAGGGTGGCGTTTCCCTTCGCTGCGACCCAAAAATTCTAGGCTGCGGCAAATGAAATTTGTGAGCAAATAAAGCCAAAGAATAAGGGGAGGCAGACACTCCCGACGCGAGTCCATTCCACTGGTAATTTTCCATTTTCTGAGGCCCCGAGCGTGCACGGAGGTGGTTTTTCAGTTTGGTTCCAGCAGAGAACTGCTGAGTCGTCCGGAATAGAAATGCTTCCATATGCTGTGCCCATTTGCCCCCGCAGAAAACGCCCCCTCTCCACGCTCCAGCACTGTTTTCAGCGGCAGACAAGCCCAAGGCCCGTTCAATAGCTCCAACGTGGGCTCTCAGAACACTGATCAAGCTTGGGGGAGATGAAGGACAAGAAAGGCCAGAGAAGAATGGGTGCATAGAGTGGATGGGGAAACCAAGCCTTCCAAGTTCTCTACTCTCAAAGTGAGGAGCACCCAGACAGAGGGGTGCCCTGTGCTGATGCCCCTACCCACGCCCACACTGGCACACCCAGAAGACCTCTCAGTCAGAAGCTGGCTTGTAGCCTTGATCGCCACTGCAGAAAAGAGCAAAGGAGGGGAACCTGCATTGTAATGTGTTAATCCTCTAAGCTGGAACTCGCTGATTGTCAATCTCATCTGGATGTGACGTCTCACCACCGTTGGGAATATAGAGTCAGGGGGCTTGCTGTCATCACCCCAGACCTAAAGGATGATGTTGGCAGTGAGGCTGACATTGACAGTGACGTTGATGATGTCAAGGACAACAACCCGCACTGAGCCCTCGGGATGTGGCTGACTCCACACCAAGCACGTCAACTGTATCATTACGTGCAGTCCTCAATGCATATAGGTGAATTCTCTGTTATTGTGTCACTTTAAAGAGGAGGAAATTGAGGCAGAAAGATGGCACGGTTTGCTGACATTCACCCAGCTCCAGCTGAGGGTCATTGTCATAGTGCTGGGTGACCCAGAGTCCAGGCTCTTTCGGCTGGCAGTCAGTCCATGGCTGTGGGTCATATGGCTTTAGGGAAGTCACTTTATCTCCAGGAGCCTCAGGGTTCTCATTTGTAAAAGGGGCGCAATAGCACCCACTTTCAGTTGTGAGGAGGTGGGGGTCTTACAGAACCCAAAGAGTCCTGGAGGCATTGACAGGCCTGTGGGCCCCCTATGAAACACTTAGTATGAAATATTAAGTAAGGGATTTGATTCTATTTCTCTGGGAACTCGGAGCAGACGCACAGGCAGAAATATCGTACCCATCCATCCTCTCATTCATTCATTCGTTCGACAAGAACGTGTTGAGCACTTAGTAGAAGCCAGAATCCTGGCCTCAAGTTCAAACTCAAACTCATTACTGCCGAGTCAGAACCGACTCACCCTTGGGTTTCTCAGGCAGTAAATCGCCCAGGAGGAGAAAGCTCATCTTTCTCCCTCACAGTCACTGGTAGTTTTGAATCAGCAAAGAGGCACGGCCTTTGGATTAGCAGTGCGCCTGCCCACGGACGACACCACCCAATCATTCCAGGTGGGGGTCGGCAGCTCTGATGGCCTGGTGGAAACGAACAGCACTGCCGACCCAAAGGCACGGGGTTCAAAGCCATCAGCTGCTCTATGGGAGAAAGACGGGCAATTTCCTCTCATGCAATTTGCAGCCTCTGAAAACCCTCTAGAGGATCAGCTGTGAGTTGGTTCTGACTCATAGCAACAACAACCACAGAGGCCCTGGCTGTGCAGCCACACTCGTTTCATCTCTGTTACTATTTGTATCCTGATATTGACCACACAGCGGTTCAGAGGGGACTCGCACAGCTGTTGTTGTTATTGTTGTGGTTGTGGTTGTTGTGTACCATCAAGTCAGAACCAACCCAGAGCTGGCCCTCCAGCCAATTTTCCAAAGTTATAAATCACACGCAAGAAGATTAACCATTTTTCTCCCACAGAGCAGCTAGTGGATTCGATCTGCATACCTTTAGATTGGCAGCACAATTCCTTACCACTAAGCCATCAGAACATGCAAGAATGAGTCACAATGCAGGGGATGTAAAAGGAATGACATCATAGGGATTGCAGTTTGGGCCCAAGCTTACACCACCCTCAGCGTCACACACCCCCAACCCCCATCCACAGGTCTGGTTCTCAGATTTCCCCGTCCAGGTGTCCCTGTGGACACGATCGATTGTCAGGCCTGAAGGCCCCACCTACCTTCCTCTCGACAACGCCCTCGGAGGTGGACATGAGCGCCTTCATGAGTGGAGGGTCTAGAACCTGGAACCGCCGGCGGAACTGAGTGAGGCTCATGTGATCCGCATAACCTAGGGGGTGGGAGCGGAGAAGAGAGTATGAAGCCTGATGAGAAGACCCAGCCCAGGCCCTGGACAGGTGGCAGCTGGCCACCACTTTCCTTAGTGGCCTTACTTCTTTTTTATTATTATTATTATTATCATCATCATCATCATCATCATCATTAATTTTAATGAATAATTACAGAGACTTTGGATTTCCATTCATTCATTCATTTTTGCACTTTTCTCCCTGCCCACCCCTCCTTTCCAGATCGCTTTTCTCTTTGAAAAGTTAAACTCTTTCATTGTTAGACAATCCCTCCCCCCAAGTCCACTCCACTATGCAGCCTTCGTTCTGAACTCCTGTCATGACAATAATACCTAATCATAAGTCCCTTTTAAAGAGTTCTCTCCCTCATCTGTTTCAATGCAGTATACATTATTTTTCCCACCTTTCTCAGTCTACCCCCAACCCTGATGTCAGTCCTGTTTTACAACAGTGGCACTATGGCACTATATGCAGTATTTGTCCTTTTTGTGACTGAGAAACTTCATTCAGCATAATGTCCTCCAGGGTCACCCGTTTTGAGTAATATTGCATGAGTTCCTTGTTTTTCAATGCAGCATAGTATTCCATTGTGTGAATGTACCACAGCCTCTCTAGCCATTTGTTTGTTGATGGGCACTTAGGTTGTTTCCAACTCCTTGCTATTGTGAACAAAGCCGTGATAAACATGGGTGTGCATATATCTGTTTGAGTGGCAGTTATTGTCTCTTTGGGGTATATTCCACAAGGCCTCAGTCTCCCTGTTTGCGAATTTAAAAGAGTCTCTTTGATCAGCCTCCTCTGAAGACATGCTGTAGGGGTAACCTCTATAAGATGCCCCACGGGGAGCTTGTGGAAGGTGCACACACGTCCGTCTTTTGGGTGGTCAGAGAGCACACTGGCCTCAACAGTCAGGGCTCTGAGATCTGCAGGAAGGCAACTAGCAGGCTTACGTGGCTGTTGGCATCGTTTCCCACTGGACCACGGAAGCTTTACTGGGTTCCGATACGTGGTACAGCCCACACCGTGGCAGTGCTACATCAGACAGCATCTCAGCGGCCCAGCAGGAGAATCCATGCCTTCCCCACAAGAGGGCCAGGCTTGAGTCCCATTCAATGCACCTCAAGTTCAGCATAATCTATCAGTGGTCGCGTGCATGTTGAAGGAGATGCAGAACTAGATTGAGCCGCCCTTCCAGACTCTTAACAGAGTAGAGGAAAGGCCTGGAGGTCTGTCTCCAAAATACTCAATAAAGCAGCTCACTGTTATCGAGTGAGATTCAACTCCTAACTGGTTTTTAGGGGCTGTAAACCACATGGGAGGAGAATGTCCACCTTTCTCATGCAGAGCAGCTGACGGATTTGAACCACCTGCATTTGAGTTGGCAGTGCAACTCTTTTGACCACTAGGCCACCAGCACTTCCTTCTCCAAAATAAGCCCATTTAACACCCTATAGATCACATCAGTCCAATTCCCTTGAACAGAGGATTCCCATGAGCTGGGGGTCGGGGAGGTGGGGACATGGAGATTCAACAAGGCAGCTACAAAAACACAGGCTCAGGGAGCTCTGGTGGCCTAGTGGTAAGAAGCTGCACTGCAATCCTAGAATTATAAGGTTCTAATCCAACAGATGTTCTGCTGGAGAAGGAGGGGCAATCTCCTCCTGTACCACTCAGATCTGATTTGACGATACACACACACTAATAATAATAATAATAATAATAGTTATTATTATTAAAACCCCCACAGACTCTTTAAATCTATCATGCATAAAACCAATTGCATCCTTTTGGGTGGAAAGAAAAAGCAGCATATGGAGAAGCTACAGGGTGTGGCAGGGGGCAGGGGAAGGAAAGATGTAAGAGTTTTCCAACATGGGTGACCCTGCAGGACATTATGCTCAGTGAAATAGCTCAGTCACAAAAGGACAAATACTGCATAGCACCACTGTTATAAAGCAGGTCAGACAAAAGGGATTGGGAGGAGAATAGGATAAGAGTGGATAGATAATGAACACTGCACTGGAATAGATGAAGGAAAGAACTGTTTAAAGGGAATATATGATTAAGCATTATATGTATGACAACAGCTCAGAATAAGAGGTATATTGCAAAGAGGACTGAGGGAATGGGGAGGAAAGGAGGTAATTGTGCAACAATGAATGATTTTTTTTAAGTGAACTGGGGAGGGTTAAAGGAGGGAGACAGGGTACAAATGTGTAACTATGAATGAAGGAAAATCTAACTTTTCCATAAACTTTTGTTAAAATTATATATATATATATAAAACTAAATATACAACTAACTATATAACTATATAACTAAATATACAACTATACAACTAACTATATAACTAAATATACAACTATACAACTAACTATATAACTAACTGTATAACTAACTATATAACTAACTATGTAACTAACTATATAACTAGAGAGAGAGAGAAAGAGAGTGAGAGAGAGATCTTAAGAGCTTTCTGGAAAGATGTGGTGTGGACTCAGGCATATAAGACTTGGAGCTGGGAAAGATATGGTCTGTACCACTGAGCCACTAACGGCTTACTAGTTTTAAGACCTTTTAGTAATAGACGTAGAAACTGAAGCTCAGAGAGGTAATGACGTCAATTCCCAAGACACACGGGGAGAAAGAGTTGCCTCTGGGATTAAAGCCCCTGACGGTGACAGTTAATAATTTGGTGGAGAGGAGGTGAGGATGAGGGCTCAGAGATCAGCAGGTACTGGGTCCCAAAGGAACTCCAATGCGGGCCATGACCTTCACCTTGGAGACGGCAGTGGAGTCGGGTGAAACCTCACTTCACTCTTAAAACTTCACATTGCGCTGGAGACAGACATCAGATGAGTGTGAGTGTATATGGCTAATCTGGGAAAGCTTCCTGGAGGAAGAGGACCATCTCAAGCCAGGCTCAAGGGCAGCACAGTGACCATGGAGTTGGGGGGTCATGAGCCTGCACTGTGGGGTCAGGCTTCATCTTGATTCATGCTCTGCTGATGCTCTTGAGGAGCCCATGACCATGATGGCCAAAAGGTGCCACCCCCTTGAGATTCAAGTTCTTCGTGTTAAGTGAGAATAGCAAGACTGATCCTCACATGGTCATATTGCTGTTGTTATGTGCTGTCGAGGCTGCTCTGTACACTGTCATGTTATTGTTGTTCCATGCCGTCAAGTTGGAAACGACTCATAGCTGACCCTCCAGCAGGTTTTCAGAGGTTGTAAATTGCACAGAAGGAGACTGTCCGTCCTTCTTCCATGGAGCAGCTGGTGGATTCAAACCACCTACCTTTGGGCCACTGTGTACCAAGGGTGCTCTCCTGTATCAACATTCTTCTAAGCATCATTGCCTTGCCCAACTCTTCCAGTGACTCTACGCCTGAGCTATTACAGGGTAGAGAGGGGCACAATTTAAGGGCTTCCTGGGGTCTCACAGTGGCCAGAGTTAAGTCCAGACTGTTTTGATCCAAACTTTGAGCTGTGATGGCCAAGGTCAAATTTAATGAGCATTTGTCATATCCCCAGCACTGTTCTAAGTTAAGCTAAGGGTTTGGTGAGGACACAGTCAGTCAGGATATAGAAGCACAAAGCGTCGATCATATATGGTATATGCTGTGCATTTTGTCTGAATGATGGATATATGCTGTATGCAAAGTCGATTGTCAAGGCACATTGACTGAGTAGAACTATGACATAAGATTTTCCAGGCCTGGTGGTAAGGAGATATGCTACTAACCCAAAGGCTCGCAGTTCAAATCCACCGTAGGAGAAAGATGGGCACTCTTCTCCCATGCAACTTCACAGCCTCTGAAATCCCACTGGAGGGTGAGCTATGAGTCAGTTCTCACTCCACGCCACTTAACACAGTAACACTTAGGGAAGGCAGCTCTTGCAGTACAGGCCCTAGGGAGGTGTGCTGTGAACCCCAAGTCCGAGTCTCTCTAGTGGTTCGAATCCACCAGCGACTCCATGGAGAGAAAAATAAGCAATCTCTTTATGTGCCATTTGCAGCCTTGGACCTTGGAGACTCAAGGGAGGGTTTGGCTGTGAGCCGGTCCGACTCGACGTCAATGATTTAGTGGGGAATCTTTATGGGAGCACACCGCCGGGTCTTCCTCTCGTGGAGCCAGGAGCTGGGTTAGAACTGCCAAAGTTTTGGTTAGCAGCTGAGTGCTTACCCATTATGTCAACAGGGTTCCTTGTGATACAGGTATATATGTGTACATACATCCATGTATGTGCTTACAATTATATACAACATACATACTTACGATGCATGTACAATGTATATACTTACAATGTACATGCATACATGTGTATGCCTATTCCACACGGGATGGATGTGTGTACACATGTATGCATACATTAAATGTGCATGTATCCAAAGTTCTATGTGTTTATTATCACATACAGAATGTCTAATCAACTGTTCCTTCAAATTGTCCTTCCCTTCTCCTATACCAGTGCAGTGGTCATTATCTATCCTGCTCTCCCCTGACCCGGCCACTGGATCCACCCTCTCGTTACATAACACTGGTCTTGTTGTTGTTGTTGTTGTTATGTGCCGTCAAGTCGTTTGCAACTCATAGCGACCCTATGTACAACAGCCCTAAACCGTGCTCTATCCTGTGCCAACCTCACTGCCCCTGACAAACCCATCCCGAGTACCCCAGTCACTGAATCAATCCACCTCATAGAGGGTCTTCCCCTCCTGCGCTATCCCTCCACTCTACCCAGCATGATGTACCTCTCTAAAGACCTGTCTCTCCTTACAACATGTCCAAAGTATGTCAGACGAAGCCCCAGAATCCTTGCCTCCAAGGAGCAGCCTGGTTTAATGCTCTCTAGGATGAATCTGTTTGTTTTCCTGGCAGTCCATGGTACATTCAATACTCTTCTCCAGCACCACAGCTCAAAGGCGTAAATTCTCCTTCTATCCTCGTGTGAAACGTGTAGAAATGAATGAATTAATGAAAACCAATCTCTTGGTAAACTTCCCTTAAAATCACAATTAAAAGAAATGAGATCATGAATGTTTATTTAACACGTGTGTGTCGATGTGTGTGCATCCTTCTAAAATCGTGACTATTTAATGCCTGTGGATGGATGTATGCATGTGTTCAGATGTGTGTGTGTGTGTGTGTGTGTGTGTGTGTAAGAGGGTCAGAAAAGACCTGGAGCAGGAACAACGAGCCGGCACGGAAGCAGAAATGGGCAAGTTCAACCTCAGCAACGCCACCTCTAGGTTAGCGTGAAAGCTAGCCCTGGCTGAACTTGGCTGTGAACAGAAAGGGCTGATGTCCCTATGAGGACAGCCAGCCTGAGAGAGGGGACACGCTGATCTGAGCAGGTCCACGGTGACAGTCCCACTGTCATCCAGGGTCCCTGGCCAGGCCCAGCACCTCCTACCCGCCAGTGGAATCGATCGACTGGGTGCCTGGGTCACTGCTAGGACACTGTCTGTCTCCCTCCTCCTAGAGCTGATGGGCAGGAGGCAAAAATCAATGAGTTGCTGGCAGCCGGGTGGCCTCATCTTGGCTCGACAGAAGGGAGGGAGTGTCTATCCATTGTTAACAGGACGTTCTCCAGGCAGGGGCCACAATCACTAAAGACATTCAACAAGCGGGTGTCTAGCTGAGCTGGGATCTCACTCCTTGCTGCAAGAAGGTCTCTTTCTATCTCCCAGAGTTGCAGGGAAGAACAGGAAAGATTAAGCTCAAACAGAACTCGTACGGTGAATTAATTGGGCAAACCTTGGGTGCAAGCTCAATGCACATGCGCAGTGCAGACCTGCAGACGTCATTCCTTTGACCAGAACGCTTTCTCCTGCTATAAAGGCATGCCAGGGGTAGCACAGACAGTTAAGCCCTTGGCAGCTAACCAACAGGTCCAGAGGTTCGAATTCACCCTTGGGCACCTTGGAAGCAAGGGCTGGTGATGTACTTCTGAAAAATGAGTCCTGTACTCCTCATTAGACGTTATACTGACTTGACAATAACCGTGTTGGGTTTATCTCACTGCCCATCATCTCCCCACCCAAGCTGAGCCAGGCAGAAGCCATACTCCCCAAGGCGTCGCTTGCTGGATTCTCCAGCCTCACCTCCCATAATTCCCTGCTCACTGGGAATCTTCCCAGAATGTACAACAGCAGCAGGAAAGCATAATAAAGGGGACTGATGCTGTGTGGCCTTGAGCATGTACTTGAACTTCAGTTTTCTGCTATGAAAGGCAGCATCAAATGCTCCTTCCCCTAGCATCTCCCTCCCGTGGATACCGGGCGAGTTAGTGTGGTTCAGTGTGGAAAGCTCACAGCATGCATGCTTGGGGCTCCTGCCCCTGGGAGGTGGGCTGAGCCCAGGAGGGCAGACAGGTGCTCTGGTCTCCACCGTCCCCTACCTGCCCTGTGCAGACGCAACGCCTCCAGGATGTGGGAGCCTGCCAGCTGGACCCTCAGAGCTGGGATGTCTGGAGTTGGGGGTTCCTCTGGTCTGGGATCATCTCCCCCCGGCTGAGGTGGAGTGGGAGGCCCCTGCCCACCCCTGCTCTCCACCACCGGGTTGGGCACCAGGCAGTGGATGAAGTGTAACTGGGACCGTCGGATCACGTTGGTCAGCGCGTCCTAGGACAAGAGCAGAGGCGTCAGGATCAGCCATCTAACGGGGACAAGCTGGGTCTGGACATGCCTCAGACAGACCTTCATTCAGCCTTGGACATCGGGGCCTCCTGTATCTTGGATAAAATGCAGTCAGCGTGCTCTTTACGTGCAAAGAGGGCAAAGCTTCATGTCACATGCTTTGGGATTGTTGCTAGCAGGGGCCAGTCCTTGGAGAGGGACTTCCAACTTGGAAAGGTGGAGGGTCAGCGAAGGAGACAAAGACCTCAGCAAAAAGGACAAACACAGTGATTGCCAACAGGCTCAAGTGTGTGAGGGAGGATGACAAGGGCACAAGATAGGACAGGCTTCAGATCCATTGTTCGCAGGGTCGCTGTGACTCAGACTTGACTCCACAGCACTTAATGACAACAGCCCGGCCTACACCAAGGGCCTCCCATTCATGGACTCACTTAGTCTCCATGCAAAATAAGGGGCCAAGATAACAGCATTGATTGGGACAGGGGAGGAAACTGAGGCACAGAGTGGGCAAGTGGTTGGTCCCTCTCTGGTCACTTAGACCATTAGCTGAAGGCCTGGGGCTAGAACTGCATCTGAGATGAAATGTCTTTTCTATAAGATGTTGCCCAGTTTTATGGGGGTCTTTATCTAGCTAACCCCCAAAATGAACTCTTCCACGCCCAGCCTTTCTGATCATAGACAAATTAAAGGGTCTCATTGATTTTGAGATTTATATGGTCTCAGTCAAGGCAACTGGTCCATTCTCAGTGCAGGTTTTACTGCCTCCCTTTATGGAAGCCCAGTGGTGAAAACGTGAATGTGGAGGGTCCAACTGGGGCATTGCTGTCTTCCTCAGAGGGGCACTCATGGCCCCAGGCACCTTCCTGCAACCTCTCAGAACGAAGCAGCTAAGGCTTTGGCCTTGGCCCAAGATCCCCGCCCCAGCAGCCTGATTCCCAGCTGTGTGGCCTTGGGGAAGTGTCTTTGCCTCTCTGGGGAACATGTGGCTGCAGGTTAAGAACACAAAAACACACGCACTCCTCCTGCAGGCAGGTCTCCCACTCACCATCTGCAGCTTGACCTGGGTGCACACGGCCTTCCTCTTCACTGCGGCCAGGCTGCTGGCAAACACCCTCCTCACAGCGCAGACCCGCTGCAAGGCCTGCTGGGAGGTGCCCTCCAGGCCGGCCACTGCCCTGCACAGGGGCGGCAGCTTGGTCCGAGGCTGGAACAGGCTCTGGAGTTCCTCCCTGGCAAGAGGGAAAGAAAGGAAGCTGTAGGGAGTGGGAGAGAGGAAACGGACCTCCCCTTGAGTGACATGATGTAGCCACCATCCGTGGCCTACGGTCCTCCGTCTGCCTCAGGTGTCTTCGCTATGTGACAAAGGCCAGCTCCTTTCCCCGAAGGCTGGTGTCCACCTGCATATATACTCCCTCCCTCCACCTTCGGGGGCCTCTCCCATCCAGTGCCCTTGTCATTTCCACACTTACAGCAATCCCATTCACACTGCACTTTCTCAGACAGAAGAATCATCTTGCATCCCTCGAGGCCACCACTCATCCCTCAAGGTGTCCTACGGTGGGGGCTTAGGTGTGACTGTGCTGCTAACAGTTGTGTCACTGGAATTTCCAACATCAGTGAGACCACCCACCCACCCCTCCACGAGGCCAGGTTTCATCAGGGCCTCCAGACGAAGGGAGACTAGGAAGAAAGGCTTGGTGAACCACTTCCAAAATTAGCCAAGGAAAACATGAGTCACAGAACTCAATCTGATCTGAAAAATTAAAAAAATTCTAATTCACTGCTGTCAAGTCAGAACTGACTCACACTGGACCCTCCAGCAGGTTTCAAAAGCTGTAAATCTTTCTTCCCTTGGAGTCGCTGGTGGATTTGAACCACCGGAGAAATGCCAGCCTTTGGGTTAGCACACAACACCCTGTGGGCCACGCCACCAGAGCTCTCTGTATCTGAAGGCGGGATTGAAAACTAATCCCCTGGCTTGGAAGGCATTAAAAATACACAGTGGCCGTGACAGACTCCAGCAGATCAGCGTTCTGACCAGGGGGCAGGAGCGAGATTTTGTTCTGTTAGACATAAAGTGACTCGCTCAGTGACGACAACAACATCCTGAGGACAAGACTGTCCCTGCGAGGTGCTTAGAGAGTGTTTTCAGCAGGAATGGACACCTCGCAGGATGCAAGATAACATCGATGGGGTTTCCGGCAGGAATGGACGCCTCGCAGGATGCAAGATAACATCGATGG
>NW_006399839.1:8671859-8678884 GCF_000299155.1 Elephantulus edwardii | reverse complement strand
CCTCGCAGGATGCAAGATAACATCGATGGGGTTTCCGGCAGGAATGGACGCCTCGCAGGATGCAAGATAACATCGATGGACTGTCCAGCAGCCAGCCACATGGACACACACACACACACACAGAGACACATATTCACACCGCCATCAAGGCAGTTCTACTCATAGTGACTCTTCAGCGGGTTTCTGAGGCTCTTAATCTTGATGGGAGGAGACCACTTGTCTTTCTCACAAACAGCGGATGGTGAATTTGAACTGCCAACCTTTTGGTTATCAGCCTGATGCATTTATGCACCATGCCGTTTTCATAGGCACATGCAGGGCATCAGTAAGGCTGGTCCTTCTTCACCTTCAAACCCTGACCTCTCCTTGTGTTTTCTCCTTCTCTTTTTGTCTCTAGATTCTACCCTTGCATGCACACATGTGTACACATGCACACGTGCGCGCTCTCTCTCTCTCTCGCTCTCTCTCTCTCTCTCTCCAATAATTCTCTGACCAGAAGCCAGGGATGCCTTCCAGTCCTCTGCCAGCACTTTGGAGTTGAGCAGCCAGAGCGCGGGACAAGCTCTTTTAATGCTACAAAACATATCATTTCGGTTTTACGAGCCCCTAGTTCTCAGATGTCCATAAAAGTTGTTTCAGACACATCATTTCTCAGACTTAATGAAAGGCGAGAAGCTAAAATGAGAAGTCACAGCATTTTCGCTCTTGTTCCTCCTTCTCAGAAACCCAGCCCAGCTCCTCGGCTGGCTTCACTCTGGCCCCAGGGAGACATCAACGCACAACCTGAGTTATAGGCCTTTGCTCCCTCACAGAGGACTGCATTTCCCGCCAGCTTTATGCACTAGATGGTGGTGACTGCCCAGCTGGGAGGGGACCCAAGTGCTGAGTGCGCTGTGACTCCCAGCCCTGTTCCAGCTCACCTTTTCGACTGATGCAGGATCTGGGGGGCTTCCAGGGCAGAAAGGTTGGGCTTGGCTCTGTGGATCCAGCCGGTGAGGTCATAGCGAACTGGGTCCTGGCCCAGCTGGTGGGAAATTTCACAGTGGAGCGGCTGCTCACAGGTGCGCAGGACTGAGGTCTCTGAAAGGGACAGAGAAAAGGGGTGTCAGAGCTTGAGGGGGGACATCAGGTAAACAACTGGCAACACCAAGAACATGCTTTTTGTTCCTATTCACCTGGAGCCACAGAAGAAGAGTCTGGAATAAAGGGAGGACATGGGATGTGTGGCTAATTGTCTCCATGAACAATTAACTGCCTCCCTTGCTATGAGATCAGAAGAACTAGATAGTGCCCAGCTACCATTAAGGGAGTGTGTGTGTGTGTGTGTGTGTGTGTGTGTGTGTGTGTGTGACTTTTTTCCCCTACACCTCTTGTTCCATTCACTTTTTAAATATTTCAAGTATCCATCAGTGAATGAATGGATAGAAAAAAAATATAGTACATTCAGTCAATGGAGTATTATGCAACACTGGAAAAGAATTAATGAACCCACACACAGCATGGAAGAGATGATGCTGAGTGAAATAAGTCAGTCACATGTCCATCAGTGAATGAATGGGTAGAAAAACTATAGTACATTCAGTCAATGGAGTATTATGCAACACTGAAAAAGAATCCATGAACCCACACACAACATAGAGGAGATTATGCTGAGTGACATAAGTCAGTCACAAAAGGATAAATACTGTATAAGACTAATGTTGTTGTTGTTGTTGTTACATGCTAGTGAATTGCCTGCAACCTATGGTGGCCCTTTGTATAGCAGCTTTGAACCTTGCCCTGTTCTGAGCCAGTCTCACTAATTCCAACACACCAACCCCCATTGCCCCAGTTACCCATCTCATCGGGGGTCTTCCACATTTGTTGTTGTTGTTATGTGCCGTTGAGTCATTTGCGACTCATAGCGACCCTATGTACAACAGCCCTAAACCCTGCTCTATCCTGTGCCAATCTCATTGCCTCTGACACACCCATCCCGATTACCCCAGTCACTGAATCAATCCACCTCATAGAGGATCTTCCCCTCCTACGCTGTCCCTCCACTCTGCCCAGCATGATGTCCCTCTCTAAAGACCTGTCTCTCCTTACAACATGTCCAGAGTATGTCAGGTGAAGCCCCAGAATCCTTGCCTCCAAGGAGCAGCCCGGTTTAACCCTCTCTAGGATGAATCTATTTGTTTTCTTGGCAGTCCATGGTACATTCAATACTCTTCTCCAGCACCACAGCTCAAAGGCATCAACTCTCCTTCTATCCTCCCTAGTCATTGTCCAACTCTCTGATGCATAACAAGTGACTGCAAAAACCATGGCCTGTATCAGGCGCACCTTAGTCTCCAGAGAGACACTGGTCTTCCACATGCAGAGATAATTATGCTAGTATGATTTCCAGGGAAGAAAGGCTGGAAGTTGGAAATTAACTAATAGGCAATAGGCTATTAAGATATACATAGAAATCTTCACCACTGGACCAAAGGGCCACAGTGTGATACATGGGGGAAGGTCTGATGTTGTCAATGACTTCATTTTATTCAGATCTACAATCTACACACATGGTAGCTGCAGTCAAGAAATTAAATGATGTGTTGCTTTGGGGAAATCTGTCAAGGACCTCCCCAAAGTTCTAAAGAGCAAGGATGTCAGTTTAAAGACTGAGGTGCGCCTTATCTAAGCCACGATATTTTTCATAACTCCTATGCATTTGAAAGTTGGATAATGAATAACTAAGCCTTTGAATGATGGTGAGGATAAAGGGTATTGAAGACGCAATGAACGTCAAAACAAACAAACAAATCAGTCTTGAAGGAAGTACAACCAGAGTACTCCTTGGAGGCAGGGATGGTGAAAATTCAACTCACTTATTTTGGGCATATTTTCAGGAAGAACTCGTCCTTGGAGAGAGGTATCAGGCTGACTAAGCCTTTCTTGCAGGAAGCTCCTGAGTAAGTTCAAAGTGTCAACATGAAGGTTTACAGTCAGATGCTTAGCTGCTTGAATCATCAGACCCTGAAGTTAAAAAGCAGTAGAAGGTGTATGTCCATATTATCACTATGCCTGGCACCTAAATGGAGTCCATAAGTGTTTGTTCAGTGAGTGGATGGATAGTAGATGGATTCACTGATTGATGAATGGATGATGGATGGGTGGATAGATGATGAATGATTGGATGGATCATAGGGGAATGGATGAGAGGCTAGATGATAGAGAAATGGATAGATGGATTAAGTGATTGATGGATGGTTGGATGAATAGATGATGGGTGGGTGGATAATGGATGGATGGGTGGATGATAGATGGGTGGATGGATGATGGACAAGTGGAGGGTGAATGGGGAATGGATGGGTGGATGGAAGATAGAGAAATGGATAGATGTGTTAAGTGATTGATGGGTGGTTGGACGAACAGATGATGGGTGGGTGGATGGATGATGGATGGGTGGATAGATGATAGGTGAGAGGACGGATGACGGATGGGTGGATAGATGACAGGTAGATGGGTATATGGTGATGGATGGATGGTAGTGATGGTAGGGAAGATAGGACAGATGGTGGATGAATGATAGATGGATGGACTGATGATAGACAGGTGGTTGGGTAGCTGTATGATGGATGAGTAGATGATGACAGATGGATGATAGTTGGGTGAATGGATGATGGGTAGGTTGATGGATGGATGGGTGGGTGATGGATGTATGGATAAATGATAGATGGCTGGATGGATGACGAATGAGTGAATAAATGATAGGTGTACAGATGTGTAGATTGTTGATGTATGGGTGGATGGATGAATGAGAGTGGATGGGTGATAGATGGATGAATGAGTGGGTTGGTGATGGACAGATTGATGGTTGGATGAGTGGATGAATGGATGGAGGATGGTCGGATGGATGGATGGATAGGGAATGGATGATGAATGCATGGATTTATGGTCACATATCACTAACTGCAGTGGTGTTCTCAGGGAAAACAGATAGATAGATAGATAGATAGATAGATAGATAGATAGATAGATAGATAGATAGATAGATAGATAGACAGACAGACAGACAGACAGACAGACATAGTAGATAGATATAAAGCAGTTCTCTATACATGAAAGTTTTGCAGATTGTAATTTCAAGGAGTAGCTGTTGCCATCCCATACAAGGGAATTCTGGTGGCCTAGTGGTAAGAATCTGCACTGCAATCCCGAAGGTATGTGATTCAAATCCACCAGCTGCTCCATAGGAGAAGGATGGGCAGTGTCCTCCCATGCGATCAACTGGGTCAGTTATGGGTCAGTTCTGACTTGATGGCAACAACAACAGTTGTTGGAATTGTTGTGTGTCGGACGGTTGGTTTTGACTCACGGTGCCCCTATGGGAATAGAATGTCCCTAGTAGAGTTCTTAGGCTTCAATGTTAAACCCAGACAGATCACCAGGTCTTTATCGCACTGAGCTATTGGGTAGATCTGAACTGCTAACTTTTCAGTTAACAGAGTGAAGCTCCTAGAGATAGATAGAGATGAGACAGAGATAGAGATAGAGAGATAGAGACAGAGATAGATAGAGAGATAGAGATAGAGAGACAGAGACAGATAGCTGGAATCAACTCAATCAATCCTACTTAACGACAAAAGCAGCATTTTTTTTTCTTATACATAGTGGCAAGAAACTGTGCTGCAGTCCCGAAGGCACGTGGTTCAAGGTCACTAGCTGCTCTATTGGAGGATGGGCAGTTTCCTCCCGTGAAATTAACTGCCTCTGAAAATCCACCAGAGGGTCAGCTATGGGTTGGTTCTGACTCGACGGTACACATCTATATTCTAACTGATCTGATCTTTCTCTATGTCCTCCTATTACCAATGTACTTGGATATGTTAGGCGTTGAAGAAGCCCTTTAACCAAATCCTAATTGATCACCTCTACATTAAAAGGAGAAGTGGTGGCTTAGTGGTAAGGAGCTGCGTTGCCAACCCCAAAGGCATGCAGTTCAAATCCACCAGCTGCTACTTGGGAGAAAAATGGGCAATCTCCTCTGATTCTATTTCCTGATTCTGAAAACCCATTGGAGAGTCAGCTATGGGTCAGTTCTGACTCAATGGTAGATAACAACAAATTAACTTCATTAGTGAGGAACTGGCCCCTGAGTTTCTTGAATCTTTGAAGTCTACGACTCTGCATGCTTTCTGAGGAGTCCAACACATGGGTTCTGCCCTTTGGTCATCTACTGGGCCTTCACAGTCACCCCCTGGCTCTCCTCTGTGCTCCAGACAACTGTTCTTACCAGCACAGGAGAGAAATTGTCCCACGGGAGGTGTATTGACAGAGTACACACCCAGCTCTACAAGCTAGATACGTGCTTGCATATCTTGTCCCCATTCAACAGACTGGGAGCCACTTGAGGGCAGGGACTGGGTCAATACCCAGCAGCCAGTACAGAGCAGGGCTCTGAAAGGGGAATTCTGGTGGAATTTGAAGAGAAAGACTAGAGGAAAGTAAGAGAGAAGACAGGACACTAATATTCACTACACACTGGCAATGTGCCTGGTACTCTGTACTGGATACACGAATAAGAAAGCTAGCTTTCAGTCCTCATATTCATCGTGGACACAGGCACCTAGGAGATGACATGTGAGCTTCAGGAGGGCAGGATGGCCTGGTTAAATGCACGGAGCAAATCAAGGGAGAGACCAGATGAGGCCCCAGATCTGCCGTCTCCAAGGCTGGCTCTGTCCAAGGCCGTGGAAGTGCCACTTGTTGCTGGACAACAGCAGAGATCTGCACATACTCTGTCCTCCTTCCTTTCTCCAAGAAAGATGATGTTTTCACATCACAGTTCCATTCACCATGATTTTCAAGAGGAGTCTTTTCATTTGGGCATCCCTGGGAACACCTGCAAGGAGGGGCCTCCCCTCGGATCTCTGCTGTGACTTCATCTGTGTCCCCTCCAGGAACCTGACACACTGGGAGGGGGGTGGGATTCTCCAGACTCTCTCAGCTCCCGTCATGCACCACTCTGGTTGCCTGAGTCCTGTGAGGACAGGCCCTACCAGCAGACGTCCAGTGGGGACACTCAGCAAACATACTTAAATGAGGAACATTCTCTTTCACTTAGAGTTCCAGCTTAGGAAGCAGGATTGGCCATCCACTTCTTAAAATAACAGGCCTCTGAAAATCCTAAGAACTGCAGAGGAACACAGCTACTTATAGTATTAGAGGCAGAGCCCAGATCGGAAGACAATCAAAATAGAAAAGTAGTGGCAAACTTCATTTTTATGCTAGCGTGCCAGGCACGAGTCAGCCGGAAGGCACACTTAGCCACAATGACTGCTGCAGTGGACTCGGTGTGTCAGAAAGCGTGAGCACGGCACAGGATGGGAGAGGGTTCGTTCAGATCTACTGTTCAAGGGAGTTCTGGTGGCCTAGTGGCAAGACGGCTGCACAGCAATCCCAGAGGTAGGCGGTTCAAATCCACCAGATGCTCTACTGGAGAAGGAGGGGGCAATCTCCTCCTGTACCAGTCAGATCTGATTTGATGGTACATGTAAAAATAATACAATTAAAAAACCAACACAGATCTACTGTTCATTGGGTCACTATCAATTGTACTTCACAACACCTAACTCACTAACTTAGAGCTAATCAGAAAATTCCAGAGGTTGTATGTTTTTCCCCAAAACCAAACAACTGCATTAATGTGACTGATTCCGACAATCCAGGACAGGGGCATATAACAGACTCCCTCCCCTGAGAACTGAAGTAGTGACAGGATCCTGCCTGAGTATCTGGGCTGGCAGTACTGGGGACCAAGAACGTGAAACAGACCCATCACGCAATCTCTCCCTACAAGACGCCTTCTGCTCTTGGCCACAGCTCTGTGTCTTTTGCCTCAAAGTTGGGATGAATACTTCTTTTTCCAACTTCTGCATCCTAATCACCAGTTACTACTGATGCATCTTTTTTATTATTGGTTTGCATTCTGGATGCATCTTGATTGAATGTTTGACCTGTTTCAGCCCGTAGAATTTGGTAGAAATCCTCCATCC
>NW_006399839.1:8649417-8671759 GCF_000299155.1 Elephantulus edwardii | reverse complement strand
CCCCCCCCCCCCGGCCCCTGCCTGTCTTTGGCTTTAGAAACTGGGGCATAAATGAAAAATAGTTGTATTAACACGTCTTCCTTGTATATAGTAGGTTACTGTGTTATCATTGACAGCACTGGATTGCAGCACAGATCTTGAGATTTCTTTTTTATGACAAATGCAACACCGTTCCTCTGTCGTTTGTCATACCCATCACCTCAGACTAGATGATTTTCCAATTCAAAAGGGCCCGTACAAGTCCACTTTGGCTTACTAACGTTTAGGTTACTGGCTGACATGTAAATGTTTCACACGTCCCTGGCTTCACACCAGCCCTCGGAGTACATTTTACCATTATCACCACTTGACAGAGAAGATTTTCACCACCTGGTGTCCCAGAAGTCACAGCACTGATGCGGGCATCCAACCCAGGTCTCTGTGGCCCATCGCTGCTGACCGCCACTATGAACGACAGACCTGCACCCTGCCCTCTCCTGTGCCGTCCTCACCACCTCCAGCATACTCGCGCCCACCTTACAGTCACTGTGCCAATCCGTCCCATCGAGGCTCTTCCTCTCTTTCTCTGACCCTCTACCTTTCCAAGGACGGACCCTTCCTGACAACGTGCCTGAAATAAGTGAGACAGAGTTTTGCCATCCTTGTCTCTGTGGCCCAGAGAAGGGAATATCACGCTTGAAAGGGTCCAGGGACAGCGCAGGAGAGGAAGCCCCCAGGTAAGATGGATTGACACAGTGACTGTGGTAACGGGAGTAGGTGTGTCAGAGACGGTGAGATTGGCTCAGGACAGGGCAGAGGTCAGAACTAGTGTGCATAGGGTCACTAAGAGTCACAAACAACTCGGTAACACATAGCAATACTCCTTCCAAAGCTCTGTCCCCTGGCTCGGGCTGAATCAGGGTGGGCCAGAACACTTCCACAGTATGAAAGGCACGGCCTCAGGTGCAGCACAGACTGGGAAGGTCAAGAACAAGGCCATGGAGAGCCACGTGTCTTCTCTGAGGACTCAGCTACTTCACTGTGGAGTGGACGGAATGGAGTCCACGAGCAGGGCTGCACCGAGTGCCCCGGAAATGGTACTTTTGCTCCCTCCTTTCCGCTTCTCTTTCCGCAGCAGGTACAGTGTGTGAGTGGTTGTCAGGATCGAGGGCCAGGCCCCCTGAACTGCATATAAAGGCTCTGGGTTCTATCCACCCGTTGCTCCGCTGTAGAAAGGTACACAGTCTCCTCTCACGTGACTTAGAGCCTCTGAAAAGCCTCTGGATGGACAGCTAGGAGATGGCTCTGATTTAATGGTACACAACAACAACAAATACCTACACACACACACACACACACACACTAGTTACCCTGACTACCCTTTGTGTCATCCTCCTTAGAGAGTTCAGTGACTGGATTTTTAGAAGCAGATTAACAGGCTCACCCTCTGAAGCATCTCTGGGGAGAGTTGAACCGCCAACCTTCTGGCGAGGAGCTAAGCACGGCACTGTTTGTGAAGCCACCTCGTTACGACGTGGGGAGGTCTAGTGGCCTTGTTGTACTGCTGACGCCAAGGCCACTCCTCTCTGGTGGTTCGAATCCACCAGTAGCTCCAATGGAGAAAGACGAGCAGTTTCCTGTGTGATTGATGGTCTTGGAAACTCTCATAAAGGGTCATTTATGGGTTAGTCTGGGCTTGATGGCAATGAGAGTGCACAGCTTCTGACCACGACTAGCCTAGCAGAGCTCACTTGTTATCATTATGTGCCATCGAGTTGCCTGAGACTCATAGTGACCCTATGTACAACAGCTCTGAACCCTGCCCCGCCCTGAGCCAGTCTCACCGAATCTGACACTCCGACCCCCATGACCCCAGGTACTATATCAATCCGTCTCACCTGGGTCCTCCTCTCCCGCACTGTCCCTCTAGCCTTCCAAGCATGATGTCCTTCTCCAAGGACCATTTCCTCCTGGCCATGTGCCCCAAGTATGTGAGATGGAGCTTCAAAATCCTTGTCTCCAAGGAGAAACTTGGTTTGACCCTCTCCAAGACAGATCTGTTCCTTCTCCTGTCAGTTCATGGTATGTTCAATTCAGTTCTCCAGCACCACACATAGCTCACAGGCATCGACTGTCATTCTTGGCCACTGTCCAGCTCTCTGAGGGATAGCAAGTAACTGCAAAGGCCCTGGCCTGAGTCAGGCACACCTTAGTCTCTAGACTGACACTGTTGCTCCTCGGTACTGTGGAGAGGTCTCTGATCACAGCTTTTCCCAGTGCAACTTGTCTTTTGATTTCCCAACTCCTGGTGCCAAGAATGTTGATTGTGGAGCCGAGCAAGCTGTAATAGTTAACAACCTCAATCTCTTCTCCATCTGTCATGGTGCTGCCAACTGGCCTGGTGGTGAGAATTTTCGGTTTGTCTAAAACACGTCGCTGGACGACCACACTGTCATCTAAGGGTCACTTTATATGTAAGTGTTTATTGGTTAGCTGCTTCATCATCTCTCCCTCTCATTAAAGCACATGCTATGTCAGACTGGTTCACCTCTGTGTAGAGTGATACGCAGCATACAGCACTGAATACATAGATACCTGAGCAAGGGAACATAGAAACCAATGAGAACATACACAGGCACGTGCACACACGTCTCCACACTCAGAGCCTCAGGTGGGCTTTGAGAAGGCTTCCTGTGCAGCTGACAAGGACAGACTCCAGCATCTGAGCTGGCCCTCAGCCCCTGGCCCCCGCTTCCTTACCTTCAGCCCCAGTTCCTTTCTTCTCAAAGGCTGCACTCAGACGTTCGAGCACCACGCTGTCACTGGAGCCCTCCACCCGGACCTCCTCGTCCAGTATCCAGAAAAGGCCCTTGGTGTCTTCAGCACGGCCTCCAGCTGGAAGGTGGGCCTGGTGGGGGGAGACGCAGGAAGCACTGAGAAGCCCTGATCCCCGGTGGAGGCCAATTTCTAGACTGTTCTCCCTACAGATGGGGCCCCAAGCACTGTGACCCTGACAAAGTTTCTCAAATCCCAAACTCTCAATGTCAATGTCACAAAACTAAAACCATCTCTCTGCTGTAAGGTATACAAATCCTGCCTCTGTTCTCCTTTCCTGGGTGACCTTGACCAAGTTACTGGACCTTCCAGAGCCTCTGTCACCCTCTTTTTAAACAACAATGGGAATGTTTTTCTCCGAGGGCCATTGTCTGGGTGAATGAGCGCCAGGCGGGGAGCACTTTCTAAGCCTCGCATTGCTGGATACACACAGAATGGGCAGCTGGTCCCTTGGCACACAGTGAAACATGAAAGGCTTAATTCCATCCACATCACTTGCTTTTAGAAATCTTTGTATTTCTTTGAACCGAAAGCTGGGGGAGCAGGGGGGAGCCCTGTAAGCACTCGAAGAACATTTCAAAGGAGAACGCAAGCTTGATTCAAAGCCACCGATGTGGAATTTTCAAATCTGGCCATGACCTTCAGAGATACTCAAGGCTACCCTTTGATTTGCATACGGGAAGGAGCCCTCTTGGCACCACAGTTAAGGCTCGGCCGCTGAGCTAGTGGTTGGCCGTTTGAGCCCACCCGGCTGGCAACCTGCTCCTGTAACTTCAGCTCCAAGGAAACCCTGGAGGCAGTTCTCACCGTCATGTGAAGTGGCTGAGTCAGAAGCCACCTGGCAGCAGGGACAATAACAGGAAGCAGAGATTGACAGAGTGGCTGTCACAATGGGTTTAAGAGCAAAAGGGATGGTGAAGACTGTGCAGAATCAGGTAAAGCTCAATGGGCTGTGTGTGGGGTCAGTAGAGGTCAGAGGCGACTCAATGACACCTAACAACAAGAACCTATCAGGGCGCCCGCCATGAGTCGGCACCACCATACACAGGGTCAACCTAGAACCAAACCAATAATGCAGAAATACTGATGGACACCCCTCAGAGTCCCAGAGAGGGGGAAAGGACGTGCCCAAGGTCACACAGAGTCACACAGAACTGAAATCTGACCCCAGGCATCCTGAGCCTTCCCCTGGGCTTTCCAGGTCAGACTTGAAATTGAGAGTTGGGTGTTAGGTTTCAGTTACACATACCAAGCCACAGACTGGTGGTCTGGGGGACATGCCAGCTGTTCCGAGTGCTCCCTCAGCCCTGTCCCTTCCAAGGAGAGGCCCAGGTAAGGAAGTACAGTGGTAGGTGACTGGCCAGGGAGAGGTCAGGAAGAAGCAGACACAGGCGGCATCTCCCAGGCTCACCCAGAAGGGGCTGTGTAATGCCAGGGGCAGCCCAATGTGAGACTAGGGAAGACGTGCACACCACCCCCAACCTGCAGGAGGGGAGAAATATGGGAAAGAACAGCCCGTGGGCACAATCGGCAGGGGAAACGCCTCTATCCTGTGCCACCTTTCTCATCTCTGCCACCCACGAGCCCACTGTGACAGTCCAGCCCCTGGAAGGTCTTCCTCTCCTTTGCTGACCCTCCACTTTTCTAAGCATAATGATAGAATCACAGTGTACCTATGTGTATTCCATCAGTGATTCCCACAGCAAGCCAGGAGCTAGCAGTTGTTACGTTCCCTCAAGCCAACTACAACTCACAGGGACCCTGGCTCTGAACCCTGGCCTGTTCTGAGCCAAGCTCACTGTCCTGACACACCCAGCCCCATTACCACAGTCACTGTGTCAGTCCATCTCATCCAGGATCCTCCTCTCCTGCACTGACCCTCCACCCTTCCAAACCTGATGTCCTTCTCCAAGGACTGGTTGCTTCTGGCGACAAGCCCAAAGATGGAGCTTCAGAATCCTTGCCTCCAAGGAGCAACCTGGTTTCATCCTTTCCAGGACAAACCTGTTTGTTCTCTTGGCAGTCTATGATAATGTTTAATACTCTTCTCCAGCACCACAATTTAAAGGCATCGGAATCATCTTTTGCCAGCTTTACTCATTGCCAAGCTCTCAGGTGCATAGCAAACAACTGAGACAATTATGACCTGGATCAGACCCAACTTAGTCTCTAGACTGACATCATTACTCTTTAGCAGTCTGGAGAGTTCTCTGACAGCAGAGTCTCCCAACGCAACTCATCTTTTGATTTCCTGGCTGCTGATGCCAAGAGTGTTGATTGTGGAGCCAAACACGATGAAATCATTAACAACCTCAATCCTTTCTTCATCTATCACGATACTGCCTACTGGCCCAGTGGTGAGGAGCTTTGTTTTCTTGACGTTGAGATGCAATCCATGTTAAAGGCTGCAGTCCTCGGCCTCCTACTCCCATATGGGAGATAGGAAAAACTGAGGCCCACAGAGATAAAGTGCCTTTTCCCAGTGTCATCAAGGTTGGAACTCGCCTTGTCAGGATTCATAGCCCAAACACTTGCACATCAAGATGTGAGGGGTGGGGGAAAGAAGACATCAAGTTGGTCAAGGACAATGCTGAGAAAGACTTGAGCAAAGAGGGGCCAGTCTGGGTCAGCAAAGGAGGTTCTAAAGATGAGGAAAGTGGGGCCAAGAGCAAGACCGAATCCCCCAGACTCAGTATGTGCCAGCGGGTGTAACCTCTGTCTGAACACCTGATCTTTCCAGGTGACAGAAGCTGGGCCGGAACCCTACCTATTGGTGAATCTCTTCAGCTCAGACCACAGGTTCCCTGGTGTGGGCCTGATTCTAAGGCATGGAGTTGGATAGATATAAGGAAATGGTTCTTAAGCAGAGAAGCCAATCAACACCCTGATGGGCAGCAAAACCCCTCAAAACAATGTCCAGGGCACACCCCTCCATCTATATCCAAGCCACATGCTCAGATCACTGCCTGGGGTACACCCCGAGACCAGTGTCCTGGTCACACCCCCGGATCGATGCCCGGTTCACCACCCCAGATCAATACCTAGGAAATACTTCTAGGTTACATCGTCTAGGACACATTCTTAGACCAACACGCAAGCCACAACCCCAGTCAAATTAAGGCCACACACCCCAAGCATGCCCAGGCCACGCCCCCAGGCCAACGACCAGACCACACCCTCATGCAAACCCAGGCCACACCCTCAGGTCAATCAATCCTCAGGCCACACCCCCATGCAAACCCAGGCCACACCCTCAGGTCAATCAATCCTCAGGCCACACCCCCATGCAAGCCCAGGCCACACCCTCAGGTCAATCAATCCTCAGGCCACAACCCCAGATCTTCCAAAGCAGAATCTGGGGACAGGTCCCAGGCATCAGTGATAGGAAAATTTCAAGTACTGGCTGTGCTGTAAGTAAACATTCCAATCAGCTGGGGTATCAAGAGAAAAAGCCATGAAGTACCGAAGAACGTGGTTCACTGTGTCCTGTGTTACCTGGGAGGGGTGCTGATCCACCACAGCCACTGTGGCCCCTGGAGAACGTTCTGGAAGGTCAAACTTCACAGGAATGCTCTCCTGAAAAACAAGAGTGTAAAAGTCAGCTGTTTTGGTGAACGGAGTAGCAGATTTCTAAAGATGTTAGGGCTTTTCAACTTCTTGTGGCCTTTGTATGAGAAGGAAGACTATAAAGCAAAGTTCTACTAATACTCTGACGCCATCCATCCACCTGGCAGCAGAAAGGCGAGAGTTTTATCCTGCACTCAGAGTTCAGTCCAAAGTGTTTCTGGTACTTACTGTGGACCTGAGTGCTAGGAGGAATTGAGGGGAATAGACAGAAATCACAGTGTTGTTCTGAGGTGCTGTCTTGTCAACCCCAACTCATAACAACCCCAGGCACAAGAGTTAAGTCTCTGGTTGATCTTGCACCATCTTTACAGTTGCTATTATATATAAACTCATTGTTACAGGCACTGTTTCAATCCATCTGGTTGAGCTATCCTGACTCTCTGTCCTTCCCAGGTGACGTCCTTTACAAAGAACTGGCCCTTCCTGAAAACATCTTCAAAGTATGGGGGATGAACTCTAATCATCTTTGCCTCTAAGGTGGCGCCTACAAAACAGTCTGTTTGCTCTTCTGACAGTCTATGGGGTATTCAGTTCTCTATGTTGACACTACAGTTCAAAGGCATCAACTCTTCTTCAGTCATCCTTACTCCCTGGGCAACTTTCACTGCATATGAAGCAACAGACATTGTAGATAATAATAACTGTCGTGTAAAACTCGATGCTGTCTAAACAGTACTATGCCCAAAGACGCTCATCTGTTCTATATCAGTCCAAAATAGGAAACCATCAAAAATAAACCATTCAAAAATCAGTTAGGATAGACTAAAACATAACTGGTGAAATGGATGGTTACTGTTGTTGTTGCTGGATGCCACTGAGTTGACTACAATTCATTGTTGTTGTTGTTATGTGTCGTCGAGTCGCTTGCGACTCATAGTGACCTTATGTACAACAGCTCTAAACTCCGCTCTGTCCTGTGCCAATGGCACCGTCTCTGACACTCCCATCCTAATTATCCTAGTCACTGAATCAATCCACCTCATAGAGGGCCTTCCTCTCCTGCGCTGTCCCTCCACCCTCCCAAGCATGATGTCCTTCTCCAAGGACCTGTCTCTCCTCACAACATGTCCAAAGTATGTTAGACGGAGCCTCAGAATCCTTGCCTCCAAAGAGCCACCCAGTTTAACCCTTTCCAGGACAAATCTGTTTGTTTTCATAGCAGTCCATGGTATTCTCAATACTCTTCTCCAGCACCACAGCTCAAAGACATCAATTCTCCTTCTATCCTCCTTGGTCATTGTCCAACTCTCTGATGCATAACAAGTGATTGCAAAAACCATGGCCTGTATCAGACGCACCTTAGTCTCCAGAGAGACACCATTGCTCTTCAGCACTTTGGAGAGGTCCCTAACAGCAGACTTTCCCATGGCAATGCGCCTTTTAATTTCCTGGCTGCTGGTGCCAAGACTGTTGACTGTGGAGCCAAGCAAACTAAAGCTGTGTACAATCTCAATCTCTTCACCATCCATCCTGATGCTGCCAATTGGTCCAGTGGTTAGAATCTTTGTCTTCTTGACTACAGTGCATAGTGACCCTAAAAGCAACAGATCTAAACTTTGCCCTGTCCTGTTCCATTGTCATGATCTCTGATATGCTCAAGTCCATTGTCAAAGTCACTGTGCCAAGCCATCTGATTGAGAGTCTTCATGTCTTTCTCTGACTCTCCCTCTTTCCCAGCATTACATCTTTATCCCAGACATAATAGTCTTTCTTGACGACATGGCCAACGTTATGTGAGATGAAGTATCACCATCCTCGCCTCTGAGGAGCACCATGGTTGCACTTCCTCCAAGACAGAGTTGTTTGTTCTTTTGACGGTCCATGAATTATTCAGCACTCTTCTCTAACACCACAACTCAAAGGCATCAATTCTCTGGCATCTTTATTCATTGTCCAATTTTCAGATGCACAGGAAGTAATTGAAATGGAAAAGATTATGGCTTGGATCAGGTGCACCTTAGTCTTTAAACTGATACCATTGCTCCTCAGTACTTTGGAGAGGTCCCTGACAACTGATTTTCCCAGTGAAGTAAGTCTTTTGATTTCTTGACTGCTAGTAAAAAAAAAAAAATAATAAAATAAAAAATCCAATGACAAAACCAGACTATTCTATTCTTTTCTTTTTTCTTTCTTTTTTTTTTTTACTAAATGTTTGAGCAAGTCCCTTTAGGTGGTAGTTGTCCATCCCTCCCTGTAGCCACATTCATTACAGAGGAACATTGTCACTTCTCCCAGCCAGAGGTGGAGCCTCTTTCACTGCCCAATCAGTGCTCACTCTTAAGACTTGCTGTGACCAATCAAATGTAGTGGAAGGGATGCTGTGCTGACTTGAACCTGGACTCTAAGGCTTCTCCCACTTCTTGCTTGCTCTCCTGGAATCCTTTCCAGGCCCTTTGAGAACGCGCCTGGGCTAGCCCACTGGAGGGTGAAGCATTCATGAAGTGGAGAGGAGCCATCCCAGACATTTAAACTCATCTTTGTCCTTGAGTCAGAGCCGGCTCATAGCTCACCCTCCACTGAGTTCCTAAGACCGTAAAGCCCACAGGAGGAGGTCTATCTTTCTCTCATGGAGCCGCTGGTGGATTCAAACCCATGGCCTTTGGATTAGCAGTGTAATTCCCTACAGATTATGTCACCAGTTTTTGTTAGGTGCCATCCAGATAGCTATGACTCATAGCGACCCTGTGAGCAACAAGTCTGAACCCTGCCTTCTCCTGCGCCATCCTCAACATCCCTGATACGCTGGCCCCTGTTACAGTCAGTGTCAGTCCATCTTGTTAAGGGTCTTCCTCTCTTTCTTTGACCCTCCACATTTCCAAGTTTAGTGTCTTGGACTGGGGTCTCCTGACAACACGCTCTACTTAAACCCACTGACAGTCAACTCCTAGACACGCAGTATCTCAACCAAAATGGCCAGGGCTACCGACTTGACTGACTCTAGGATCCCAACTGCCCAGCCAACCTTGACCGGCCCGGGGCAACCCGCTTGGCAGCCGCACCTCCTGGTACCGCTCCAGCGTGGAGACAAACGTCCGCTGGTAGAAGAGCAGCTGCAGGCGTTCCTGAGCATAGTTGTGGCACAGTTCCTCGAAGGTGGCAGCACGCTCTCTGCCCCGGTGCCGGGGGTTCTGGAAGCCTGGTGAGTCCACCACCATGATGGAGGCCATGGACAGGTGGCAGGAGGAGAAGGACCTAGATGGAGAAAAGAGAGGCCCTGAGACGGCACGCGGTATTCGGTACCCACTGCCCAACCGCACACTCTCACACTGTAGACACGGAAAGACTGAGGCGGCTCTGGCAGGCCCAGCACTTCTGGGCTACGTGACCTTGGACAAGCTGTTCACTTTCTTTGAGGCTTGTCTCCCTAACTGCAAAATGACGGTGAGGTGAGCAGAACAATCCCAAGGTCTACAACTGTTGTCCTGTGTCGTCAAGTTGGAACCGACTCATAACTGACCTTGTTTTCAGAGGTAGATAATCACATGGGGAAATTGCCCATCTTTCTAGTGAGGAGCAGCTGGTGGATTTGAACCGCGTCCCTTTGGGTGGGCAGCACAGCTCCTTACCCACTAGGCCACCAGAGTTAAAATATGACAAACGCATCCCATAACGTTCTATAAATGTGTGACCACTGGGTCAAGTGGAGATAGGACTTGTCTGGGTGACTTCAGAGGCAAAGCCCAGAATGCTAGGTGAACATTAGCAGCACTGCGTGTCTTGAGGAGCTCACCTGACCTCTCTGAGTCTCAACTGTGAAAAAGTCAATGACAGAAGTTAGAGGAAGGAGCGTGTGCTAAGGCCTCCATTACTCAGAGCACCAGTAGGTTTGTCACAGAACAAGTGCAATAAATTCAATCACTGTCTTAAGGATCCCTGATAGCACAATGGTCAATGCATTGAGCAGCAAACCAAAGGGCTGGTGGTTCAAATCCACCAGCTGTTCCTGGTGAGAGAGAAATGCAGTCTCCTCCAACAAAGACAGCCTCGGAAGCCTCTTTGAAGGTTACCACGAGTCAGCGCTGACTTGAAGACAGTCAATGGCAGCATGAACATCAGCCGTGACTAGCTTTGTAAGAACCTTAGCATAAGCCTTAACTTTTATTCCATTACATGCAAGTGTTTCCTTCTGTTAGAAAATCAAGCATCGTTGAGCTGATTTGAACTCATGACAGCCTCATGTTCATCGGAGCAGAACCA
This sequence comes from Elephantulus edwardii, assembly GCF_000299155.1. Lineage (NCBI taxonomy): Eukaryota > Metazoa > Chordata > Mammalia > Macroscelidea > Macroscelididae > Elephantulus > Elephantulus edwardii. Next base: position 8,661,121 of record NW_006399839.1, on the reverse strand, counting down.
AGAGCTCCGTGGGCTTGTCGAAGCACAACACCAGGCCTTTCTTCTGAGGTGACTTTCAGTTAGCAGCCGTTTACTCCACCCAGGGAGTCCTTGTCCTTTCCATCTGTAAAATGGGGTCAATGAGAACAGCCTCTGGACAGACATGCTTTGAAAGGCAGTCCATGTGTCTGACCAACTACCTACCAAAAGCTCAGCAGATGGAGGTAATGAGTAGTATTACTGCTATTACATCGTAAGGGAGCTCTGGTGGCTTAAAGGTAAGGAATTGTGCTGCCAACTCTAATGCACAAGGTTCAAATCCACCAGATGCTCTGCAGGCGGAAGATGGGGAATCTCCTCTCATGAGATTTATTGCTTCTGAAATATGAGCTGTGAATCTGATCCAGCTCGACAGTACATAACAACAGCAAGTACATCATATACCCATTTTACAGATGTGAGCTTGGAGCACAAACCATAGAGCAGCCTGCCCTTCTGTGGCTGAGGTCATGCCTCTCTGCCCACATTCATTATTCTGTCTCAATTCTCCCTCCCTGAACAGGCCTGATTCCCTTAGTTTCTTCTGTGGTCCAGCAGCATTGCAGACAGTTGGTGCTGTGTCCACAACTCCACCAGGGGACCCCTGCCTGCTCTGTTGCTCTGCACCAACCCCATCACTTTAACTGGATGTTAGAACCAGAAGTTCTCCACAGAGAAGGGAGGAAACGCCTTGCCTACATCAGCCAAAGAATTTGGCTACATCACCCTTAAAGGATTTTGAAGCATGTGGCCCAGGGTGTTCAAAAGCAGAGGTTCCCCAGACACATTTCAAAGACCCACTTTAGCCCCCTCTGAAAGTCCACCCTTCCTGGATAACTTTACCCAGAAGGAAAATGTAGAAAATAATTGAGAGCAACGTGAAGGGTGAGTCAGGGAAACATGAAGGCGTGAAATAGGGGCTCAGTATTGCACTTAACATCCCAGATCTACTGCTCTGTGTCTCAGCTTCCTCATCTGTAAAATGGGCTAATACATGAAATGCTAGAAAGCAAGGTAAACACCTTGGGCAAAGGTGTGTCAGCAGTAAAATTCTCGCCTTTCACATGGGGGAAATGGGTTCTCAGCCAACACACCTTAACATGCAGCTGCCGACCGCCCACAGGTTGGGGTTTCTGATTGGTCTGATGCTGAACAAATTCTGATGGAGCTTCTAGACTAAGACAAGTTAGGAGTAAAGATCTGGTGACTTACTTCTGAGAATCAGCCATGGAAAACTACTGGATTGCAACCTCAATGTTGGAAATGAAGCAGAACCAGACCGCCCTGTATTCCCTTGTTTACAAGGTTACCACACATAATCAGGGTCGTTCTCGGTTCTTAGTAAGACCAAACCCGCTGCCACTGAGCTGGTTCCAACTCACGGTGACTTTACAGGACAGAGCAGAACTGCCCCTTAGGTATCTGAGGCTTTAAATTTTTTGTTTTTCCCATTCATTCATTGCTGCACTCTTCTCCCCTCCCAACCCTCCTCCCCAGTACACTACCCTCTTGGAAAAGCAAAAGGAAAACCCCCTCATTGCCCTACAAATGCTCTCCCAGGTCCACTCCACCATGTAGCCTTCGCTCTAGACTCCTGTCATGACAAAAATGCCCAATTACATATTCCTTTTAAACAGTTTTCTCCCTCATCTGTTTCAATGCAGTACACATTATTGAACCCATCTTTCTCAATCTCCCCCCAACCCCCATATCAGTCCTGTTTTACAACAGTGGCACCATGCAGTATTTGTCCTTTTGTGACCGAGATACTTCACTCAGCATAATGTCCTCCAGGGTCACGCATTTTGAATAATACTGCATGAGTTCCTTGTTTTTTGAGGCTTTAAATTTTAAAAGGGGCTGACTCTTCTCCCATGGAGTGGCTGGTATATGGCTTGTTGTTGTTGTATATCATCGAGTTCAAACCCACCCTCAACTGACCTTCCAGAATATTTTCAGAGGCAGTTAATCGCATGGAAGGAGATTGCCTATCCTTCTCCCGCAGAGCCTCGAACCGTGTGCCTTCAGGCTTGCAGCACAGCTTCTTGCCACTGGGCTACCAGTGCTCCCTGGTATGTGGCTTAGTGGTAAGGAATTGCACCGCCAACCCAAAGGCACATGATTTTAACCCATCAGCTATCCTATGGGAGAAAGATGGTCAATCTTCTCCAGTGCAATATATTGAAAACCCATGGGAGAGTCAGCTATGGGCAGGTTCTGATTCGACTGTACTTAACACCAACAAGGACGACAACTTTCTGTTAGCAAACCTACACTTAATACACCATGACCGAGGTTCCTGTGGTCCTCAGGGGGCACTTGACAAGGTTAGCTTTTATTGGTAGTATTTTCATTGTCTGTCCTAGAGAGAGCAATGCAAATACACCATTTCTTTTCATCTTCACAACAGCCCTGGGTGGGGGAGAGCTATTTTTGTAATAATCTTTAATTTTATTGCAGCAGTTTTAGGTTTACAGAGAAGCTGTCTAGAAATCAGAGTTTCTACATACTCCCTCCTCACCCTGCATATTGTCACTCCTGGCATCGTCCCTCCTGGTGTTACCACCTTGCATTCTTCAGGAACACAGCTAAGGGTTCTGGGATTCCCATTCTTTTCAATGTTAGTCATAACTTACTATGATTTACATCCCCGACTGTCTCTGCAGAGGCAATGACATGCAACTAAACATCCTTCTGCTATTTTCTGCTCTTAGCCAAGATCCGGCTGATGTCAGCAATGACATTCCTTCTTCCACCACCTCGTCTCAATCCAGCGTGAATTTCTGGAAATTCCCTTTCAATGGGCTGCTCCAACTGTTGTTGAAAGATCTACAATACTTGACTTGCCTGTAGTATCGAGATGTTGTTGTTAAGTGTCATAGAGTCGTAGATGACCCATAGTGACCCTATGAATGAAAGTCTTGAACACAACACTTTCATCTTTTCTCCAAGTTCATAGAGTTTCCGGAGGCAAGTTGTTTTTGGAAGTGGATGCCACTCCTGCTTCCAAGCCTGTTTTATTCTGGGGAGTCACAAAAAGCAGTTCTGAGGGCCGCAGGCCAGAGGGTACAAATTGTTAGATAATTTCTGCATTCTGTTAGATAACCTTTTGTAAAAAAAAAAGGCACAAACACGGGTCTTTTTCAGTTGACTGAGTAAGTAGCTGTCTTTCAAATTTCTTGGCAAGTCCAGGGCTGCATTTGTTCAAACACCTCAGCTGGTACTCCATCAATTACTGGGACTTTTTTTTTTTTTGTCAATATAGCTTTAACATCTTCCTTAAGTATCATTGGTTCTTGATCAGAGGCTATTTCTTGATATGGTTCAGTGTTGAGCAATTATTTTTTTTCTAATGACTGTGTATTACTTACATTTCCTTTTGATGGTTCTTGTATCAGTCATTATTTTGTCCTAAGACAAATTGCAACGTGAGGTGTAAATTTGTTCTTCAGTTCTCCCAGCTGGAGAAATGTTAAGCAAGTTCGTCTCTTTTTCTTCTCCTTGTCTTTGAAAGATTGGTTATAATACTTTGCTTTTTCTTCCTATGCTTCCTTTTGAAAATTTTTGTTCAGCTTTCTTTTTATCTTTTCCTAATGCAACACAGGTTTTTATTTCTTTTCTATTACTTTGCTCTTCGCTATTATCCAAGGTGACCTTCCCCAGTGCGCAGCTTCCCGGCTTCCCCTCCGCCCAGGAGCACGTTCTCCCGCCGGTTTTTCTGTGTACCTGGAAGATGCCTCTTCGCTATTATCCAAGGTGACCTTCCCCAGTACGCAAGCTTCCCGGCTTCCCCTCCGCCCAGGAGCACGTTCTCCCGCCAGTTTTTCTGTGTGCCTGGAAGAGTCGCAAATGACTCAACGGCACATAACAACAACAACAACATTACTTTGCTTACAAAGTTCGTATACGTTGTGTTTCACACTATTCTTCATTCACTTTGTGTCTCATACAATCATTCCCATGCATTAGGTTTCATTAAATTAATCACCATTGGCCCTTGCCTGTCACTGCCCTGTCTTTTCAGGTTCCCCGACTGAGTCCTCCCATTTCCTTCACCCTCTTCCTCTACCCACCAAATTGTGCAAGCCTGTGGTTTCACCCCTACCCCTTGTTCAGCTTTCTGAGCTCCTCATTCCTTCCCTTCGTTTCGGCTCCTCAACACTGAAGGGAAACTGCCGATGTCTCCTCTGCCATTCATTTCAGTCTTTTCTTCCTTTCCTCTCTGTAATGACCTTTTGCTTCCTTCACGGGGACGTCTTTGATGTCGTCTCATAGCTAGTCTGGTCTTTGGATGTCAGTGCTCAATGCATCAAATCAATTTGCAATGGTTTTTAAATTCAAGTGGGTTGAACTTCAGGTTATACTTTTTTGGCTTCTATGGACTTGTTTCATTTTCTTCCGCTTCCGTTGGAAAATGAGCCATTATGGTCTTCTCCACAGTCGGTTCCTGGTCCAATTCTGATTGATGATATTCACCTTCTCCATCGTCTCTTTCTACAGACACAGTCGGTTTGGTTCCTGTGTGTCAGGCAAGGTCCATGTGTACAGTTATTGCGTATTTTTTTAAAAACAGATACTGGCAATAAATTAATCATTCATTGTACAAAATTATGTCTATATCATGGGATCTCTGCCTCATTTCTGTCACCAAAGCCTTCTTTTCCAACTACCAGCATTCCTTCTTTGTTTCCAACTGTTTCGTGCCAGCCACCAGTTACTATTAGCACACCTTGGTTGCAGGTTTGATCTATATTAGATTGTAAAAGTCGCTAGAAATCTTCTATTTCTTCATCTTCAACTTTAGAGGTTGGTGCATATGTTTGAATAACTGTCACATGAACAGGCTTCCCTTATATGGATACAGACGCCATCTTACCATAGAGAGTATCATACTTCAGGGCAGATCTGAAAATGTTCCTTCTGATGATGTAGGTGACACCATTCCTCTCCAATGTGTCATTTCCAGGCATAGCGAATCATGTGACCGTCTGAACAGAAATGGCCAAGACCAGTCCATTTCAGCTCACTGATGCCAATCTGCAAGGCTTCTGTTTTTCTGTTTCATTTTTGAAATGAACTTCCAATTTTCCTACATTGATATTCCATTCACGCCATGCTCCAATTCTTATTGGCAATGTTCAGCTGTTTCTCTTCATTTTGAGTCATGTCATATCAACAAATCAAAGGTCTCTTCACTCAGTGGAGGCCTTATACTCTCCACTCATTAAGAGAGACTCTAATTTGAGGAGCCAACTCCTCCCCAGACATATTTCCAGTGCCTTCCAACCTGAGGAGTTTATCTTGCAGCACTTTCTCACACGATGTCTCACTGCAACGCATCGAGCTTTCAAGGGCCCATCACTTCAGAAGGAGTTGGCCAGTCTTTTGAGTCTATCTGAGTCTAGAAACTCCACTGTACTGTAAACTGTCCATTGTGGGTAACCAACCCTGCTGGTCACTGAAATATGTATGGCATAGTTTCCAGCACCACAGCAACATGCCAAGTCACTGCAATGTGGCAAATTGACAGGTGAGTGGTGAATCAGCCCAATGGCTTTTGACAAATGCCTATGTCAAACCATGACAGTGTGTCAGAGTCAGTGAGACTGGCTCAGGATAGGGCAGGGTTCAGAGCCATTGTACGCAGGGTCGCTGTGAGTCATGGGCGACTCAGTGGCACATAACAACAACAAACAACTGTGACAGTAGCCTACAGAATTGTTTTATTGAAAAAAAAATGTTCCGTAGGATTTTCTGGAGCCACCGAGGCTCAATAAACCCATGAAACTATTGGCCTGAGGAAAATCTTTACACCTGAGAGCAAAGACATGCCTGAAAGTCATCTTTCTGCAAAGCCAATAATCATGACCAATAGGGTCACCCATGCTGGACAGTTTCAGCTGGGTTTCTAGACAAAGATAGACTAAAGCAGGACTGGCCATCTGCTTCTGAAGACAAACTATTAATTAGTCTAACTAATTAATAGCTTAATTAGCAATGGCTGCCTTCCTTGAGCACTGTGGTCCATTAAAGGGTCTGTGTTGTTATGGACCCTCACGTCAAAATTGACCCAAAGCAGACCCTCCAGCGAATTTTCAGAGGTAGTTAGTCCTCCTAGGAAGAGAGTACCCATCTCCCTCCCACAGAGCAGCTGGTGGATTTGAACTGTGAACCTCCAGGATTGCAGTGGAGCTTCTTACCATTAGGCCACTAGGGGCTCCCTCTGTTAAAGAACTGCTTACATGGAATTAAATCAACTGCAGTAACTTGAGAGGATAAGAGGCACAGAAGCCCGTGAGCTTACATTATTAATAGGAGGCCGAAGAGGGTCAGAACACTTCAAACAACTTGAGTGACATCAATGACATTGACTGGTACCTGCAAAAACTGTTGAAGCTTCCATAACAACAAAACATGTGTGTTTTGATGTGTGCCTTTGCAACCAAAAAAAAAAAAGGAATTCTTCTAAAAATTTACAAGCTATCATCTATATGCAACTGCGTAACTGCTGGTCTCTCTTTGTCCAGAACAAAGAAGAGTGGAGGAAAACACATATATACAGAAGCAATTAGTCCAAAGGACAAATAAATTATTCGAATCTCAACTTCCACAACTCTGAGACCAGAAGAAATAGATGGTGCCCGTCTACCACAGAGGATACAATGACCACTTCCAGAAGGGTTACACTTGAAGATCTTGGATACAGCTGGAGTGGGAAATATAGAACAAAACTGAAAAATATTATAAAAGCCAGACTTTCTGATCTAATAGAGACTAGTGGGAACCTCAGACCTATGGCCCTTATTCATCCTCTGAACCTAGAACTACATTATCGCCTGTGGCTCAACTTTCAGCCAAACGATCGACAGGTTTATAAACAACATGAGGGAGGCACTTACTCTTTAGAAGACTCAACCATGTATGGTCAAAAGAACAGCACTTGGGGAGGGGGAGAAAAGTGCAACAATGAATGAATGGAAATCTAAAATCTCTGTAAATTGTTCACTGAAATTAATAATAATTTTTTTTTTTACTAAAAACAGCGTTTTTCCCAGGGATAAAGCCAGGAAGGCAGTATGGGTAAGAAAGAAGGATTAGTGGATGTGAGAGTTACAGGAAAGAGTGGATGAAATGTGATAATATAGTGGCTATTCAGGGAGCTCTGGTGGCCTAGCAGTAAAGGGATGAGCTGCCAAACTGAAGGCATGCAGTTCGAATCCACCAGCTGCTCCGTGGAAGAAGGATGGACAGTCTCCTCCCATGTGATTTACTGCCTCTGAAAACCTGCTGGAAGATCAGCTGGTCGCTTCCAACTTGACAGTAAACAACAACATTGTAATTAAGGTTTAAAAACATGTAGGAATGAGTCAACAGAAAACTAATTTTCTTCACAAACTTTTCTCTCACATCACAGTAAAATAAAGAAAAACTGAACAGATGATACAAATGTCCTCTGACAGAGCTCTTTTTACAGATGGGCATGATACCAGAGGGAAGGACTGGCTTGCAAAAGTCATACAGCCAGTTGGGACCATGGTTGGAGCTCTGTCAAGCCCCATTCAGCTCAAAACCCCTGCTCTCTGTCTCAAGATCACCCCCATCCCCGCTCACCTGCCCCAAGCCCAAGCTTGTTTGTTTACCTGAGGAAGAGCTGGGTCTTGGGCAAAGGTTGTAATTACCTGTTGATGAGTGAGACGACAGCAGCAAAGAGCTCCTGGTAGAGGCCTGAGGCCATGCCCTCCACACACTCCACACCTGTCATCTTCATCCCTGAAGTCAGAGAGAAAGGTGAGTCCAGCAGGTGTCACAGTGAAGACTTCTCCTGGGGCCAAGCACCCCAGAATGGAGGCATCAGAAGGTTCCTTGGCCTTCAAAACAACCCCCAACCACAGACACACATTTCTCTCCTCAGTGTGGGTTAAAAATCATACCCACATGCTGAGGACAGAGTGCAAACCCTCTACCATGACTCACAGGCCCTTTGTCAACTGATTCTATCTCCCTTTCCACCATGCTTTGTTGATCCCTCATTCTTCCTGTCAACTCCTGCTCATCCTCCAGGGCTTTGGCCAAATGTCACCTCCTCAAAGAGGCTTCCCCTGACTACTCTTCCCAATTAAGCGAATCCCCCACGCTGTTCTCTCTTGTACCCACGGCGGCATCCTGTCTTTACTTCTGCGGCTGTTTTGTTCATCTGTGACTGCCCCTTGATGCTGGGCATGCTGGAAAAACGAGGCTGTCTTGAGTTTTATTGCCCCTCGCATCTACCAAGCGAGCGAGCGGGGATCGTATTTGCTCAGTAAATATTTGCTCTTCCTGCTTCTGGAAGGGAGCGGCGCAGCTCTCGAAGAGAAGCCATAAAACAGCGAATAAACCAAAGATGTAGACAGATAAAGACATAGCCATATGCTTCCGACTGTTTAAATGGACAGCAATCTCTCCTTGGAAAGAATCTGAATGTCCAACTGCAGCAGACGGGCTAGATGATGGATAACGCATCTGTACAAAGATAAGCTTTGATTCAGGTGTGTTGATACGTGCTGTCAGGTCAGAACTGACTCACAGACCTGAGCCTCCAGGTTTTCAGAGGCTGTAAATCTCTCTGGAGGAAACTGCCCATCTTTCTCCTGCAGAGCAGCCGGTGGATTTGAATGAACCATGTGCCTTTGGGTTGGCAGCCCAACTCCTAACGAGTCATCAGAGCTCTTTATTTGGGTATTATTAGAGAATGAGATAGGTAAAGTAAGACTGTATAAAAATCGAGAGGATGTGAATTAAGGTTTGCTCTCAATTTTGCTTACACACACACACACACACACACACACACACACACACACATACCACCTTGAACAGTTAGCCTTGATTAAGGTTCACTGAACAATGTGAGGTAAAGCATGTCATGAATGAGTCCCCGATGACAAATCCTGAACCTTAAATTTCGGGACCATCCTCAGAACGGGAAATGCCAGTTGCAATCTGCATGCAACGAGAGCCTGCAGAAAGACCTCGGCGTGCAGACCTCGAGCAGCCTGCTGCAGCCCTAAAGTCATTTCCCATCCCTCATCTGACTCCACCCTTAACTTTTGCTGTTGCTAGGCAACACACAGCCTCCCAGCATCTCCCTGGAATCTGCTAGTTCCCTGTCTGCTTAATGTCTACCCTGGAGACATTGGCATGAGAGGTTGAACTACACACACAAATGCTCTGTGTGTATGAGCCTTTGTATGTGTGTGTGAGAGAGAGAAGAAATGTAGTTTTTAAGCAGACCACAGAGTGAAGATGTAGAGGAAAGCAAAGAAGGCCAGTAGAACTCATGTGCCATCACTGTGGAGTGCCTGGAGAGAGAGGCAGCTTTGAAAAAACCAAAGGGTCACCACAAGATGTCCCAACATTACAACTCAAAACAGTTCTCCTCATTAATGTCAAACTCTTAATGTGTCTCTATTTCTCTCTCCACTAATTCACTGACAGGGTCCTCAGAGATCCTGAGACCTCCAAGAAGACCCTTTGCAACATATTCTGCAGCCAGGTCATCGGGCCAGCAGAATCTTTCAGAACAGGACTCAGCAGAGCCCACTCTTGCAGGCACCTTGCTTAAGTTCTCCTGATTTCCCCACGCTCTGGGTGAAGGACTCGTGTTCCTTCAGGAGAAAATCTTAGATGTCTTCTTTGGCCCATATCTTTCCCTTGCACCACATCTCTACTTCTGCAGCATCTCCGGAGTACAGCCACCTCTTCCCATCTCTAAGTGAGCATCCAAGCTACTCTAACTTCTCTCTTTGAAAAGAATCCCACCAAATCTCCCTTTTCTCATTCATTCCCACTCATTATCCAGCCTGGGCTCCTTAAAGAACTTGCCAAATCGCATTACTCCTCTACTTAGCCCTGCCTACAACCTTGGCTTTTATTCAGTACATGAGTAACAACTCTGACTTGCAGATCTAATCCAATCTTGCTCTCCAACATCATTTCCTGGTATCCATCAAGCTAGACATAAAAGTCTCATATCCCCTCTTTAAACAGGAAGACAAGACTTCATAGGGACTCAAAAAACATTGAGGCAATAGACATGCTTCAGTGCCTAGACACTATTCTTGTCTCCTCTCTTCACTGTAAGGACTCATCTAGGTTTCAGGACCCTGGACAGAGCTATCACCCTTAAGCATCGTTGGCGTAGACGGGAGCGATGTCTATTTCCTTGTATCCAGTTAGCATCCTCCAGCACCAGCTGTGGGCCGGTTCCAACCAAACAACATACAGCAACAACAAAGCACCCTCATGCGTACAGTCACTGAAAAGCAAGCGAATGAATGCTGGTGTGTCCCTGGCCCACCACAAAGGGAGTAGTAGGTACAATACCTGAACTTGTCTCCTCTTCCTCAAGGTGCCGGCTGGACCCAGACCTCACTTGCTCAATGATCTGCTGCAGGTGATGCTTGAAAGTGGCCCGATTCAACTCCTCGTACTCACAGCCCAGCACCTCGGCTGCGCGGTTTGCCCACTCGAACCGCATGAATTGCTTTCGGCCCACTGCACGAGGGATAAAGCAAAGGCAGAGTGGTGAGGGGTTGGGCATGGAGTAAGTGGGCATCAAAGGGAACTTTGAAGGTTCTCTCTACCCATCCAACCTCTGAGTCAGGAGGCTGTGAGGCTGCTCAGGTCCAACTGCTGAAGGACGGTGTCCTGGCCAGGGTGAGGTTCCCCAGGAGACACGCTTGCCTTCTCCCTGCCCTTTGCACTCCTTTTACTTTTTCAAAGCAATTAAAATCTTCACAGGGACATTCCAATGGTGAGTAAATGTAACATTCACACATCTGTGAATTGTAGTCAACATGTTGGCAAATAATACCAATTTCCACAGGGAGTAGAGCCCCCATCAACAACATCAATAACACAGAGCTGATTTCAATGAAGTCAGACACGTTCCCCAGGGTCCATTAACTTCAGACTAAGGTGTGCCTGATGCAGGCCATGCTCTTTGCAATCACCTGCTATGCATCAAAGAGCTGGGCAGTGGCTAGGGATGATAGTAGGAGAATTGATGCCTTCAAGCTGTGGTGCTGGAGAAGAGTATTGAGTATACCATGACAGCTAAGAAAATGAACAGGTTCATCCTGGAGAGGGTTAAACCAGCTGCTCCTTGGAGGCAAGGATTCTGAAGCTTTGTTTAACATACTTTGGACATGTTGCAAGGAGGGGCAGGTCCTTGAAAAGGGGTGTATTGCTTGGGAAGGTGGAGGGACAGCCCAAGAGAGGAAGACCCTGTATAAGGTGGATTGTTTCAGTGACTGGGGTAATGGGGGTAGGTGTGTCAGAGACAATAAGGTTGGCACAGGATACAGCAGGGTTTAGGGCTGCTGTACAGAGGGTAATTATGAGTCACAGGTGACTCAATGGCACATAACAACAACAACAACAACAGCAGCAGCAGCAGCAGCATAACTACTTCTAACAATTATAATGCCAATTGTCCCTCCCATGACTTCACTGCTTCATGACTGGGTCTGATAGACATTGCAGTTGTTGTTGTTATGTGCCGTCGAGTCGTTTGCGACTCATAGCAACCCTATGTGCAACAACCCTAAATTCTGCTCTATCCTGTGCCAATTGCACTGCCTCTGACACACCCATCCTAATTACCTCAGTCACTGAATCAATCCACCTCATAGAGGGTCTTCCCCTCCTG
>NW_006399839.1:8640389-8648368 GCF_000299155.1 Elephantulus edwardii | reverse complement strand
TCTGTTGGGTCACCCTTCTTTGGAATGGGAACAAATATAGATCTCTTCCAGTCAGTTGGCCAAGTGGTTGTTCTCCAGATTTCTTGGCACAATTCACAGATAATACTTGTAATTATGGGGTATACTGGGGAAGCAAAAGGTTTCAATTTTTATTCGAGAATGCTCTGGATACACCTTTAAGTCAAGGCAGCCCCTTCTCAAGCAAGCCTCTCTGTGACCGTTCTGTCACCAAAAAAAACCGACACTGAGCCCATAAAACTTTATATTCTAGACATTTATGGTTAGGCATCGTTGAGTACAACTCACAACAACCCTATAAACAAATGATCTGAGCCCTGCCCTCTCCTGTGCCATCCTCACCATCTCTGACACACTCAAACCCATTTCTACAGTCACCGTATCAACCCATCTGGTCGAGGGCCTTTCTCTCTTTCACTGCCCCTCCACCTTCCCAAGCATGCTGTCCCTCTCCAAGGAACAGTCTCTTCTGGCAACATGCCCATGGTATGTGAGACGAAGCTTCATCCTCTTCGCCTCCAAGGAACAGCCTGGACCTTCCGCCAGAACCATCAGAGAGAGAAAGCCTCCCCCTAGAGCTGGTCCCTGGTGTCTCAGGCACGGAGCCTTTGAAACTGTGAGGCTTATGTGTCAGTTTGTTGTATTGGGAAATTGATCTGCATATTACTAGTTACTTTGGATATTGGATTCTAGACATTAGTGAACTGACATGGACTGATACTGGTATCATCGAGTCTACAAAACCAAGAGTGACAAATGGAGGAGTAATGGCATCACGTACATTGGCAAGAAGAACAATTCAAGATGAATTTTGAAGCACAACATTGTTGGTGGTAAGATACCATCCATATGCCGACAAGGAAGCCTCATTAATGAGACTCTCATTCAAATTTATGCACCAATGATTAATGTCAAAGATGAAGAAATTAGAGATTCTTATCAACTTCAAGCAGTTTGAAATGGATCAAACATGCAATCAAGATACATTGATAATCGCTGGTGATTAGAACGGGAACATTGGAAACAAAAGGAAAAATTAGTAGCAGAAGAGGGGAAATGCCCTTGGTGATAAAAATGTCAGAAATTGAAAGGTAGAATTTTGTAATATCAACTGCTTATTCATTTCAAATACCTTTCTTTGAACAACATAAACACTGACTATACATTTAATAGAGGGGCGCTCTAGCGGTTTGGAGGAAGACTCATCAATAACTTCCATTACGCAGATGGCACAACCTTGCTTGCTGAAAGTGAAGGGTACTTGAAACACTCACTGCAGAAGGTTACACACTGCATTGGATTGCATCTCAATATCTAGAAAACAAAGATCCTCACCACTGGACCAAGAGATGAAAAAAAGGACTGTCAACAACTTCATCTTACTTGGATTGCAGTCAGTACTCTTGGTACCAGCAGACGTATTGCATGACGAAAGTCTGTAGTTAGGGACTTCTTCAAATTATTGAGGAGTAATGATGTCAGTTTGAAGACTAAGGTGCGCCTGTTTCAGGTCATGGTCTTTTCAGTCTCTTGCTGTATATCTGAGAGCTGGACAACTAAGGATGACTAAGGATGACAGAAGAGTCTATGTCTCTGAAATGTGGTGTTGGAGAAGAGTACTGAAGATGCCATGGACTGTCAAAAGAACACACAGATCTGTCTTGGAAAGGGTGCAGCTAGGTTGCTCCTTTGCGAGGAAGATGATGAAGCTTTTGGGGCATGTTGCTAGGAGAGGGCGGTCGAATCCATCAGCTGCTCCATGGCAGGAAAATGAGCACTGTCCCCCACTGTGTGAAATCCCACTGGAGGATCAGCTATGAGTCGGTTCCAACTTGATGGTATAGGACAACATAACACGTCCCATTAGTTCAGCAAATGAAAGAAGTGTCTCGACGTCTCAGAGCCTTGAGAATCCATCTCCTTGAATCTCCAAGGACTTCTCAGAGACTTTAAAAGTGCATCTTCTTTCTTTTCCCACCAGTGTCCAGATGTTTGGCTTTTTTTTCCCTCCTCCTTTTTAAAAATGTATTCATTGTTGCACATTTTTTTTTAATTTGAATTTAGTTTGTTTATTTTTCATTTCAATGAACATCTACAGAGATAAAAAATACGGAACGCTTCACAAATTTGCGTGTCATCCTTGCGCAGGGGCCGTGCTAATCTTCTCTGTATCGTTCCAAACATTGTTGCACATTTTTAAACAATGCATCTTTGGAATTTCCAAAAGGGAGGGGGCTCTGTTCAGATGCACTGATCTTCAGAATGCTTTTCCAGAGCATCTTACAGGCTAAGTGAGACAGTCATTTAGAAAATAGCAATTTAGCTGAAGAGGCACCGCAGACAAGGAGTCAAGGCTCAACCACTAACTAGAAAGTTGGCCGTTCAATCACCACTGGCCCTTCTACATGAGACAAGACCTGGCGATGTGCTTCCATAAAGATCCTGGGCAGTTCTGCTCTGCCGCATTGGGGACTGTAAGAATTGATCATGAGACACACCACAACTGTTTAACTGTTTAAACTGGAAAATCCCTCCCTCCTCCGGCCAGGTGACCTTGAACGTGCAGCCTCACTGAAGGGCCACACAGCTGGGAAGAGGCAGATTGAGAGAAAGATAGGAAGAAAGAAGTGAGAGAAATGGACTGGAGCACACATTTCCTGCAAAGCTCAAATCACTTACAAGGCGGTTTCCCCCTCTGTTCTCAGTACAAAGAGACCAAAAGGAAAACGAAAAAGAAAATCCCAAGGCTGTTCCCTCCACTTGGAGCCCAGCGGCTGCCCATGATGGCAGCGCCCTGAATTTATTAATAACCAGGTTCTGTCTCCTCCCAACAACAGCTGCGCTGCGGAGGTTACTCAACATTCCTGCTGCTTATTTACGGGAACCTGGGGCAGCAGATTCTCATTACTGTGCCCAGAGGCCAGGGAGCAGGGAGGAGGCCTGGCAGGAAGAGATAAGGGGATGAGCTGAGCCGGAAAGGCTGCTGCTGGGCGAAGAGGGAAGAGATGGTGCTCTGGAGACAGGCTGTGTGGGTTCAAACCCCACCTCTGCCGCTTAACACCTGTGGTTTTCAGGAAGTCAGATACTTCTCTGAGCCTCTCTTTCCTCTTCCGTAAAATGGAGACAGATCTGCTCTGATAGCTTATCTTGGAGGGGAAAAAAAGTACTAATTCCATTTGCTGATAATCCTGTAGAACCTCCCATGCAGCATGGTCTCCTGAACAAATAAGAATGTGGGCTTCAGAGGCAGAAAGAATTGGGCTCCGCCTCTTTCCAAGTCCATGACTCTTAGAAAACATCCTTTAACCCTGTGAGCCTCAGTTCATTCATCCATAAAACGGATATAATTTGTGACAGACGGTTATGAAAGCTAAATAGTTGTGGCTTTTTAAAAAAATTATTTTATTATTTTGGTGTGAGTGTACCGTCAAATCAGATCTAACTGGTACAGGAGGAGATTGTCCCCGGCAGAGCATCTGGTGGATTCGAACCGTGCGCCTCTGGGATTGTAGTTGCAGCTCCTTGCCACTAGGCCACCAGAGCTCTCCCTAAATTAAATAGTTGATGCAAAGCACTTAAATCCTGCTGGGTGGAGAGTAAATTTCCAGTAACTCACTAATACACTGATAATCCCCTTAACCACCACCCCACCAGCAGCAGCAGCAGCATTTTAATTCCTTTGTCTCCGAAGGGTGAGCCTTGGACCCACTTCCAGTCCACAAAGCCACTTCTGTCTCTCTTCCAATAGATCAATGGACTCTCTGGAAATCCTGGCCGGAGTGACCAGAGAGGGACGTCATGCTTGGGAGGGTGGAGGGACAGCGCAGGAGAGGAAGACCCTGGATGAGATGGATTGACTCGGTGACTGGGGTAATGGGGGTGGATGTGTCAGAGATGATGACATTGACTCAGGGTAGAGCAGGGCTCAGAGCTGTTGTACAGAGGGTCACTTTGAGTTGCAGGTGACAAGACAGTACATTACAACAATAGAAAGCTTCTTGTCCATCACCCTTAGCCATATCTACTTCCCTCTGAGCTGCTTCAGTTTTCATGACTGTAAAATGGGTACATGGGGGGGGAGGAAAATGAATCAATGAATGAATGAAAAGCCACGTTTTCTGTAAATGTCCATTAAAATTACAATTTAAAAAAATTTAAAGGAAACATAAAGTGTTCAAACCTGTTCCCTTGCCTCAGGTCTACCCATTAAATGTCTGCTTCCTGTTGATAAGAAAAATAATAAAGACACACAAGCTCTATTTAAAAATCAAGGGGGAAACTGGTTATATTGGCATCTATTTTTAAAAAACCCCAAGGCTCTTAGATGGGTTCCTGATGCCGGGTGAGCCCCTGCTACACACCAGCTGCTGCTGTTTGGAAGAAACAGCGGCTGAGAGAACGGAGATGCTGGCCCGGGGTCCCCCGGGAGGTTCAGTCAACTCAACACTCGCACCTCAGCCTCCTGCACTGGTCCAGGACATGCAGAGGTCAAGTGGACATTTGCGTCCTTGAAATTGGTATTCTGCACCTGGGACCCACAGCTCCCCTTCCAGCCCCAGCCACTTCAAGGGTGAATTTGTGGAATGGTTACATTCCAGCTCAGTGAATGGATTCAATATGCCCAGGTAACACAGGATAAAAAATCCTCACTGTGTGGCTCAGATGAAGCCCCTGCTGCACTAGCTGTCCACCAGGGAGCATCAGCTGGAACAGGGAGGGGGAATGAGTGATGGGAGAGGTGGGGGGAAGGGACAGGTGCTAGTGGGGACCAGCCACAGGCTGCTGGGTCCAAGGACAGAGCAGTGAGGGGCTCCAGCTTCACGGCCACACGGTCATTGCCCTCCAGTGGACCACACTCTCTCCACTGCCCCAGCTCAGGGACCTGGAGGCTGTGAGCTTGCAGACAGGCTGATAGGGTCAGGAGGGCTACATGTCTGCTGACACCTTGAACTTGAGAAAGCAGGGCCTGCCATACCACATTCAGGCTAGCACAGGGGCCTTTGTCTAAAAGCTGATTCCTTTATTTTTTTCCATATAACATTAATTAAAATTGGGCAATACCATTGTTTACATCTTTATTGAAGCCTCCTGGCACCCTCCTTTGCCTTTACCTCCGCCCACCCAGGGGCTAATCCCTGCTGTTTCTACCAATGTGTGAACCTTTCTTTAGAACCTGATTCTTAGTGTAGCCTCAGTGTTCAAGGCTCAGCTCCCGTCCCAGCCTCTAGGCCCCTCCCAGGAGAGGAGAGAAGCTGTGAGTCAGTTCTGGTTCAAAGGCAGTGAATTTGCATTTCCAAAGGGCGTAAATCACAACAAGAGGAGAATGTCCATCTTCCTTCCGCAAGAGCCCCTAGTGAATTCAAACCACCACATACACAGCCTTTGAAATTAGCAGCACCACCGAGGCAGATACAGCTGCTGAGTCTTAATTAGGAGACTGGAAGATATTATTGTTATTGTTACCGAATGGAACTGACTCACTGCTGACTCTCTCTCCAGTGGGTTTTCAGAGGCAGTAAATCACACAGGATGACAGGAGAAGAATTGGTGCCTTTGAGCCGTGGTGGTACAAGAAAATCCTGAACATAACATGGACTGGCAGGAGAACAAATAGGTCTGTCTTGGAGAGGGTGAAACCAAGTTTCTCCTCGGAGACTAGATTTTGAAGCTCCGTCTCACATACTTTGGGCACGTGGCCAGGAGAGACTGATCCTTGGAGGATGTGATGCTCGGAAGGGTGGAGGGGCAGTGCAGGAGAGGAAGACCCCAGATGGGATGAACTGACATGATAAACTGAGGCAATGGGATTAGGCGTGACAGAGTCAGTGAGACTGACTCAGGACAGGACTGTTGTCCATAAAGTCGCCTTGAGTCGCAGATAACTCAACAACAAATCACACAGGAGAACACTGCCCACCTTTCTCTTATGAAGCAGCTGGCGGATTCGAACCGCTTGCCTCCGAGTTAGCAGTGCAATCCCTTACCACTAGTCCACTGGAACGCTTTGCCAACACATTACTTGTGTATTTTTTAAAATTAATATTAATGAAAATTTACAGAGACTTAGGGTTTCCAGTTATTCATTGTTGGACTTTTCTCTCTGTCCACCCCCCCAATTAACTTTTCTCCTTGATGAGTAAAAGAAAAAACCCTTTCATTGCTATGCAATCCCTCCCCCCATATCCACTACATTGTTCAGCCTTCGTTCTGGACTCCTGTTATGACAATAATGTTGTTGTTGTTGTTGTTATGTGCCGTCGAGTCACCTGCGACTCAAAGCGACCCTATGTACAACAGCCCTAAACCCTGCTCTTTCCTGTGCCAATCGCACTGTCTCTGACACACCCATCCCGATTACCCCAGTCACTGAATCAATCCACCTCATAGAGGGCCTTCCCCTCCTGCATTGTCCCTCTACCCTACCAAGCATGATGTCCCTCTCCAAGGACCTGTCTCTCCTTACAACATGCCCAAAGTATGTCACATGAAGCATGACAATAATACCTAATCATATATCCCTTTTAAACAGTTCTCTCCCTCATCTGTTGTAATGCAGTAGTTGTATAATTTCTAAAAATAATTTTTAAAAATATTTCACAAAATGCTATAATATGTGGTCCTTGTTTTCGTGTCAATAATATCGCCATTGCCCTCAGTTGTTACTGTCCCTAGCCCCCTGCAGTGAGAGTCCTGCCTAGCTGGGGGTGGGGGGCTTGCCAGTCACCTCCTTAGACCCCTTGGGTGAACTGTCCTTGGTGCTGAACGTACAACAGAAGGTGGAGGGCTGGCTTCCCATCATTGATAGAATCTCTCTGTCCAGTGGGCCCCTCTGGATACCCGAGTCTCAGTTCTGCCCATTCAGGGACAGACATCTTTATGAGAGCAAGCAGGGAGTTTGACAGTCTCCCTCCCTCCATCACCCCCTCAGCCCCTCCTCGGGATATATATGAGCTGACCATGCTGCATTATTGGGCAATGGGGCAGAAGGCAATAGGTTGGTAAACTTCATAAAAGACAAATAAATTAAACCTCCCACTAGCCTTCAGAGAAAAGGCAAAGCAGAGCAACATGGCTGGCCGGCTAGCAATCACTCACGCAGGCCTCTCTTTTTGAAATGACAATCTGATTGTCGATTTTGTGGAGTAACGAGGGACAGCAGGCAGGGTGACAAATGGACTCGGACTCACTGGGGAGCAAGCACGCCGTTTTTCACAGCAACAAGACCACAGAGACTGGGAAGGATTAAAGAGCAGCCCAGGGAACTCTGAGAGTCCAGCGCTAAGGAGTTGTGCTGCCAACCCAAAGGCAGGCAGTTCGAATCCACCAGCCGCTCTGCAGGAGAAAGATGGGCTGTGGAAAACTTGCTGGAGGGCCAGCTATGAATCAACCCGACTCCACGGCACAAAACAGCAACCAGGACCAGCCGAGGCTGTCAGCACCACGTTGGCAACGTGCTAGAGTGAGTGGGTGGCCTGACCTGGCCAGTGGGCAGATGTTTCATTCATAAGAGCAGTAATAACAATGACAAGAGCCAAGCCTGGCCCTTCCAGATAATTAACATGATTAAATAATGAAGGCCTTATTATCTAACAAATTATCAATTAAATACTGAAAAGTGTCAGCTGAGGAGGTCACTCTGGCGAATGAAATGTCACGTCGAAAACGACACACAGCCGAACTTCCACAGGATAAATCTCGGGTTGTAAAGCTCATGAGAGGAGGTTGGTCTTCCTTCTCCCTCAAAACTATCGGTGGATTCAAACCACCAGAGGCCCGGCCTTCGGGTTGGCAGCACAACTAAGTACAGACTGTCATTGTTATACGCCAATGAGTTGCCTGTGACTGACACTGTGACCCTATAAACAATAGCTCTGAAGTCTGCCCTGTCCTGAGCCAACCTCGCTGTCTCTGAAACACCACCCTCATTACGCCAGTTACTGTGTCAATCTATCTAATCCCCA
>NW_006399839.1:8607612-8640064 GCF_000299155.1 Elephantulus edwardii | reverse complement strand
CAGAGGTTCCTGAGAGCAGATTTACCTGGTGCAATTGTCTTTTGACTTCCTGACTTGATGGGAATACTGACTATGTGTTTGTTGTTGCTAGATGCTGCTGAGTCAAGTACAACTCATTGTGACCCTATGAACAACAGATCTGGACCCTGTCCTATCTTGTGCCATCTTCACACTTGTCAGGACACATTAGAGCCCATCGCAGCAGTCACCACGTCAATCCACCTGGTCAAGGGTCTTCCTCTTCTTCGCCAACCCTACACCATTCCAAGCATCATGTCCCTCCCCAAGGAATAGCCCCTCCTAGCAACATGTCCACCATATATGAGGCAAAACCTCATTCTTGCATCCAAAGAGCACTCCAATTGCACCTTCTCTAAGACATATCTGTTCTTTGGGCTGTCCATGGGATATTCAGTGCTCAACACCACAATTCAAAGGCATCAATTATTTTTTCTGTTATCCTTATTCACTATCCAGTTCTCAGATACACTGCAAGTAATCAGAAAGACTATGGCTTGAATCAGATGCCTCTTAGTCCTCAAACTGATATCATTACTCCTCAATAATTTGGAGAGGTCCCTAACTGCAGCTTTTCCCAATGCAATAAATATGTCTCCTAATTCCCTGACCACTGTTACCCAGGGTGTTAATTGTGGATCCAAGTAAGATAAAGTTGTTGACAGTTTCCATCTTTTCTCCATCTATCATGATGTCACCAATCGGTCCAGTGGTAATTCTTTCCCCGTTACACAGAGGAAGAAGCTGTGTCTCTGAGATCAAGGATGACACTGCCAAAGACACAGCCAAGAAACCAAACAACAAAATGGACTGGACAAGGTCACTGCAAAAGACCACTTTCAAGTCCGAAAAGGCAAAGATATCACCTTAACGACTAAGGTGTACCCGACCCAAACCACAGACTTTTCAAATGTCTCAGAAGTCTGGGAGAGCTAAGGAATAAAAAGAGGTAAGAGAATCAATATCATAGAGTTGTGACGTTGGTGAAGAATTCTGACTATTCCATGGACTGCCAAAAGTCTGGAAGCACTACTGAGATCTGGCCACCACAAGTGACCCTGTCTGGAATGCCAGTGGACAAGCTTCCAGCATCAAGCAAATGCAAACCACCACGGTGTGACAGATGGACACTGAAGTGGTGATGCCGTCCTCCACTCTCCTTACTTTGATGAAGTGCACCTTAGTCTCTAGACTGACACTGTTGCTCTTCAGCACCCTGGAGAGGTTTCCTTCATCAAAGCACAGAGGGCACGGGTTCCCCTGGCCCTTGGAATTCACGGGCTCCAGCTAATTGTTCCACAAGCATTTCTCATTTTGCCAAGGATATGAAACACAAATGTGGCTGACTTGTTATCTAACAGCTCCTGAGGGACGGCTGGGGCCTTGGTTAATAGCAAATGAACGGCAGTGTCTGACTGCCTATCACCGGCTGCCTGCTGGGTGGTGTGACTCTGTGAGAACACCCTCCCCCTGCCTCTGCAAGGGACCCACCAGCGAGAGATGGGACAGAGGTGTGGATGCGACGCAAAAAAAAAAAGGGTGGGAAGTGTATCCTCAGCCACCAAGTGGGTATGTGTCTCAAGATCTCAAAGTTACCATGCCCAGCTTCTCCAACGAGGGCTCTTCTCAAGGAAGCCCAGGAGCCAGGAACCCGCCAGTGTAGACGAAAAGCTGGGCTATCTCCTTCTTGATTTGCAACCTCAGAAATCCAATGGAGGGTCAGCTATGCATCAGTTCTGACTCAATGGCAATGACTTCAAGTTTGACTCAAGTCCCAGCAGGGCCGAGCTGCATCCCATAAAGCCAATCTGCCAATCTGGCCAGTCCTTCCTCCTGTGTCTCCTTCTCAGGCATTAACTCGCTTAACCCTTAACAAAGTTCAAAAGTGGTTTCTTTCACTTCCTCCCCATTTTACAGAGGGGAAGACTGAGGTTCCAAGAGGCCAAATTGGGATTTGCAAGCAGCAAGCTGACTCCTGGGCTTGTGTTCTTGCCTGTGACACCCTTCTTCCTCCGCGGGTCACTGCAGGCGTCCAGTCACCTCTAAAGATCTAACCAGGGGCACATGTGTATTTGAAAGAATTAAAATGATGGTCGTGGTTACTGCTCAGACAACACAGAAACTTGAGTCCAGTTATGAGACCCCAGTTTCCCTGCAGGGATGGAAGGGGGAGGTTTTTGAACATCGGATTGTGGTTCTCAAAATAAATTAAGGGAATCAGGAGCACTGGGAAGGGAGGATCATTTTAATGAAGAGAAGGGGAAAAAAACCCCACCAAACCCTGATTAATGGAAATGACTCTTAATATATTTCAAAATGATCTGTTGTGACACAAAGCAGAAGACATTTATATATGACTTTGAACTTCTTAATAGCTGATTTTAAAGCAACCTATTATGAGATCTTCCGAAGCAGAATTTAGAGTAAGTAAATCATCGGGGCAGGTCGCCCAGGCAGACAGAAGGAGGCTCTTCTCAAAATAATTTATAAGCCGGGGGTGAGGGGAGGCCCAGGAGAAGTTATTGCCATAATCATGCGTTAATAAAATATTTATAAATGTGACTTTCTCGTTCATGGTTACAGATGGTTGCAGAGATGGGTCACGTCCCTGGGCCCACATCCCAGTCACCTGCACCAGGAGAAAGAATTCTACAACCAAACTGGGTTCTATCATCATTGAGGATGACAGGTCAATAGGCCTTGGCCTCTGTTTTGTCTCAGGAGAGGCAAAGGAAGTTAAAGCTTGATGACACAAGTAAGGCAGAAGCTAGATCTCATGCAACTGAAGACTTTGTCCCCTCCGCATGTCAACAGGATGCCTGGATGCAGCTGAGGGGTGAGCTGTTTGCATGACTTTTAAAAAGCCACTTAACCCACATGCAATGCCAAACACTAAACCCAAACCAGTTGTCTCTGTCTGGAACAAAGAAGACAGAAGACAAGCAAAGCTTTAATGAGACAATTAGTACAAAGGATTCATGGACCATTGAAACTTCAGCTTCTAAAACTCTGAGATCAGAAGACTTAGATGGTGCCCAGCTCTCTCACTGACATCTCTCAAAGGCATCACAGCAGAAGATGCTTGACAGAGGAGGACAAATGTGAAACAAAACTCAAAAACCTTTTAAAAAGTCAGAGTGTTATCGAGACTACATTCCTTAGTCAACTTTTGAATCTGGAATCAAACTCACTCCCATGGCTCAGCTATCAGCCAAACAGGAGAGAGAAGGGACCAACAGATGTGAAAGAGGCCAATGACATCCTGAGCCTTAGAGTGCTGTGGTACCCTGGAGTCAGAATCAACTCAGAGCTGACTCTCCAGTGGGTTTTCAGAGGCAGTAAACTGCACGGGAGGAGACTGCCCGTCTTTCTCCAGAAGAGCAGTCAGCCAGTGGACTTGAACTGTGTGCTTTTGGGTTGGCAGCCGAACTCGTTACCACTAAGCCACCAGAGAGTTTCCTTCCTTACTCCTTAGAAAACCAACCATTTAATGTCAAAAGGGTAGCATTTTCACAAAGATAAAGCCCAGAAGGCAGAAAAGGGTAGAATAGAAAGATTGATGGAAAGGAGAATTATAAGGAGGAACTGGGGTAAGTGCACTTATTAAAGTGGGTGTTATAATTAATGTCATCAAACAAAGTATGTGTGACTGGTTGAATGAAAAACAAATCTGCCTTTTAAACTTTCACTCACATAACAATTAAAAAAATTTAAAAACAAAATTCAACAGTTGTCATTGAGTCAATTTCAGCTCATGGCAGCCTTGTGTGTTGCAAAGTAGAACTGTTCCAATGGGTGTTTAAGGCTGTAACCTTTCAGAAATAGACCTCCAGACCACTAACATGTTTGAACCATCAACTTTTTGGTTAGTGGTTGCACCACCCAGGGCACTGAAGATCAGAGAAGTTTAGGAGTTTGAACCCCAATCTGCTTCACTCAAGACCTCATTATTGCACACAGATACTCTGCACCTTGGTTTTCCATCCTCTAAAATGAGTTTGGGGGGCTCTGGTAGCTTAGTGGTAAGGAGCTGTGCTGCCAATCCAAAGGTTGCTGGATCAAATCCACCAGCTGCACTGAGGCAAAAAGATGGGCAATCTCCTCCCATGAGATTTGCAGCCTCAGAAGACACACTGGCGGGTCAGCTATGAGTCAGTTACAACTTGATGGCACATAACAATATAATGCAGTGTATCACGTCATTCGCTCAGCATACAGACTGAATGTTGTTCTTGTTGTTGGGTGCCATCAAGTTGAGTACGACTCATAAAGACCCTATGAACAACTAATCCGAACTCTGTCCTACGCGGTGCCATCCTCACAATCTCTCACAATCAAGCCCATAGCTGCAGTGTCAACCCACCTGCTCAAGGCTCTTCCTCTCCTTCGCTGTTTCTCCACCTCTCCCAGCAAGAAGTCTCTCTCCAAGGAACAACCTCTCCTAGCAACATGCCTAAAGTCTGTGAGACAAAGCTTCGTCATCTTTGCCTCTAAGAATCACTCTGGCTACACCTTCTCCAAGATGTATCTGTTTATTCCTTTGGTCTACTTTGCAATCACTTGTTATGCATTAGAGAGCTGGACAATGACTAAGGAGGACAGAAGGAGAACTGATGCCTTTGAGCTGTAGTGCTGGAGAAGAGTACTGAGGGTACCATGGACTGCAAGGAGAACAAACAGGTTCATCCTGGAGAGGGTTAAATTGGGCGGCTCCTTGGAGACAAGGATTCGGAGGCTCTGTCTTACATACTTTGGGCATGTTGTAAGGTGGAACTGGTCCTTGGAGAGGGACATCATGCTTGGGAGGTTGGAGGGACAGTGCAGAAGGGAAAGGCTCTCTATCAGGTGGATTGATTCAGTGACTGGGGTAATCGGGGTAGGTGTGTCAGAGACACTGAGATTGGCAAAGGACAGAGCAGGGTTTAGAGCTGTTGTACACAGGGTCACTATGAGTAGCAAGTGATTCGGCAGCACATAACAACACAACAGCATGGGATGTTCAGCACTCTCTCCAACACCACAGTTCAAAGACATCAATTCTTCTTTTGTCATCCTTAGTGATTGTCCACCTCTCAGATACATAGCAAATGACTGACAAGACCATGACCTGAATCAAGCGCACCTTAGTCCTCAAACTGACATCCCTGCTCCTCAATAATTTGGAAAAGTTCCTGAATCCAGACTGAACCCAGTGCAATATGTCTCCTGATCTCCTGACTAGCTGGTACCAAGTGGCCTGATTGTGGATCCAGGTGAGGCGAAGTCATTTATAATTATAGACAATTATAATCCTTTCTCTGTCCATCACGATGTTGCGTATCGATCCAATGGCGAGGAGTTTTTAAAGATTGAACAGACATGGAGAAAGGGTACAACTCTGACTCACACCTTTTCTGGTTTTAAGCCCTTCAGTTTTCTCTTCTGTTTGAACAACAAGAGTTTATCTTCATTACTGATGGATGTCTGTTTGGAGCACCGTGCACTTAGATCAACATGGGATCAAATCAAAGGATTAGATGGGATGTTTAGAGGAGGCAGCAAGTTTAAGCGAATGGAGGGGGAATGATTTGCAAAGGGACAGTGAGAAAGCCAGAGCAAACTGAAGTTTGTAGCCACTGCCAATGTATCGCTTGTGCAGAAATCACTGCAATGGTCTGGCATTGTCTTTGCATAATTTCACCAACATAAAAATAAGGTATATATTTTTTTTTAATTCTTCAGTCACACAGGCCACATTTTAAAGTGGCATTGCCATCCCTGTACAGCTTCTAGACACTAGACACGGCTGACCTAGAATGTTTGAAAAATCCAGGCTTGTTTCTTTCTTGCTGCACCTTCCAAAGAGTAACCCCAGACACGCAGCATGGGACGGATTGCCCCTGTCCCCAACCCACGAAGAGCAGGCCTCGTCAGGCACCTGACAGAGGGGAGAGCTGGTGGTCCAGGTGAGCCTGGCGGAGGCGACATACCTTTGCAGGTCCCCGCAGCGCCCAAGTGGTAGATGGCAGCCAGGACCCGCCACAGGGCTCGCTGCTCGCTCTCCGCGATGCCCAGCGTCCCCATGGCTCTCTGGAGCTGGACAAAGGCTGCTGCTGCTTTCTGCTTGTCTTCAGGCTGAGAGCAAAGGGAGAGGGGACGAAAAAGAGGCTCTTAGTAAAACTCTAGTTATCTAGAGAACATTATTGCTGAGTGAACTAACTTAGTCTCGTAAGGACAAATACTGCATCAGAGCATTATTGCAGAAACAGGATAACTAACAAGATGTGTGCTGGGGAAAGAGGGAGAGTGGAAAGGACTAGGATAGCAGAATTTAGGGGGCAGACTGGGGAGAGGGGAGGAATGGGAAAGATTCAATGGGGACCTGAAAGGATGGTGTAATAACAGGCATGTTGTTGTTGTTGTTGTTGTTGTTGTTGTTATGTTGTTGTTGTTGTTGTTATGTGCCATAAAGTCGCTTGCGACTCATAGCGACCCTATGTATAACAGCCCTAAACGCTGCTCTATCTTGTGCTTACCTTATAGTCTCTGACACACCTACCCCCATTACCCCAGTCACTGAATCAATCCACCTCATAGAGAGTCTTCCTCTCCTGTGCTGTCCCTCTTCCCTCTCAAGCATTATGTCCCTCTCCAAGGACTGGTCCCTCCTTGCAACATGCCAAGAGTATATCAGATGAAGCTTCAAATGAAGCTGTCTCCAAAGAGCAGCCTGGTCTCACCCTTTCTAGGAAGAACTTGTTTGTTCGCCTGCCAGTCCATGGTATATTCAATACTCTCCTCCAGCACCACAGCTCGAAGGCATCAATTCTCCTTCTATCATCCCTTGTCATTGTCTAGCTTTCTGACACATAGCAAGTAATTGCAAAGACCTGGATCGGCACCACCTTAGTCTCCAGTCTGACATCATTGCTCTTCAGTACTTTGGAGAGGTCCCTGACAACAGACTTTCCCAATGCAATTTGTCTTTTAATTTCCTGGCTGCTGGTATCAAGAGTGTTGATTGCGTAGGCAAGCAAATAGAAGCTGTTAACAATCTCAATCTCTTCACCATCTATCATGATGTTACCAATCAGCCCAGTGGTGAGAATCTTTGTTTTCTTGATGTTGAACTTCAATCCATATTGAAGGCTGCAGTCCTTGACCATCTGCAGCAACTGCCTCGGACCCTCGTCAGCATAGATCAATGGTAATTAACTGCATGGCATACAATGTGTGTGAATGATTTTGTGAAACAATGTAAATGAGAGATTGTAGAAAACACAATGCATATGAATGAAACATGATGGACATGAATTATTCTATGAAAATCAATTTAAAAATATTTTTTTAAAAAGAGCACCAACTTGCCACTTGAAGATACCTTGGTCTCAGTGTAGCCACTATATTTGAATACTTCAGTAAATTACATTTTAGCTCAATGGTGTTGATGCTGGGGCAGTTTTCAAAATCATATTCACCCTTCAAATCTGGGATAGAACTGACCTTATTGACTCGACTTTCAGCCAAACACAAGACATGTTTGTTGCTGAGTTATTCACAACAGCAGAGAGATGGAAGCAACCCAAGTGCCCATCAACAAACAAATGGACAGAGAAACTACGGTACGTCCACACAATGGAACATTACACAGCACTGACCAACAGTGAACTTGTAAGACATTATACAATATGGGGAGCCTGGAGGATGTTGTGCTGAGTGAAATATCTCAGTCACAAAAGGACAAATACTGTTTAATACTGCTGTTATAAGACTGGCATGGGGGTGTTGGAGAGAGAATGGGGAAAGAGCAGATAGATAATGAACACTGCATTATAACAGATGAGGGAAGAACTGTCTAAAAGGAATATATGATTAAGCATTACACATATGACAACAATCTGGAAGAAGGGGTGCATTGCAGGGTGGGTTAGGGGTGGAGGAGAAGAAAATGTTTAACAATGGGAAAAAATAATTTAAAAAAAAACACACAAACCCAGATAGGTCTATAAGGAGACCAATAATGCCGGTTTGAGAGGCAGGCGCTCACTTTTTAGGATAACCAATTATACAAGGTCAATTCATCAGTGTTTGCCCAAGAATAAAGTCCAGGAGGAAGGAAAAGGTAGGCTGGAAGGATTAGTGAAGATGAGATTCACAGGGATGAAGTGGGAATTATGAAGTTTCATGTCAGGTATTGTAACTCGTATTAGAAAACATAAGTGTGAGTGGTTGAATGGGTAATCCAATAAGCTTTGTAAACTGTCACTCAAACCACAGCAAAGAAGGAATTTTAAATACCATCTTCATCTGACTATGGAAGGCTGTGTGATTTTCCATTCACTGAGGAGACAGACTGACAACTTGGTACATGGGCTCGAGGCCAACAGTGAGTATGAAGATGGTCAGGACTGGGCCATGTTTAGTCCTCCTCTGTGGGAGAAAGATGGGCAACCTTCTCTTGTGCCATGTATATCCTCAGAAAACTTGCTAAAGGGTCGGCTATCAATATGGTCCAATTTCATGCACATAACAACACTATATCGAGGTTTATGGTGGGACAGTCTGTCGGGACCTGGGCTGGTAACCCAAAGGCCATACTTTTCTAACAGTTCAAGTCCATCAGCAGCATCTTGGGAGAGAGATGACCATTCTCCTATCATGCAACAGACAGTGCTGGAAACCTGCTGGAGTGTCAGTTATGAGTCAATACCTACTGGACGGCGGCGATGGGTGAGTGAGTACAGCACAAGGTCACCGAGAGTTGGAGCTGGACAGCGGCACCTAACAACAGCAACAGAAGCTCAAAGGGTTTCAACAAAGTCGTCAAAAAATTCCTTCCACTTGGACCAATAATCAATGCTTTTTGGAAGCAACGATCCAGAAATCAAACGACATATGACTTTGATCTAATCCACAGTGAAAGACGTCTTTAAAGTGATAAGAAGCTGTTGCTTCGAAATGAGGCATGCTTGACCCAAGCCAAAGTACTTTCAATGGTCTCTTCTGCATGTGAAAGCAAGACAATGAGTAAGGAAGATCGCAGAAGAACTGGTGTATGTAAATGGTAGTTACAGTAAAGAATCTTGAATATGGTGTGGACTGTCAGAAGGACGAACACATGATCACCAGCAAATGCTTTAGAAGTGAGAATAACAAGCCTGTGAATTGCTTACTTAAGCTGCATCATCAGGGGAGAGCACTTGATAGAAAAGAACATCATGTTTGGTAAAGGACCATGAATCATTTTCATATGCCCTTCCCAGCCGTGACCTTAAAATGACTGGCTGTTCAGTCTTGCAAAGGATAGGCCAATGATGATGCAAGTTCAGTGACTGTGACGTACTTCAGAAATTGATCTGGTGCAAGGGGTAAACCTTGAAATTGACGAAGAGTAGGTTAATACGGAAGGACCAATCCCATAGAGGTCAGAGGCTACCTTACCACCATCAAGAAGAGTCTAGAATAGAGGACATCTTTAGTCTTTAGACTAAGTACCCAGGGTCCCTGTGCTGAGAACCCCCCAGACCCCCCCCCAAAATTATAACATTGAAAACAGAATGAAGTGCTGCTTGCACATCAAGCCAGGCAGCTTCAGTGGGTTTACCAGTCCACAAAGTGAGAGCTTCATTTGAGTGTCTCTGGGCAGGAATCTTACTAGCAGAGCCAAAAAAGTGTGGAGATACATGACTCCTCCATCCTGGACAGTATGGGCCTGCGTAGTGTTGAAGGGAGAGAGCCTCACCAGTCCAGGTAGCATAGTGAGGTATACATAGGTATCTGGCAGCAGAAGCCAGATAGGCCAGGGACAAATAAAGTCCTTGGGAGCCAGGCAACCCCTGTCCCGGCACTGTGGGGCGAGCTAGTGCAGTGAGCACAGGAACTGGGCTGTAGCACCGTGTACCCACCCAGGGGCTCAAGACTAAGACAGGGAAAAACTGGAGAAGGAAAAAGTGTTTCCCACTTTAGAGTCTGTTGCTATTGTTCACTATCTGCTTTCTGTAAATAATTTCACTTTGCCAGCACCATACATGTGTCCCTGTGTGCACTCTAATATACCACGCCCTTTGCCAGCACCACGTAGAAGTCTCTGCACACGTTGCCAGCACCATGTAAGTGTCTCTGTATGTGTTTTGTCAGCACCATGTAGATGTCCCTGGATGCTCTTTGCCAGCACTGACCAGACGTCTTTGCCTCCATGTCTCTGTGCACACTTGGCCAGCTCCATGTAAGTGTCTGTGCATGTACTTTGCCAGCGCCATGTAAAAGTGTCTGCAAAGCACTTTGCTCGCACCATGTAACTGTGTCTGTGTGGATCACGTGGTTTAGTGTGGATTTTGTCAGAACTGTGTAAGTATATCTGTGTCCAGCTCCTTCACAGATGTAAGCACTCGCAGAATGGTTGACACCAGTGAGTCTCATTCTCTACAGCCTGGTGACGACCTGGAAGTTTGAGGCACAGCCTGTCTGCATGTACACGCATTTGGTAAAACAGAAGGCCATCAGAAACGAAGGAAACCCTCAATGCTGTGGATTGAACCACCAGCCCCACTACTGCGTCTCTTGACGCAACCGTGCCAATGATCATGAGGAAGGGTAGACTGGGGCATCACCACTTTCTTTTAGACGTGCCGTTGGCAGGAATCAGAGCCTAGATATCAACAGCTAAGAGAGCCAAAGAGGACGCCCTGGAAAAGGGGACAACATTATGATGGAAATCTGAAAGACGCATAGGCAACGTAGACAATGTCATGAAGATCCTGACAGGCAACGAGCAGAGAGTGGCAAAGTGACAGGTCTCTGGAGGACCTGGGTTGAATGTGGACCCAGAAGCACATGTCTGGATGGGGGAGAAGAAGCCAACAGGAGCCAGCTGTCAAAGTCTCAAATATGAGGGCTTATGCTGTAAACCCAAGCCAAAAAATCAAACTGAGCCCAGTGAATTGATTTCAGCTCTTGAAGAGCCCCTGTTACAACCAAGAACTATGCTTTATAGGGTCCCTGGAGGAAATTTTAGGAGCCCGAGCAATATAATCCAGACGGAGCTGCATTATGAAGCCAATGCCAGAGCCTCTCTGGTGATTCAAACTCACCAGTGGTTCACAAGACACAACTTCCTCGTGTGAGATTTACAGCCTCCAAAAATGTGCCAGAGTCGATTCTGACTCAATGACAAAGATTTTTAACCTTGACAGTAGCAGATTGCCAGGCCTTTCTTCTGAGGCACTGCCAGGTGGGCTATTGTCATTGATCACAGAATTAGCTACAACTCAGATTTGATCCCTTCAGCAGATTTTCAGAGGCTGTAAATATCATGGGAAGAGACTGCCCATCTTTCTCCCTTGGAGCAGCTGGTGGATGCAAACCGCCTGCTTTTAGGTTGGTTGAGGAACTTCTTACCACTAATCTATCAGGTTAGAAGCTGAGCCCAAACCATTTGTACCAATCAGGGATTTAAACTTAAACATAACCGGTAAATAAGGAAACATTCCCCACCAACCCCACCAACACTTCCAGGCCTGTGGCAGACATCATTAATCGATCAAGCAAGCCTGGAGTACATTCCTCCCAGGACATCACTCCTTTGCAGCTGCCATCCACTGATCTGCCTGAGCAGCTGACGTGGGGCTTGCTTGCCAGCCCTGCTGTAGGCAATAAAAAAAAAATTTAAAAACTGTCAAAGATTTTTAAGCAGGAGAAGAGAGAAAACTCCATGATTAGATATTTATGGATTGCAAGGGTGGTTTTTTTTTTCTTTTCAGATTTATGATCCCAATTATGTGTGATTGAATATTAAAATCAACCCGAAACTCCTGCACGCACCATCTGGCCAAGGAGACACAGCCCAGAAGCCTGCTGGGCAGAGAGGAAGCAGATCAGGCCGGGGAATTTTTGTGTCAATAATCCGCTAGCAGATAATGAGGAAGTGATTTGCACATGGCCTGCTGAGAGACATGACAGATCCACTGGAGGCTGGGAACGCTGTGGGGGGTTGTAAGTGTTGTCAAGTCCAAAGTCCAGAAAGCATCCTTCTTGTTGTTGTTATGTGCCATGGAGTGTACCGTGACTCATGCACAATAGCTCAGAACCCTGCTCTATCCCAAGGCAATCTCACTGTCTCTTGACACACCTACCCCCGTTACCACCACAGGTACTGTGTCTATCCATTTCATCCCAGATCTTCCTCTCCTGTGCTGTCCCTCTACCTTTCCAAGCCAGATGTCCTTCTCCAACGACTGGTCTCTCCTGGCCACATGCCCAAAGTGTGTGAGACGTAGCATTAAAATCCTAGCCTCCAAGGAGAAACTTGGTTTCACCCTCTCCAACACAGACCTGTTTGTTCTCCTGGCAGTCCCTGGTATGTTCAGAACTCTTCTCCAGCACCACAACTCAAAGGCATCAATTCTTCTTCTGTCATTCTTAGTCACTGTGCAGCTCTCTGATGCATAGCAAGTAATTGCTAAGACCATAGCTTGGCTCAGGTGAACCCTAGTCTCTAGACTGGCATCATTGCTTTTCAGCACCTTGGAGAGGTCCTTGGTCCCTACATGGCACTAATCCAAAAGACAGAGGTTTGAAACTACCCACTGGCTGATCTGCTTCTGTTAACAAAGATTAACTTATTTGTTAAAAAGGTCATTCACTCACTCACACCTATCAAGGCAGAAAGACTCATAGCTGACTCTCTGGGGGGTTTTCAGAGGCTGTAAATCAGATGAGAGGAGAATGTCCAGCTTTCTCCCCTGAAGCTGATGACGGATTTGAAATGCCAGAGGTGCCACCTTTGGGTTCATGTAACTCCGTACACTACCAGAGCTCCCGCGGTAAGAAAATACTGCACTGTAAAAATTGTGCACATGATGCAAATTACTGAAAACAAACTAAAACCCCACTCTTTGCCATCAAGTTGAGACTAACAAATAGCTGGCCCTCCGGTGGGCTTCTGAGGCTGTAAAACTTGCACAGGAGGAGAATGCCCAGATTTCTCACTAGGAAATGCTCGTGGGTTTCAACAGGCAAAGTGGCACTGTTTTTAACAAAACTCTTTCCGTGCACCCCCGTCCCCCTTTTGTCACCAAGTTGGAACCGACTCAGAGCTGACCCTCCTCTGGGTTTTCAGAAGTTATAAATGGCATGAAAGAAGACTGTCCATCCTTCTCCCACAGAGGCCTGGTGGATTCCAACTGTGTGCCTTCGGGTTAGCAGCACAACTCCCTACCCACTAGGCCACAGGAATGTCATGGAGGCCAGACAGACAACAGCACGTCTTCCGTGTAGATGAGAAGGTCAGGGAGCAGTGTGCCTATGTGAATGGAAGATGGAGACACAATTTCCACCAGAATCGTGAGATCACTGACACAAAGTGAAGAACAACCCATTGGCACTCAATTGCACGTGTGAAAATTGCTAAGCGGGTGTGTGTTTTTGGCTTGGTGTATTTTCACACACACACACACACATATCAAGGTTAAAAAAAATGAGGACATGGCTTATAAAACCTGAGGTTCTACTATGTCTCCTCCTGGGGTCTCTTCAAGTCTGAACTGATCAGATAATACTCAAAAACAAGCAGGCATGCAGGACAGGCGCTCAGCACAAGCTCCACCAGCCTTGTCAGAAAAAGGATCCACGGGGGACAATGATTGTCCAAAGTGCCCAGTAAAGGAAAGGAAGGTCAGCTATAGGACATTCTGACCATCAGTCTGAGCTGCAGCTCTCTGTCCCCTCCACTCACCCCTTCTTTTTAACTGGAAATCTAACCAATGCTTTTTGGTCAATTGGGATGCTGTCGTCAAAGCAGTCAAAGCCTACGGTGACATTGAGGGATTCGTGGTGAGAGGCTTTCAATTAAAAGCACAAACATGCTCCACTGATATGTCGGGTTTCTGGGCTGCCACAGGACCACGAAATCCCTAGAAACCAGTAGCTCAACCTAGCAACCACAGCTGCTCCACCAGAGCAAACAGGGAGACAGGAGGCATCTTACCACCAAGCTCTTGATTATTGATGAGATTTCAAAGCAGCTGAGAAAGAACATTGAAAGACAGTGGCAATGTCTCTAATACAGTTTCTATGACTCTGAGCATTTTACTTCAAATTTACAGGCTGACTCCACCATTTGACACTTCTCTTGAGTAGGGAAGAGTATGAGAAAAGTTCCATTCATTTACTTCTCTCTCTCTCTCTCTCTCTCTCTCTCTCTCTCTTTCTCTCTGTGTGTGTGTGTGTGTGTGTGTTTCTCTCATCTCTTTTGGGACAGAAGACATGGAGAGAGAACCAGAGATTCTTCCAATCCCAAACAATATCAGGGAAATGTCTACGTTTATTTCAACTTCTCAGAGCCGGATTTTTTTTTTTTTCAAACCCTTTGCACAAGCTTTGTCAAAAGCCACTCCTTGAGTCAAAGTCACAAAGACAGAAATAAGTGAAATTAATAGGATGGGGTCAACTCACAATTGAAGTGTTCATCAACAGGAAAGTAGATCCAGAAGTAGTAGTGGTACACCTATTATACTAAATACTATGGTGGAGTGCTACAAAACAAGGTAAAAGCATTTGTGGAATACTATAAAACAAGGTAAAAGTATTCATGGAGTACTATACATCAAGGTAAAACCATTTGTGGAGTATGATGCAACAAGGTAAAAACATTTATGGAGTACTATAAAACAAGATAAAATGATGATCCTTGGATACTCGCCACATCACCTATGAATCCACAGACCCAATACTGATATGCTGCATGATGCCATTTATGTGATGTTCAAGAATAACTGAAAGTAATACACGAGAAGTCAGGAAGATGGTAATTTAGTGACAGACGCTAGCAATGGCTGCATAAACCTAAATGTTGGCAGTCAACCCACTCAGTCACAAAAGAAAGGATTCATTATTTGTTTCCCTAAATATTATAAGCAAACATACCCTGCTGGATCACGGTTCTATTATCTAATATGCGAAGGTCCTACGAGATAGAACAGATTTGTTTTGGTGGTGGGAGGAGGTGGAGTTTCATGCGCGCTTCTGTTGGGTGCCACTGAATTAACTCACAGTGACCCTATGAATGACAGCCTGAACTCATACCCTCTCCTGCATCATCTCCATCATGCTTAAGGTCATTGTACCCTCCCTAGATCAGGATCTAGAACATTCCAGACTCCTCCAAAGTCACCACCTGTGCCCACTACCAGTTAACCCCATCACTCGACATTCAGTTGGAACTGACTCCTAGCTGACCCTCAAGTGGGGTTTCAGAGACTGTGAATCACACAGGAGGAGACTGCTCATCTTCCTCCCTGTGAGCCACTGGTGGATTCGAACCATCAAAGGGGCAGCCTTTGGGTTACTAGTACAACTCCCTATGAACTATGCCACCCAATTTCTCTCTATGTTGTTGTTGTTGTATACCATCAGGTCAGAACCGACACACAGCTGATCCTCCAACAGGTTTTCAGAAGTAGTAAATTGCATGGAAAGAGAATGCCCATCCTTCAGCGGTGGAGCAGCTGGTGGATTTGAACCACATGCCTTCAGGTTGGCAGCTCAGTTCCTTACCACTAGGCCACCAGAGCTCCCTGTATAATACAGACAAATTAGGGAGCTCGGCTGTTAGTCTGTCAGAGAGAACTTCGCTTCTAGCCTGAAGGCAGCACCTATCTGGCAGGATGATGGTTCTGAGCAGGAGAGAGTTATGTAGCAGCGGGCATGAGGACACTTAAGAGCGGCAGAGAACGTTCTGGTTCTTGTTCTGGGGAGAGGTCCAGGTGTGCTTCAGAAAGACTGAGCCACGCAATGCTTGCACTTGAATCACTTGATTATATGTTCTACATTAATTTAAAATAAAATTTTTAAAAAGCTGGGTTGGACTGTTGCCCAGGGTTTGTCTGATATAATTAAAGTCTCAAGGTCAATCAAAGACTGCAAGCAATTCAGTGAGAGAGAGAGAGAGAGAGAGAGAGAGTACAATGTCCTTTCCACATTGAACAGGGCTGAGGTGGGTGCATCCAGGAGGTGGTGCTGAGAGAGGCCAGTGGGAAGCCCAGGGAGGTGGGGAGGTGGGCAGGGAGACGCCACCTGACTGCACCCTGCTCTCTGTGATTCAGCACACAACTCTTGCCCTCAGCCTCCATTTTTGCCACTGTAAAATGGAAATAGTCTGCCCCCCACCTTCCATAGTTGCTGTGAGAGTTCACTGAGCTGCAGGTAGGGAAGGACCAGGGGCCCGACAGGGAGGGACCTCTTCCTGGAGACACAGCAAGAAGAAATGCAATCAGAGTGCTCCTTACAGGCCAGCAGGGTAAGACCTGATCTGACACACTCGGGTATGTTACCAGGTAGTTCTCAGGAGGGGACTTTGGAAAGGCGGAGGGTCGGAGAAGGAGAGGAGGACTCTCAGAGGGAGGGACTGATGCAGGGGTCGCACAGCAGAGGTTGTGAGGAGAGGACAACATTGTTCAGCTGGTCACTAGACCACCAGGGCACTAGACCACCAGGGCACTGGTCAATGAATTATTGTTGTTATGTGATGTCAAGTTAGAACTGACTCTTAGCTGACCCTCCAGCGGGTTTTCAGAAACAGTGAGTTGCATGGGAGAAGACTGCCCAGCTTTCTCCCCTGGAGAATCCAGTGGATTCGAGCCACGTGTCTTTGGGTTGGAAGCTCAGTTTCCTCACCACTAGGCCATCGGCATTCCCTGGTTAACTTACAGACCTGTTGATTATTTGGCTGAATGATGAATCACGGGGATGAGTTTTGTCGTCGGTTAGGATGGTAACCAGGAGCCATGGTCTCTGTGGCCCCAGCAGTCTGTTAAATCAATCAGCTAGCCTTTTCTATGTCTTTCATCTTGGTTCCACATTTACACACACACACACACACACACACACACACACACACACACACACACACACTATCCAGGCTCTTCTCTTAGGATTCCTTCTCAGGTGTTCAGTGGTGGTAGCCAACACCCTGTATTGGCCATATATCTCTCTATGTATGTCTATCTGCAGAAGAGGAAGGCCCTGGATGAGAAGGATTGATACAGTAATTGGGGGGTAGGTGTGTCGGAGTCAGTGAGACTTGGCAGGATTGAGAGCTGTTGTACATAGGGTCGCTATGAGTCACAGTTGACTTGATGGCACTTAATAACAACAACAACAACATCAACAACAACAACACATATATCTGTATAACTGTTGTTGTCACTGTTGTGTGCTGTCGAGTCAGAAGTGACCCACAGCTGATCCCCTAGTGAGTTTTCAGAGGTAATAAGTCACACAGGAGGAAACTGTCCATCTTTCAGCTGGTGGATTTGAACCACATACCTTTGGTGTGGCAGTGCAAGCAATTATAATCTTGCAAATCTATGTGATTAACTGCCTCTGAAAACCTTCTGGAGGGTCAGCTATGGGCCAATTCATACTATAGGTACATAAAAACAATATGTATTGGCTAAATCAGACAATTTCGTCCATATTTCTCAATCCCTATTCTTGGAGGAGGAGGCATTTCCTGGCCACCGGCTGCCCTGAATGACAGTCTCACCCCAGATCACCAGCCCACGCTGATAACAAAGCCTGAGAGTCTCTACACTTCATTTTTTAGCTCAGAGAAGAGAGAAAAGCGCCGTGGCACCTGCCAGGCAGCAGGGAGGGAACAAAGATGTCTCACCACTGGGTAACTGGCAGCACCATGACGGATGGACAAGAGACTGAGGTTGTTGACAGTTACAGCTTGCTCGGCTCCACAGTCAACACTCCTGGCACCAGCAGTCAGGAACTCAAAAGATGAACTGCACTGGAGAAATCTGCTGTTGTGGGCCTCTCTAGTGTACCTCAGTACATAACAACAACAACAATAATCCTGGTTACGAATCCTTTATCAGCGATGTGATTTGCAAATGTTTCTCCCACTCTGTGGCTTGTCTTTGCATTGTAACAGTTGTTTGTTGTTGTTGTTGTTGTTGTTGTTGTTGTGCATCAGGACCAACCCATAGCTGACACCTCAGTAGATTTTCTGAGGCAGCAAATTGCACTGGAGGAAACTGTCCATCTTTTACCCACGGGGCATCTGGCATATTTGAACCGATATACTCCCGTGCAATTTACTGCCTCAGAAAACCTGCTGAAGGAAGGGTCAGCTATGGGTCAGTTCTGACTCGACGGCACACAATCATCACCAGCCACAAAAATGCAAATATTCTTAATGTGTATTAAACCTAACTCATCAATTTGTTCTTTTACAGTTTTCGGTTAGAATCAATGCATATACAGGGCTATAGAGATTTTTCTCCTGGAATTTGCATGGCTTGACGTTTTCTATCTAGGCCCACAATCCACTTTTAGTTAATCCCTGCATATGGTGTGTAGATTGAGGTTGATTTTTGACATTATTTCATCAAATAATCTCAACATCTTTCATTGCTGAGACGTGTAGGTAAGGATTCATCTTCTTCTGCCTGATGAACTCCTACACATCCTTCAAAACCCAGCTCTAATGTTCCCCCCATTTAGAAGTCTTCTTTGCGTAGGGTTATGTAGCTCTCTCACTCTGCTTGGGCTCTGACAGTATCTTCTGCAGCCTCTGCTTTATTCCTATTTCGCGTGACTTCATTTTTGTCCAGCCCTTGGACAACTTAACAACTGTTAAGTACCCAAAGCTAACCAGAAGCCTGACTCAGTGGCATCAGAGCCCAACAACAGCTCCTGTAGCAGTGACAGTTGCATGAGGACTACTATAATGCCAGTACTTCGTGGGCCAGATCTGGCCAGATGGTGGGAAGTGGGGAGCTAAGGAAACCACCATTCAAATATCAATGAAGGAATGAAAATAAGTAAACGAGGAAATCGTTGGCTTTCTCAAACATGAAGCATCACCCCTCTTTGCCGGCTCCCCTCGCAGCCCACATCCGCTGGGAGCTCTCCCTTCTCCCACACACCCAGCCTCACATCCTGAGCACCAGTCACATTCACTCCAGAAGCCAGTGACGGATTCAGGCCAGAGGCCCGGTGAGTGAGGAACAGATCTGAGCCCTGTCCTGTCCCGCACCGGCCTCATGATCTCTGACACCCTGGAGCCCGTTGCTACAGTCACTGTGTCATTCCATCTCACTGAGGGTCTTCCTCTTCCACTGACCTTCCCGCTTTCCAAGCACGATGCCCCTTTCCGAAAAAGAGCCCCTTCTAACAACACACCCAAAGTATGTGAGTTGGAGTTTCGCCATCCTAGCCTCTAATTAGAGCACTCTGGCTGCACCTTCTCCGGTTTACCAGGAGGCTGTAAAGAAATGGGAGGAGAATGGATGTCTTTCTCCCCTGGAGCCCGTGATGGATGTGAACAGCCAGTGAGACACTGCCTTCCTCTTCGCAGTGGAACTGCCTTTAACGCCGCACACTTTCAAACTGACAACCGTGCTTAGACCATGCTTATAGCCGTCATTTGTGGCAATGTGTTAAGCTAGGCCACCACAGGTTCCCAATGAAAACCATTACTATCTTAACTTGACCAAAGAGAGCACCGAAGTTCTGAGAGCCCAAGTCCTATACTTGAACACAGACAGTCTGACTCCTGAGGAAGCCTTCTCCCCTCCACCTCCTGGCTCCTTCTCCCCTTGCACAAGGGACCTTTCAAAGGCTTCACTGTCTTCACGACATGACCAAGCCCTGCCAACTGCACATCCTAGGGTCAAAGAGGATGAGACACACAGGACACCCCTCCCTCGCCGACCCACCCTGTCCCCATGCACACCTGGCAGGATGCTTCCCTACCTTGGACCACACGCCCATGCCAAAGGAATTGCTGTCTGCCATCTGGTGCAGGTACAGCTCCGTCCTGGAAGCAGAGAGGGGATCAGAGTGAGAGGCCTGTCCACACCTGCAGCCTGGGAGGGCAAACACTCCTCGTGGTACAGGATCTCTTCATGGTCAGGTAGTCCAGCCTCTCAGCACGTCCTGACTTTCAGGTCTGCCTGGGCCAAGTATCCCTCACAGGCTCTCCGCAGGGAGCAGGGTCCAATTTCATGTCATCTACAGGCCAGCTTTGGTCTGCCTCTGCCATCCACTTGAAGGAGACCCCTGCTGGCTGCTAAGTTCTAAGGTTACTTATAACAGCGTCACTCAATGTCACTGTCACCAGCTGCCGCCAAGTCCAACTGCACTCATGCCAGTCACGTATCTTCTGCCAAGGATCTCATGAAATTGCCACAGAGCAAGGATGTCAGTTTAAAGACTAAGGTGTGCCCGATCCAAGCCATGATACTTTCAATTGCTTCATTTGCTTGTGAAAGTTAAGAGCATGAATACGAAGACTGAAGAAGAATTGATGCCTTTAGATTGTGGTGTTAGTGAGAAGCACTGGATGGATTGCCAATAGAACAAAATCATTTGTCTTGGAGAAAGTGCAACTAGGGTGTTCCTTAAAGACACTTTTAAAGTGTTCTTTAAAGTACAGTGAAATTGCATCTCACGCACCTTGGGCATGTTTTTAGGAGGGACCAGTCCTTGGGAAAAAGACAGCATGCTGGGGAAGGCGGAGAGTCAGAGAAAAAGAGGAAGACCCTCAACAAGACGGGTTGACAGAGTGACTATAACATTGGCCTTGAGTGTGGGGACGGTTGGGGGGGATCCCGCAGGACCGGGCAAAGTTTTGCTCTGTTGCTGTTAGAGGTGGTAGATGAAGGCACAAACAACCAAGCATAATCTTTTCCAGAAAGAGATCACCAGGCCTTTTTTCCAAGGCACCTCGGAGTGGACTGGATCCTCCAATCTCCAGGTTAGGGCAGCCTGGTGCACTAACTCCTTTAGTTGGAATCCAGGAGGGCGTTCCTAACTATGGCGCTGTGTGGACACAGGACAGGGAAGCCCTCCGTCTCACTGCCCTCACCTGCCGCTGCCGTTCCCAGCACTCACCTGAGATCCAGGTCCAGCCCAGCCAGCATCTGGGAGAAAACCTCAAAGTTGCCTTCCCCTTCCGGCTGGCGTGCTACACGGCTCTTCTCCAGAAGCACCGTCTGTAAGAGGAGAGGACAGGAGAGGGCCCAGCATTTGGGACAGGAGTTACTTTTAGTACATCTTCTCTGTACCTTGGGACTCAGCGGCCCCATTAAGGTGCCCTAGCGTGACTCAGCCTTTGAGGCAAAATTCCAAGGAAAAAAGCCTTTGCTGGATAGATGTTGGAAAATACACAAAGAGATGGGACCTCTCCTGCACTGTTAGTGGGATTGTAAAACGGTGCAACCACTCTGGAAGGTAGTTTGAGATTTCCTCAAAAAGCTTAACATGGAAACTCCCTATTACCCAGCTATTCCACTGCTAGGAATATACCTGAGAATATTAGAACTGAGACACAAATGGAGACTTGTACACCAGTGTTCACAACAGCATTATTCATCATGACAAGAACATGAAAACAGCCCAAATGTCCAACCACAACCAAATGGATTGAGAAATTGTGGTACATTCACATGATGGAATACTACACAGCACTCGGGAGCAACGATTTAAAAAAAAAATTACTACATAACTTGGGAGAAACTAGAGACCATTATTCTGAGTGAACTAACTCAGTCTCATAAGGATAAATACTGCCAAAGACTATTATCATGGAAATAGAAAGCTAACTAGTAAAACTTGTATGAGGATTCAAGGCGGGGGGAGCAGAGGGGTGAGGATGGGGAGGGGGAAATTATAGGGTCATACAAAGGGGTGGGTGGTACGAGCGGATGAAGGAAATGGGGAAAGTCCAGCAGGGATACGGAAATACAGGGTAATGGTGGGCATAGCTCAATAATGATTTATTTTATAAAACATAATGAATGGGAATAATTGTATGAAAGACAATCTGAAGGTTAGTGTAAAACACAATGCATACAAACTTTGTAAGCAATGACCACACTTGGGAGGGACTGGAGAGCATTATGCTGAGTGAACTAAATCGGTCTTACAAGGACAAATATTGTATAAAGTCATTATTGTAGAATGAGTATGAGGATCCAAGGTAGGGTGGAAGCAGAGGGGTGAGGACGTGTGTAGGGGGGTGAATTAATCATGGGGTTGTACAATTTGATGAGTGGGTCATTGAGGGGAAACTGGAAGAATCTGGTGAGAAAAACAACGTATTCAAATTTTAGAAATAAACTAGTATAATAATTTTTTTCAAAAAAAAACAAACCACAAAAGCAACCTTTGCTGGTATCCTCCATTCCACAACTTCTCAGTCCTTGTTGTTATTGTTACTGTTGTCGTTGTTGTTATGTGCTGAGTTGACTCACAGCAACCCCAGGAACAAGGACTATGAATCTTGCCTTAGCCTCACTTCACCATCTCTGACACATCTGACCCCAGGTTTGTTAAAAAAAAGGGGGGGGGTGTCTCAGATCCTAGTTTCATTCATACAACGTCTGTTTCGAAAAACAACTGAAAAAGTATTTTTTGTTATGTGCTGCTGAGGTGAAACCAACTCCTTGCTGAACCTCCGGCAGGTGTTCAGGGGCTGCCTAATGGTAAGGAGCTGTGTTGTCAACCCAAAGGTACGCAGTTCGGATCCCCCAGCTGCTCTGTTAGAGAAAGACGGGCAATCTCCTCCCATGTTGCTTACTGTCTCTGAAAAACTGCCGAAGGGTCAGGATGCGTTGGTTCCGACTTGACAGCACATAACAACCACCAGCACCTTCAGATACACTCTTTTTCAAGAGCCCTTTAGCACTGTGGCCCACAAGGCAATAAGGTTTCAGAGCCAGGCGAGAAAGGAGACTTAAGTTGGCACTGAGGAGCTTTCCTTGAGTCTGGGAATTATAACCACTTCCGTACAAACAAGACTTCTAATAACCTAATCCTATTTTCTGTTCAAACAGAATGTTTGCGGGGGACAAAGGGGAGGGAGAGAGCGATTCTGGAGATGGAAACGAGCAGGCCTGAGCGCTTGTCACACCCGGATGGCCACGCGAGGCTGGCACAGGCCTGTTTAATCTCAGCCTGCGCTTTTAAGACCCAGCTAATGAGCAGCTGAATTATCTATTTGCTCATGAATATTTCATCCCTCCCCTTGCTCTTCCAAGGCGCAGGCGGGAAGGAATGCTGCTGCCAGGCACAGAGCGGGTCACTGGCAATTGGACTGGCCAAGCACTGCTGGCCTGGGCTCTGTCGCTTGCAGGACTGGGCCTCACCTGGAGCTGAGCAGCCGTGACGCGGCCTGTGGCGTTGAAGTCCAATGACATCACCATGGAGAAGCGGGTGGCACTGGAGCTGTGGCCCGTAGACACACAGCCAAAAGCCCGGAGCACGGTGAAGGCGGCTCGGATCTTCTCCACTGTAGGGGCCAAGCAGGGCTATCATTCATTATCTGGGGACCCCCTGCCTCCCCCAGTGGCCTTGCCCTCAGCCAGGCCCCGTGCCTTCACAACACAGTTCTTCATCATGCAAATGTCACTGAGTTGTGACCAGGACATCAGGGGAAGCCAGAACAGAAGCACCCTGTCCAGGTTATATTCAGGGTGTTGGACTGTCCTGGGATCTCCTAGGCATAGAAGGGGGCTGGGGGCAGTAGTCTCAGACCAGCCCTCGAGGAGCTCTCAATCTAGCAGGAGGCTGAAAGTCCCTGAGTTCTCCCCACAACTCTTTCCTGAGCACCTCCTGTGTGCCAGACACTGTACTAGGCAGCTGGATACAGCTCATCCTGATCTCCACCTGCACACAGTCTCTCACAAGCAGAACTGTATTCTGGGAAGGCAGAGCTGGAGCCCCTCCCACTCTCGGGACAGGCCAGGTATACAGTTGGTGCTCAGCGAAGCACTGGGCTGAGGATAGAGGCAGCGCAGTCCAGTGGTGCGGTATCTGCCTCTTTTTTTTTTAATTATGAAATTTTATTCATTTTAATGAACATTTACAGAGATTTTGGGTTGTCATTCATTCATTGTTGCACTAGATATCTGCCTCTTGAGGCTGCCTTTTGCTTGTGAACTGATTTGAGACCAAGGCGTTCATCTTCTTTT
This sequence comes from Elephantulus edwardii, assembly GCF_000299155.1. Taxonomy (NCBI): domain Eukaryota; kingdom Metazoa; phylum Chordata; class Mammalia; order Macroscelidea; family Macroscelididae; genus Elephantulus; species Elephantulus edwardii. The sequence continues at coordinate 8,616,083 of NW_006399839.1, read as the reverse complement.
GTCTAACCAGTTACTCTCTGTAGCAAGTAGCTTCCGGTTGTGACGTATGAGGAAACCTCCATCCGGTTTCCTGTCTTTCTCTCAGAGTGGCTGGTAGATTCAAACCACTGACTTTTCCATTAGTAGCTTTTATATGTTACAGGGCTCCTTGGCTCTGTTGTGCACCATCAAGTTGGAACTGACTCGTAGCTGACTCTCTAGCCAGTTTTCAGAGGCAGTTTATTTCATTACACAGCAGGACACTGCCCATCCTTCTCCCACAGAGCAGCTGGTGGATTCGAACTGCATGCCTTTGGAACTGCAGCGTGGCTTCTTACCACTAGGCCATGACTAGGCCACCAGAACGCCCTTGGGCCTGGAAGACCCCAAATCTAACATTTAGATAGTAATGTCTACCTCTCTCATGGTTGTTCTGCAGAAAGCAAGATTTAATAATGCAAACTATTTAGAAAATGTGCCATATATGTTTTCATTATTACTCTTATTCTTAGTAGATAAACAACAGAGATCTTGTGATGCAATTCTCAGCAAGGTGGCAGTTGCCCCCAGAAGGAAAAACTTGATGCTCTTGGGAGAATTTTTTTTAAAAAATTCTTTTTTATGTATCAAGCACAAATAGCCCAATTTCACATCAGCAGAGAAGCGGTATATTTGTAATGTTAGATTTTCATGATGGGTGGAGAGAAGATTAGAAAATAAAATAAAGACTGTTCAAAGATTCCTTCTTCTCATTGTTGGGTCCCACTGAGCTGGAATCGACCCACAGCTGACCCTCTGGTGGGTTTTCAGAGGCAGTAAATTACATCAGAGGAGAATACCCATCTTTCTCCTGCAGAGCAGCTGGTGGATTCGAACTGCGTGGCTTTGGATTAACAGCACAGCTCCTTAGCACTAAGCCACCAGAGCTTAGGGGACTGATTATAAAATCATAATTGATCACACCCCACCTTCCCTCACTGTAGTGTTTTGGGCTCTGGAAAGTCGGCCTGGGCTCCAGTTTCAGCCTCAACATTTATTAGCTTCGGGCGAGCTAGTTATCTCTCTGGCCTTCAATGTCCTCCTCTGTAAACTTAAATAATAACACTCCTTATAGGACTGGTTGCCATCTGGTTGGCCCTGACTCATGGCAACCCCATGTGTGTCACAGGAGAACTGTGCTCTGAAGGCTTCCAACACCTGTGGTCTCTGGGAAGTGGAATGCCAGGCCTTTCTTCTGAGGCACTTTTGGGTGGATTAAAAACTGCCACACTTTCTGTTTGCAACCAAGTTGCTTAACCAAGGGTACCACCCAGGGATATTGTTGTTATGTGCCCTCAAGTCGACTCCACTTCACAGCGACCCTGTGCACAATAGCTCTGAAGCCTGCTCTTTCCTGAGCCAATCTCACTGCCTCCAACACACCTTCCCACATGGCCCCGGTTACTTTGTCAATCCATCTCATCCAGGTTCTTCCTCTCCTGCACTGTCCCTCCACCCTTCCAAGCATGACGTCCTTCTCCAAGGACTGGTCCCTCCTGGCCACATACTCCCAAAGTATTTGAGAAGGAGCTTCAAAATCCTTGCCTCCAAGGAGCAGCTTGGTTTCACGCTCTCCAAACAGACCGATTTGTTTTCTTGGCAGTCCAGGCTATGTTCCACACTCAACCCCAGCACCACAACTCAAAGGCACTGATTCTTCTTCTGTCATCTTTGGTCACTGTCCAGCTCTCTGATGCATAGCAAGTAACTGTGAAGACCATGGCTTGTACCGTCCAGGGATAGTTCTAAGTCCCTGGAATGGGAGCTCTGGGATAGCCTAGCAGGTATGGAGTTGTGCTGCCAACCAAAACTCAGGTGGTTCTAATACACCTATGAGAGAAAGATGGACGATCTCTTCTCATGTGATTTCCTGCCTCTGAAAACCCACTGGAGGCTAAGCTATGAGTCAGTTCCAATTCAACGGCACTTAACAACAACAGACCGAGAAGAAGCTCAGACACTTAAGATTCACATCGTGTTCACGTTGTCACTATGACTAGTTAACACTTTAAAGTTTAGTTCCGCTCGGACGTGACCCCCTGGCTCCATTACATTACTCTCTGCTCCGTTATCTCCTCCTCTTCTCCCACCAGTTACCAGGTGTTTATGGGGAAAGGACGTGAGGCCTGCACGTAAGCACAGGTGGGCCACCCTCTGGCAGGAGCCCCCTCCTTGTGCCTTGGCATCCTGGCCCCTCTGTACAGTTCACCAGGTGGTGCACCGCACAAGGGCTTCAGCTCCAACCAGTCTCATGATACCATCATCGATTTGCATATTTATTAGCTCAGTCTCTAATTTCCCAGCGGATGGCAGTCAAGGGTCTGTTTCAAATAATGTCAGTCTATGACGACTGTTCAGACGAAGGGGCGGGCGTCTTTATTATGGGTTTACACAAGGGTGCCTGGTCGACCAGAGGCCCTGTTCAGGAAGGCACAGGGTCTGCACACACCTGTGTTGGGCAAACACTGGCTGAGTGGACATAAAGAGGGACAGCTGAGCCTCCTCTCCCAAGTCCCCCTCTCAGTCCTCCGTGGAGACCCCCATACCTGAGACAGTGCCGTCCACACTGCCGGCCAGCCCCATCAGGTGCTCCAGGACGCGCTCACAACAGGTGGTCTTCCCCGCCCCACTGCGGCCCAAGGCCACGATGCTCTGGTCTTTCCGCTGGGTCAGCAGCGCCCAGTAGGCCCGCTGGGCCAGGGAGCCGAGGTGGGCGGGCAGGTTGTCCCAGCGGCCCCTGGGTACCTGCAAAAGACCCCAGGCTTCAGCCCAGTGCCCCATCCGTGGTCTCAGGTCCAGAACCACGTCCCTCTCACCCTCACTCCACCCGCCATCATCAAGAGAAGTGTCCCCGGTATTTTATTAGCCAAAGCCCAGCCCAGGAGTCCAGCTTTGCCATGGACTCTAAGTTCTTGGGGAACCTGCTACCCATCCTTGGGTCTTGATTGTCTCTTTGAGAATTAAGAGTCTTGGAACAGAGCTATATGGGCCCATGAGACTCAATACACTCACTACTCAGAGCGGATAGCACTGCCTGGAATGAAGACTCTGGACCAAATGCTAGGATTGATTAATGATGCCTGTCACTGAAACAGAGACCTGGGCACTGGAGGGGGTGGGGACACGCGTGCCATGCATTTGCTGTAACAGACCTGCATGATCTCTGATGCCCTTCACCCTTATCTATTCTCCCATCCATTCCTTCTTCACTCCATAACCTTCCCTGACTATCTACTACATGTGGGAGCTCTGGTGGCCCAGTGATAAGGAGTTGTGCTGCCAACCTAGAAGCACCGGGTTCAAATCCACCAGCTGCTCTGCAGAAGAAGGATGGCCAATCATCTGTGCTATATATAAAGCCTCTGAAAACCCACGGGAGGGTCAGCTACACGTACGTTCTAACTCAATAGTACCTAACAACAACAACAAAAACATCTACTATATAGCAAATGCTGTCTTAGACATTGGGAGGCATAGAATGAAAGAAAACAGATCAAGTCAATCCTTGTCAGTCACCAAATACCACCAAACACCTAGTCGCTGTATTAAAAACTCAAACTCATTGCTATCAAGTTGGAACTGACTCATCGTTCGTTATCATCTGGGGAGAGTTCAGAGGTTATAAATCACAAGCGAGAAGACTGCTCATCTTTCTTCTGAGGAGTTGCTGGGGGATTCGAACCACCAGAGACGTGGCCTTTGAGTCAGTTGTGCAGTTCCCTACTCATCAGGCCATCAGAGCTCCCTTCTATGTAGACTCACATGTGTGCGTATATAAGAAATATTCATAGCTAGACATCTTTAGCAGTTAATGCTGAGAGCTGTTAAGGAAGTAGAGCGGTGAAAACCTCTCTCATAGATTGCTGGTGGGAATGAGAAATGATACGATCACTCCGGGACACGGTCTCGCAGTTTTTTATAAAGTCAGATCTATGTTCATTATTCTCTAGCCCTAGGTATTTATCTCAGGGAAAGGAAAATTTGTGTTCGCAAAAGGGAAATAATAACTTGGCATGCACGATGGTTAGTGGTGAGGAGAGCTGTCAACCCAAAGGCACGTGGTTCAAATCCAGCAGGTGCTCCGTGGGAGAAGGATGGACAAACTCCTTTGGGATTTACTGCCTCTGAAAACCTGTCGGAGGGTCCGCTATGAGGTCAGTCCCAACTAGTCAGTGCATAACAACAACAACATGTCAGGGAGTTCTGGTGGCATAATCTCTAGATGAATTGTGCTATTAATCCACTGATCATATCTCTCTGGTGATATTCCAAGGGAGAAACAGGGACCATCTCTTCCCGTGTGATTTACAGCCTCGGAAACTGATCAGAGGATCACCTATGAATTGGTTCCAACTCAAGCTCAAGGTGTCGGAGGTTTTTTTAGATCATGCTGGGTTGCTGTTGTTGTTAAGTGCTCTCAAGTCATAGACGACTCATAACAACCCTGTGAACGACAGCCCTGAGCATTATTCATAGAGTTTCAGGAGGCAAGCCATTTCAGAAGCGGATGCCACTCCTACTTCCAAGCTTGTTTTAATCAGGGAGTTCCACTAAACACTGTCCACCATGGGTGACCATTAAGGCATTTGACACAGTGCTCAGCTTCACAGCCACCATGAGTTACCGCTGTACAGCAAATGGACTGACCAGGGCTATACCACCAAGAAGAATGTTTGACCGAAAAAAAAAAAAAAATTGAACCAGGCCTGAGGACCTCAGATTAAAATCACTGACAACAAACAACAACATGCTGGGTTAGAGGAGCTTTATTCAAATTCACCAAAAGCTAGGAGGGAGCTCTGGTGGCCAAGTGGCAAGAAGCTGCATCCAGAAGGTATGCAGTTTGAATCCACTAGATTGGCTAGGTCCTGATTGTGGTGTAGGTTACGCGACTGCGAGCGTGTATCAAAAATTCAGAAGCCGCGCGCTACAAAGGGTGAGTTTTACCCTCCACAAATTACCCCTCTACAAACCTGAGTTTATAAAAAAACTAACAAAATAAATGAAAATCCCTGTCTGTGGAGTCTGCCTCCTCATGAGAAGAGACATGAAAAAGAAAACCAATCATTAAATTGGAGCAAATGGTAGTCCTTTTAAAGCCGGGAGCCTGGGTGCAATCACAAAAGAAGTGGGTGTGCGAAGCAATCAGAAAAGAAGAGGTGTGGGGGCTGGGACACCCCAACTTTGAGAAGTCAGGGAGACACCAGGCAGAGAGGAGTGCTGGAAAACCTGGAGAGTGGAATCCTGGAGCCATGGTAGGAAACCTCTCTGGAAGGAGGGAGTGAGGGGCCATTCAGAGGCAGCTGAGAATATGAGGGAGATGGTGTCACGTACCATCAAGTCAGAACTCACCCCTAGCTGACCCTCCAGTGGGTTTTTCAGAGACAGTAGATTGCACAGGGGGTGGGGGAGATTGCCCATTTGTCTCCTGAGGAGCAGCTGGTGGATTCAAACTATGTACCTTTGGGTTGGCAGCGCAATTCCTTACCACCGAGCCACCAGAACTCCCCAGTGAGGTGAGAATTGACCAGTAGGAGTGACAGCATGGAGGGTTTAGTGACCTTGATCAGGAACTGCTCAGGTGACCTTCAGAGAGGAAGGAGGAGCGTCAGGGCACACAGTAAAGGTGGAGAACACGGGACTGGGAGGCGGGGGAAGGCCAGTTCACCCCCTTCTCCAGAGCCCACAGAACCAGGGGCACAAGCCCCACTGTGTACCCCCTCTACTCGCCCTGCCTTCCAGCTGAGGGTCCTCCCTGTCCACTGAGGGGCTTTCCTGTCCCAGAAGACCCCAGGAACTGAAAGGAGCCCCCATCCTAATGCAAAGTATAGAGCTTCAGCTGGGCCTCTAAGTTGGAGGAGGGACGGGCCATGCACTGCCCCAGGGCATCCCAGCAATGTGGCCCCAGGCCCCAGATTTGAAGCCATCTCTCATCTGGGGGGGAAAAAAGTGACCATCAGGGGACAGGCCACCTTGTCCATGATCCCTTAGAGCAATCCAGAGGAAAATAGGAAGTATTCAGAAGCCCAGGCCCTCTGGGCACCTCTAACTTTGTGTGTACAGGGATATGTCCAGAGCAAGTGTCCCCACAAACCATAGGCAGCTCATACACACGCAGGGGTGCTCACCAAAGCCCCCGGCACAGACCTGGGCACACCTAGGCACTCGCAGTCCCCCGTCCCACTCAGACCATCTTCTAGGTGACCCCAGCCTCACAAACAGGTCTGTACTCCCACCTGGTGGCCATCTGGGGAAACTGCCGGAGCTCAAGCAAAAGACAGCGTGGTTGGGGCTTGGCGTGTGGGAGTTTTGATGGTTTTTGGGAAGCGTGAGGGGACCCTGGCGTGGCCAGCACCCATCCCAAGGCGTGAAGGGGTTCTGCATCCAGTGGACACGCGTGCCCCACTGGGCACGCGCACACAGCTCCAGTTCTGAAACCTGTTTCCATTCCTGCTCCTCCTGCTTCTGGGGGCTCAGAACCTGAGCAGAACAGTTCACAGCAGGTAGATGAGAGTAAATATACCCTACGGTCTCCCACCCCAGACCTCCTGAGACCACAAGGCTTTGGATGGACACAGGTTCACTGTTTCCTTGGACTGTGAAATGACAAAGACTGGCCTGGCTTTGCCCAGAGTACAGGATGAGGTTTTTCATACCCAAGTGACAGATGATAAAACTGAGGCCAGAGAGGCACACAGCACAGCAGCCGGTGTTCTAGAAGGGTCTGGGGCCTCCCTCAGTCGATTCTTCAGATGTTTCACCTCCAGCAGGTCTCCCTGACTCCACCTTCAGCCTCCCCTCCACCCAGAATCATGTTACCCCAGAAACCACAGCATGGCATGGCTCTCTTAGAAACTTCCAGAAGCCAGAGTGGGTATCAGCATTCACCATCCTGCTCCTCTGACGCCTTTCTCCTGTCTTCTCCTTGCACGTCTGCCCCAGCCCTCCTTCCTGAGCCCATGGACCTGGCCCTGACCTCCCTGAGGACCTTTGCTCAGTCTGTTTCCTCAGCTCAGGAAGTTCTGCCCCAAGATGAACCTCAGTTCACTCTCTGACCCAAGTCTCAGGTTACATGCCAACTTCTCCCTGAGCTTCCTTGATCCACTTTCTCCTCCCCAGACCCAATGCTTACAACCCTGAAAGCAGCCTCTCTGCATAAAATGGTTAACGGTTAATGTCTGTTACGTACACTGTTGGTGGCAGCCTGCTTTGTCCACCTGAATGGAAGTGTAATGACCCTGTGGTCCTTGGCCAGTCTTGTTGTCTGTCCTAACTCCCTGCCTGTCCTTTGCCAGTCGTGCCGTCAGTATTTGGTGAAAGAACAGAGGAGAGATGGGACCCGGTTATTTGAATGACTGGAGGAGGAATGGCGAGCTAAAATCAGCAGTGGTGACAGGGTTCGTCCACCAGGTGGCGCAGAGACAGAGAGGATCCCTTCTCTTGATTGTCCATCTAGAGGGGGAAATGAACATTTTCACACTTGTGGAGGGAAAAGCTAAGAGCAAGCAGCCACCGTGGCTTTTTTCCAGATCTATGTGGGTGATGTGGGGCCCCTGGGACCCCAGCACGGCTCGCTGGCCTGTGTCCACTCCCTGCTCTCCTGCAAGTCACCATGAGTTAGTGGACAGTCTCCTCTGTAAACAGGGCACACAGCAAGCTGTCCTTGTCACTTTGAGGGGGGAATGTGAGAATCAGTCGGTGTGTGGGGATGTGATGGATCATGTCAATCAGCCCTGACTCCTGACGACGCCGTGTGTTACAGGACAGAACTGATCCACGGGGTTTTCTCAGTTACATGAGTGAGAGTTGACTTGATGGTAAAATTCAGGGAGGGCAACCCAGAGAGAGGCGTGCTCACTCAAAGGTGGTGCCTCTCCCTCTCTGGAGGTTCGAATCCTCCAGCTGCTCCTCAGGAGAAAGATGGGCAATCTCCCTCATGGGACTGACAGCCTCCGGAAAGCCAATGGCAAGTCAGCCACGAGTCAGTCCCCACGCGACTGCCGTGAGTCCCGCTCTTTTATCTCAGTGGTTAAAGTGTTAGCTAAAGCAAAGGTCAGCCGTTGGGACCCACCAGCTGCTCCACTGACAAAAGATGGAATAGTCTGCCTCTGCTACAAATTGACAGCTTTGGAAATCTGGTCAACAAACCAACCCATCGAAAACAGTCAAACCTAACTGCCGTGGGGTCAGAAGCGACTCAGCGCCGACCCTCAAGCAGGTTTCAGTGATTTTAAATTGCACAAAAGGCCACTGCTCCTCTCTCTCTTTCTCTCTCTCTCTCTCTCTCTCTCCCCCTTAGAGCTGCTAGTAGATTTAAATTGCAAGAGAGAAGAAGTCTTTGGATTATGAGTGTTAAGTCTGGGCAAAGAGGGCCAAAGAGAAGAATGCAGAATTCAGAGCTCAAATGCTGATGGCCTTATCTGCTGCTGATAAGAAGGGCAAATGGCCTTGCT
>NW_006399839.1:8582338-8607507 GCF_000299155.1 Elephantulus edwardii | reverse complement strand
TCACAGTGTGACTTCCCATTCTGCCTCTTCAGGATGCAGAACTCACCCGGCAGCTCCCCTTTCCCCCCTTTAATAAAGCTGCATTAAGCTTTCTCTCGTTCTCTCTGATTTCTTGTTTAAGTCCACTATCCTAACAATGAGCACAACTGCCTGCTGACTACACAAGCGCTCCCTTGGAGACCCAATTTGTTGTTGTTGTTGTTGCTGTTGTGTACCTTTGAGTCAGAACCAACGCATAGCCAACCGTCAGGAGGGTTTTCAGAGGCACTTAATCTCATGGGAGGAGATTGTCCATCTTTCTCCCATTGAGCGACTGGTGGATTGGAACTGCGTACCTTTATAATGGCAGAGCAATTCCTTACCACTAAACCACCAAAGTTCCATACAGAGTGTGACTTATAGGGCCATTCTAATCTGTCTTAACGGGTCACCATAAGTCAGAATCAACTTGTCGGTAATAATTTTTTTTTTAAATAGAAGTTTCTGGGCCTTTCTCCTAGAGTTGAGTAGGTTAAAATTCTTCTGTTTCCAACCAAGTACAAACCATTTTGATTGCCCAAGGAACTCCTGGTGCTCTGGTTATTGTTGTTATGTGCCATCAGAGCTTATTCCAGAGGGTTTTCAGAGGCAGCAAATCACATGGGAGGAGATTGCTCACTTTTCTCCCTCAGAGCAGCTGGTGGGTTCGAACCATGGGCCTTTGGGTTGGCAGCACTACTGCTTACCACCATGCCACCAGAGCTCCCTCCTGGTGCAGCTAATACCCATTAAGTATTTCCTCTGGGTGGTCTTCAATGCTTCTGCTGTCAATTCTAACACTTGCTCATTTGTCCCTTCTGTGTGATGGGTCTCACAGGACTCGTGATACCCCATAACACCCCCACAATCTCATCTTGGGTGACTGATCTCCACAGAGATCACCATGGGGAGGGTGTTCTGAATGCTTTCCTCTCTACTGAAGCTAGAGGGACCCCCAGCCCCTCCTGCCCCCGTCCGCTGCCCGTACTCACCTTCCCTGTGGAGGGCAGCGTGGGCCCTCGGGGCTGGAGGACGATCAAGTCCGGCCCGGCGCTGGTGTGGGGCAGCTGAGCCCGGCTGCGGTGCAGGAGCGTGTTCAGGACACTGGATTCGTTCACACTGATGAGGGCGGCCAGGTCCTCGGCCTGGTCCAGCTCAGGGGGGTTGGCCTGTGAACCATCACACAGTGGAACTATAGCTTTTTCCTGCATTCCAGCTTTCCAGAAGTAAAGAATGCTTTGTTTTCTGAAACGCACGTTGCGTGAATTCTGAACTACAGTTTTGTCCTGCATTCCACCATTCATTCTAATGAGTGTGGCCAGGTTCCCAGCCTGATCCAGTTCAGAGGGGCATGGCCTGAGGACCATCACACAGTGTCTCCCCCATCACAATCCCATCTCCCATTTCTACTCACAACACCAGGGTCCTGTCTCTGCAGAGCCTCAGGGTAAAGATTAGACAGATACCAGGCTCTGGAGGGGCTGATGGAACCTACAGATGACATTAGGCTCGCGAAAGCCACTGCTCCCATCCAACAGATCCTTCCTTCCTGCACCCGCCGCACTGTGATGTAAACACCTTCCATTGTCTCAACCCCACAACACGGCCAATGATGTTGGGGAGTGTGGTGGTGCTCCTACTATCTCTGCCTTTGTGAGTCTCATAGAAGTTAGGGATGGAGGTCAATGACCAAATCGCCCCATTTCTCTGAAATCATCAATCCCTTTGAAAAGTGTACAGATCTTCCGATACAAGCAGTGTTCCAGCTTCTTCCCAGGGAGCCTCATTCTAGGCAGCTTCTCTTTCCAGCTTGGGAAGTTCTTCCGAGCTGGTACTCAAGGGGGTTGGTCAAGCCTGACATCGCTTATGACTCAGCCTTTCTCTCAAAGACACTGGGTCTATGCAAACCCCCAACACCAGTGAGGGAGGGGAAGGGGCGGATAGAGAAGGAATGGAGAAATCTTCAGATCTTCAAGAACCACATAAAGTCCCTGGAAGAAGTTGAATCTGCATCGGCAGGTCATGAGGGTAAAAAGACTCAGGACAACAGGGTTTATAAACATGCCAAAAGCATAGGAAAAGTAACTGAAAAGAATAAAAAGAAAAAGATGATGGCAAATGATTTCTAAAAATACAGATGATTGAAAAAGATTTTTCAAAGAAGAAGAAAGCTTGATGTCCAATGTGTAGACTATCAGGTCCTATGTGACGGTGAGAGACAGCAGCCAATTTGGCTCTGAGTTCCCTGGCAGCCAGGGTGATAGGGAAATTATGCCCTGGACCATGATTTGTAACGCCCATAAGATGTAAACAGCCACCTTCTTGAGGAAATCGAAAGACCTCTCACTATCCAGATCTGACACGCATATCAGTTTGGTTTTTGTTTGGGTTTTTTCCTAATAAACAAATAAAAACTTTACTAGAATTGAAGTTCAACTTTGCTTCAATCACACGACAGAAACAAAGAGCAAAAATAACTGGCCTGTAGTTTCAGTTATGAATATTTTTACAATGTTGTTACATGTGACTCATAGTGACTGTATATCTAACAGCTCTGACTCCCGCTCTATCTTGCATCAACCTCGTTGTCTCTGACACACTTACTTTCATTACCGCAGTCATTTAATCAATCCAGCTCATCTAGGATCTTTCTTTCTTGCATTTTCGCCTCCACCCTTACAAACACAATGTCCCTCTCCAAGGACTGGTCCCTCCTTGCCCAACGTATGTCAGACGGGATTCACCCTCTCCAGGATGAACCTGTTTGTTCACCTAGCAGTCCATGGTATGTTCAGTACTCTTCTCCAGCAGCATAACTCAAAGGCATCAATTCTCCTTTTGTCATCCTTAGTCATTGTCCAGCTTTCTGACGCATAGCAAGTATTGGCAAAACCCATGGTCTGGATCATGTGCACCTTGGTTTCCAGACGGACATAGTTCCTTTTCAGTATGACATGCCTATCTGTTGATGTGTCTTTCTAACAGGGTTACCAGGAGATCTTATGACATGATTACCTGACAAAAATCCCTCAAACAATACAGCACATTAAATAGGGCTCTTACCTCTCTAACTGCCCTTAGGGAATCAAGTCCATGTAGTATCTGCAGTTGGGGTGGGGGGCAGGGGAGGGAATTGGGGAGCAGGGACTCACCCTGTGAACGTGTTCCTCATCCACCTCGGTGACGGTCTTGGTGGCATCGATGCAAAGTCGCACCCTTCCTGCGGGCAGGTCAGCTGTGCCCTCGTCCGGCTTCAGCACAGTTGCTGGTGGGCATCGCAGAGAGAAGAGAGGAGGAGAGTGAGCACAGGAGGAGGCTCCGAGCTGCAGAGCTGAGAGCCGGGACGCTAGTGCAGGACCTGGGAGGCGACGGAAGAGCTGCACCCCTTCCTTCAAGGCCTCATGGTAAATTCTAAATTATGACATCCTCCAATTCCCTGAGTCTGACTCACCTTGAACTTTTACCAGTTGTCCCATTGCCGAGCACACAGGTACTGTTGTTGTTGTGTGCTGTGGAGTCAGAACTGACCCGTAGCTGACCCTCGGGCAGGTTTCCAGAGGCAGTTAATGGCATGAGAGGAACTAACCCCTCCCTTCTCCCAAGGAGAAGCTGGTGGGTTTGAACCACGTCTCTTTGGGATTGCAGTGCCATTTCTTATCGCTAGGCCACCAGAACTCCCTAAGTACACAGTAGGCACCCCGAAAGCTGGCTGCATTGACGCAGCCCTATCCGAACCTGGGACATCTGCGATCGGTGTGCAGGCTGCTAGCATCCAGGAGAGCAGCCTCCAGGGGTGAAGTGGTCACCAATTGTCCCCACTCACAAAGTCACATATCATCTCCTAGGTCTCTGCTGCCCCCCCCCATTCAGTTCCTGTCCACCAAATAAGTGTAAACAGGGCCTAACAAAACTAGTAGTAATGGGGATGAGGGCGCCAGTGGTGAAGCTTCAGGCCCAGGGGTCCCTAACCCCCATAGTTACCAAGTGTGAATCCATCCTTCTGTACCAGCCAGACCTTCTCTGCCTCATACCATCTGTCTTCAGGGGCCTGAGAACAAAGATCAAGGGCATTAAGTGGACAGAAAGACATCCCTGAGGGCTTGGCAGACTCTTCACTTTGGGGTCTCTTGTAGGATCATCTGGGGGGGGTGCTGAAACAGAATCTCTAGCAAGCATTTCTTTCCATTCGGATTCATGGGCCCTACACCATGTGGTATTAACCCCTTAGAAGCTACTTCCCTTGCCCAGTGGAGAACCCCACCCCCACCCCCAAATGTGAGCTGTGGATGGCTCCAGCCCCCTAAGCATCAAGGAAAAGGCACTGTCCCCTCCTCTGTGTCCCACCTCTTGCTAGTTCCTGCATCCCGGTCACCCCTTAGGGCTGGTCCCTTCCTGCCTCTCCATCTTTGGAGGGCCCCACCCGCCCACAGCACACGTGGGGATGCAGCTTTGCCACCTGGTCCGTGTGTCCGCTCCGGCCTTCCACGTCCCCCTCCTGCAGCTCTGGTCGATCAGTCTCCTCTCCAGTCTGAGGTCCTTTCACTGGGGTCTCCAGTCCAGGCGCAGGTCCTTCCAGCAGCTTCTCTGGCGCCTTGTGCCCAGTGTCTGTTCCAGGGCTGGGCGCCTCTGCTCTCTGCCCTCTGCTTTCTGGTCCATCATCCGTCCCAGCTGCCACTGCAGACAGGCCCCCCAGTTGCATCTTGTCCGGGGCTGCACAGCCCTTCTCTGGCTGACCCCCAGTGCCACCTGCCTCCCCAGACTCAGTATGAGTTTGCCCCACTTTCTCCTTCTTGCTCTGTGGCTCATCCGCCCTGTCAGGCTTACTCTGGGGTGCACCTGCTTTCTCCATCAAACTCAGGGGTTCTCCCACCTTCACCTGCACTTGACCTATCTTCTCTGTCTTGGGAGGCTCACCTGTCTTGTCCCCCTTCCTCAGGAGGCCCCTTTCTTTGTCTTTCTTACTCTGGAGATCACCCCACTTACCCCTCCTATCTAAAGAACTTCCCCACTTCCTCATCTGAATTGGGGCCCCAATTTGCTTCCCTTCACCTCCTGCATCTTTGGAGGAGCCTCCTTTCTCTTTCTTGGATTGGGGGTCCCCTTCTCCCACCACTGTCCCGTGTGGTGTTCCTTCTCCTGGCTCTTGGGTCAGTGGTCTGGTCCCCTGACCCTCATCTCCCTGGATCCCAACCTCGTTAAGTCCCTTGGTCTGCGGGGCCTTGACCCCAGTCCCTACTGAGACCTGGCCCTTCTGGCCTTTTGACAATGACACATTTGCGGGACCTGAGCTCCCACAAGTCCCAGTCGGAGTCTTCTCGGCTTTTGCGGCTGGCTGCTCAGTGCTAGCCTGGGAGCCACGGGGACTACTTGGGGTCTCCCCTGCAGAGTCTGTGGCTGGAGGAGGGGTCTTGCAGGTAGGGAAAACCGTGGGGGGAGTCCTCTGCTCCGACTTCACTGAGTCAGGGTCCAGCTTGGCCACCATTAGTAGCACATCGCCTCTCCTCACACCCCTCTTGAAGGGCAGCGGCTTCTTGGCTGGGGTCGCACTGGAGCCCGGCTCCTGAGTCTTCTCATTGATGCTGGTCATCGGTGTAGAGTCCATACTCCCGACCACCTCACTTTCCTTGCTGGGAATGTTCGAGTCCTGGGGAGAGCCTGACTGGTCACCCTGGGTAATCTTCTGGCTTCCAGATTTGGTGCCACTGTTGGACTTGCTGTTGGAAAGTTCTGGAGTCTAGAAGAAAGAGACCAGAGGCAAGCTTTGCTATGTGCTGCCCTCATTGGGTCACCCATCACTCACGCATTGATTCACTCACTCATCCAAAGACCTGCAAGCACATTGAAGATGTTGATACCCACTATGCAGACATGGCGGGAGCTTGGGTGGCCTAGCACATAGGGAGCCTTGTTGCTAAGCCAATGACTGCCTCTCTCAGGTGGTTCAAATCCACCGGAAGCAACATGAGAGGGACGTGAACAATCTCCTCTTGTGCAGTTTATAGATGCAATGAAGGGTCAGCTGTGAGCTGTTTCCAATTCGATGGCAACTAATTGGGCTATTGTTTTGTTTTGTCAAGTTTATTTTTTGCTGGGGTTTTTTTCTATACCCAGCTCAAATACCACCTGCTCCACAAATCTTTGCCTGATGATATTAATCAGAACTTATTTCACACATCCAGGAAGTCTCAGAGCACTGTATGAGTACACTATTTGGACATCCATCCACCACTCTACACTCCATCCCAGTTTTATTTCGGTCTCCTCTCTCTTGTCTGTGATGCCTCAAGAGTACTGTTTCTATCTTCAGCTTTGTAATAATGAGGATGACAGTCAAAATGACCATCTATCAAAAGCCACCAACATTGAGTCTATCTTAACTCATAGCAACTCTATCGGATGGTGAAAAGCTATCCCTTGGGGCTCCCAAAGCTGTGAATCTTTACAGAAGCATAGTGGTTCATCTCACTCCTGTGGTGAGAGCTTGAATCACAGGCCTTCTGGGTGGTAGTTCAACATTTAACCCACAGTGCCACCATAGCTCTTTAATGATCATGTAAACCAAATAAGGGGTAAGATCTGGCCTGGGCCACCTACAGAACTACAACCAGGGCCATCTGACATGTGATGCCAGTGTCGTTCTATACCAGTGTCACCCAACCAGCTGCTCCCTGCCCCCCCCCTCCAATTGACAGGGTGGCCTTTTCCTAAGTCACCTCTCTGTTTTCCTTTTCTGAAAATAGGGCAGGGTTCAGAGCTATTGTGCATAGGGTCACTATGAGTAGTAGGTGACTCCATGTCATATAATAACAACAACAGCACCACAAGGGTCCCTCGCAAGGATTGCATGAAGATCAAATTAAGCAGTTGCACTGGGACAAGAAGAGAGTACTTGGAATTGTTAACTGCCTGGAACAAGAAAAATGAACTTGGCAACACCAGCCAGGGCTCGCTGTCTCACAAGAGCGTGTCCTGAGGTTCCCTGCTCTTGCCCCGGGGGACACCTTGGCCCAGGGTCAGCCACCTGTTTCCGTCTGAGACCTGTCCATCCCGTATCTTGGCTCTAAGTCTCTGTTCACAGTTAACAGTCTGTTCCCAGTTCAGCTCAGCTCTGCTCCTTGGGCACCTGGACCGGAAGAACCAGCTGTCTCACTTGACCCTATCCTCTCCTGTTGTCTGTGGCCACCTCTCCAGCCGCCTCACACCCCAGACACACACGTCCAGAGAGCAGAGAACATGCAGGTCTCGCTCTTGCTCTGGACCCCCGATCTGGCATCGTGACCTCAAGAGAGTCATTTTGCCTCTCTAGGTCTCAGTCTCCACCTCTGATAAATGGGTATAATCCCTCCTCCATTGCTTCATGGGATAGCAAATGAGCCCATGTACAGCAAATCGAGCACTGACTAGCGATAAATACACACAGTGAGATTTCATCATGACTTAGCCCCAGCCCGCTGGGGTCACGTTTAGCTCTCGTGTACGGATAAGGCTTGGGCCAGGCATCTTCAAAGACTTAGCGGGGCTGCTTCGGCAGCTGTTGTCGGTCAGCTGGTGGAGGCTTTCTCTCAAGCAGTACGTCGCTTGTCACAGAACAGGAAGAGGCACGCATGGGACACGAGATGAAAAGCAAACAAGAGCCTGGTCAAAGCTGTCACTTCAGGCGGAGCCCACCAGCCTCCCTGGTTGAGGAAGCCTCCCTTCTGGCTCCTCTCCAGTCACTAGACTTCACGGCCCAATTACAGCACTCATCTTGCCTTAAAGGGGACCAGGGGAGACATAAGGAGATGCGCCCTCTGCCTAACACAGTAGAACTCCCAAGATACACTGCATCCCTAGGCCTTCCTCCCTGAAGTCAGGAATGGCCACCGTGTTCCCTGACCGAGGAGCTGGGGACAAGGAGGGAGACAGCACTGGCCATCACCAGGGACAAGTCAGAAAGTCTTTACTTGCAGGGCGTGCATCTTATCTGTTATTTCCACCCTGTTGTTGTTGTTGTTGTGTACCATGGAATCAGAACCAAGTCAGCTGACGCTCCAGCAGGTTTGTAAATTTCCCATCCTTTTCCCCCTCCGAGCAGCTGGTGGATTCGAACTGCATGTCTTTGGGTTGGCAGTGCAGCTCCTTACCACTAAGCCACTAGAGCTCCCTTGCCATCCAGCAGTGCTATCTAAAATAGTCAAGTGGTTTGAAGAGGCATCAACCTAAAGGTGAGTGGTTCAAATCCACCAGACGCTCCAAGGGAGTAAGAAGGTGCAGTCTCCTCTCATTAAGGTTTACAACCTCAGAAATGTGATATGAGTCTAACTTAACTCCAGTGCCAACAGAGGTGTGGCTATTGAGACCCCACTCTGTGGCCTTCAATTACTGGGTTGGGGCATTCTAAGGGAGCCCAGAGAGGAATCCAGGTGATCATAGCAGCTGGATGGCACTGAGAGAGGCTTGGGGGCCAAAACCACTTACCCCTGACAATGAGGTCACATCTCTCAGAGACGGTGACGTTGGTTTAGGACAGGACAAGGTTCAGAGCCATCATTCACAGAGTTATTATGACTTGTAGTCAACTTGACAGCACTTAACACAACAACTACACATCTGATATGAGAAAGCTTCAAAAATCAATACAGCCACATGCCTGACATAGATCAGGAAGGTGCAACTGAGAATCTTTTGTGCATTCAAGAGAACATTTCAGCCTTAAATTTCTCTTTCTTCAACAGCAGAGAGTATAAAATTACCTCTCCAACCGCACACATCACCTGGCACCATCCATTTCTTAAACAAGTTATTTGTTGAACACTCACTATTGACCAAGCAAGCACTATAAAAGCTGCTCAAGACAGATTTGAATGAAAAATGAAACTACTGCCCCCACGAATTCCACATCAAGTAAGCTAGGCAATCAGACACAAGTCAGATAGGCAGGGAGGGCATAGGGGGAATCCGAGGAAGCAGGGCAATGAGGGAACTTTTTTCCAGGCTGTGTTATTTGAGCGGGGTTTTGCAGGATGCATAGGAGTTCAATAGACCACAGTGGGGAAAGGAAAGCGCGGAAGCAGGGCGAGCTGGAGCAGGGAGAGGATGGCTCTGAAGCTTTATAGCTACACGGACAGCAGAGGAGAGGCTGGTGGGAATGGATCAGTTGGCTCCCCATCCACTTCTCTCAGGGGCACGTACCTCTTGTTGAGGGGAGACAAGCACTGCTTGCTTCCTCCTTCTTGCTTCTTTGGATTCCTTCTCGGTCTCCCGGACCAGCTGCCTAATGAAGCCCCCTGGGATGACGGAGAAGAGGGGAGGGGGCGAGGACGGCGGCGGGCTCTTGTCCTCTTCCCGGATCTGTTGTTCAGAAGCAAGGAGAGAGCTCAGTGAGTGAACGCATGGGAATGCTTTGCCCATAGAAGGCTGGAGACAGGCCAAGGAGGATGTAAAGGACCAAGCCCAAGCGTGACACCCCAGCAGAACAGGCGAGGCTCAGAGGCCTCTGGCAAAGAGGGCGTGAAAATGGAGCACAAGACAGCAAGCTGTACCAGGTGACATGTCTACATGTGAACCAAGTCTCCTTGGTGGTCGCGGTCACTGCTCTCCTCCTTGGCACTGGGCAGACCCATCCCAGGAACACCTATCCCCAAAGGTGCATTTCTAGTTCTCTGACTGGGACGACTCACAGGGAACCATTCACACCCTCGCACCTCGACTTACAGCAAATGGCTAAGAGAATTTACAAAACAGCGCTGGAGTTCCTGATCGTAGGAACTCAATGGGCATCAAAACAGAACTGTCTCCCACAGGATTTTCAGCGACTAAGTTTTCACCAGTAGATCACCAGGCCTGTGTTTCGAGGCATCTCCAGGTGGACTCAGTTGTGCTGACCGATGTCAAGCAATTGAGCTGGCCGAGATCGTTCATTCCAGAAACACAGCCCAGTTTACAGCTGCTTTGGGGTCAGGCACTTTGATTTGTCACGACAGGCTTAGGGACTAAGGCCTGGAGGTACCTACAGTCAGCAGAGTGTCTCTTTAACCAGCATCAATGTCTCTGCCCGTAAAAATGATAACACGGGTGCTTTATATGGAAGAGCTACACGCGGGTTTAAAATAACCTTATCAGGAGCCTCTGTGAGCAAGTGGCACTCTGAAGCTTTGTAGCCTGACTGATAAAAGGAGAATCCAGGACGGACAGGAAAGGAAGGCCAGTGAGTCACGAGGAGACCGTGGAGTAACACAGACCTCTGCCCGGGGACAGAGAAGTGTGGGGCTATGCAATCTCAGGCTCCCATTTACATGTCTTCCTCCCCAAAAGTCCCTAACGGAGGCAAAAGGTCAACACGCTCAGCAGCCAAGCAGAGCCGCAGGTTCTGATCCACCCAGAGGCACCTCGGAAGAAAGAGGCACCTACATCATCAGATCTACTTCTAAAAGTAGTCACTGAAAAGCCTGGTGAAGCACTCACAACTCTGATGACTCTGAGGTCATCACGCTCGAGTGACACGGGCAGGAAGAGGTTCCCGGGTCTCCACGCGTCCTGAAGCCCACTTTGTATCATCTTCAAACCCACTCTGCCCAGGTCAGCATGTGCCTCTTTCAAAGCCGTCCCCAGTGGACACACAGGCCAGTTAGGGGAGGTGC
This sequence comes from Elephantulus edwardii, assembly GCF_000299155.1. NCBI lineage: Eukaryota > Metazoa > Chordata > Mammalia > Macroscelidea > Macroscelididae > Elephantulus > Elephantulus edwardii. The sequence goes on along the minus strand of NW_006399839.1, from coordinate 8,596,870 downwards.
TGGGACAGGAAGAAGAGTCTCATGCACCCCGTCAACCTACCTCCAACTCCTCATGTCACACACAGGCTAGTGGGATGAGGGGTGAGGGAAACAATGCACATTAAAGGAAGAAGCGGCTGTCATCGTCCCTTAGAGAGGAACCACCGGGAAGAACACCTGGCTTCCGGTTTTCCATGGAGACCCCGGAAGTTCATTCCCAGATGACAACCTTGGCAGCCAATCTCAGCTTCCTCCATTCCCTCCTCCTCCCACATAAGCCTGGTGTTCAGCAGAGTTGTTTGAAATAGGACAGCCAGGCTTACTATCACATCCCACCAGAGCAGGTAAGGAGACAGGCCACCAGCAAGCCACACCTGTTGGACTAGACATGCCAGGGGAGAAGGGGACGCTAGAGATGGCATATCCCCTCCCTAGAGCCCCCAGCTGTGACTTGTCCTCTGAAGGGGATGGAGCCGCAGCCCCAGCCCTGAACGGCACTTTCCTTCTGTTCCCACAGGGCCAGGCGCGATGAGATGGCCATGCTGAGGCTGTGCCAGGCGGCGAGATGAGGTGACGTGAGGTGAGAAGAGATGAGATGAGATGAGATGAGATGAGAAGGCGCTCCCGGCCACACGGCACAGAATGGGGTGCTAGGGACACACGGAGCACATGAGACGGACAGACACAGACTAACACATGAGCACGGAGACAGGAGGGGAGAGAAAGAGAGACGCGGTTAGCTGCTGTCCACAGCCCAGCTCCCAACCCCACCAATGTCATAGTCCCAGAGTGCAAGGTGCAGGACACAGCTGGCCACAGCTCATGGTCATTGCCTCCTGCCCTGCAGAACTGTCGTACACGGAGGCTCCCTTCATAATTTTTTCCTTCCTATTCGATTGAAGTCATGCATTCAATCAGAATAATGCATACTCCTGTAGACAGCCCACCGACTAACTCTTCTTACAAAAAGCACGCTGCTTTTTTGACATCTGGTCAAGTCCATTTCCTGTGACAGAGTACATCTCTCTAGGATTTCAAGAGAGCAGATTGTCAGATCTGTTCCCCCTCAGAGTCTCAAAGTGGGGCCCAGCCACAAACCTTTTGTTTGGGTAGCAGAAGGACGCTTAGACGTCCCTCCAAAAGGACTCAATTACAAAGGAATACACACGTAGCACTAATACCACAAGCAAGTGAAATTGTACTGAAACTAATTACAATTGGAGCTTCGACAGGTGACTACCAGAAATCCAAGCTGTATTCAGTAGAAGCTTTGGGATGAAGGATACCATTGATCTTGGCTGAAAGCACAAGAAAGAGGTTTACCTGTGTGACAGTTATGAATAAATGTTGTGAGCAGTAGGAATGATACTATTTCAATGTCACTTCATAAAGCCCGGGTGGCCTAGTGGTAAGACACTGTGCTGCAATCCTAAAGGCACGTGGTTCGAGTCTATCAGCTGCTCCGCAGGAAAAAGATGGGCAATCTCCTCCCTTGTGTTTACAGCCCCCAAAAAAACCCTCTGGAGGGTCAGCTATGAATCTATTCCAACCCAACAGTACGTAACAGCAGCGATAGTACCTTGGGCAAGATAAAAACCACGAGTTTTGTGACTCTAGTGACCAAATGTTCAAGAGCAGGTGAGTTTAATGAATGATGAAAAAGGTCAGAGGAGTCATTAAGTGGAGAAGGGGCATGGGAGAATTCCCAGGATGGAGGAAATGTGTGCTTCTTGACCAGGGGGATGGCTACACAGGTGCATGAAATGCTATATAATTAAGATGCAGTATCCTACTTGTTAATCTGGGCAAAAGGGGCCAAAGAGAAGAATGAAGAATTCAGAGCTCAAATGCTGATGGCCTTATCTGCTGCTGATAAGAAGGGCAAATGGCCTTGCTCTCTGGCTGAGCTAGGAGGCGGCTCCTAAATCGGAGTGGACTGTCCCTCCCTAAAGACTCTGTTTATAAAAATCCTCCCCAGTAAGTTCACAGTGTGACTTCCCATTCTGCCTCTTCAGGATGCAGAACTCACCCGGCAGCTCCCCTTTCCCCCCTTTAATAAAGCTGCATTAAGCTTTCTCATTCTCTCTGATTTCTTCTTTAAGTCCACTATCCTAACCTAACACTACTATTGATTATTTATGGTTGTTATGTGTTGTTGTATACCATAGAGTTGGAACCTACCCATAGCTGACCCTCTGGTGGGTTTTCAGAGGCAGTTAATCACACGGGAGGAGACTGCCCATCTTTCTCCCATGGAGCAGCTGGTGGCCTCGAACCATGGGACACATGCTTGAGGCCGGAGAATGGGCACAAAGCTGAATCTCTGGGTAAAAGGTTTGGGGAAGAGTTGGGGCACAGAGACCTCAGCACTTGACTCCTTGGGAGACACTGGATAGGTCCTAACAGCATCACAGCCAAAATCCAGCTCACTTCAGGCCTGGGGAGAGGTGGCCAGGTTATGAATAGGCCTGACCCCACGGCTGTCCCTGTCACTGCCCCCCCCAGCTCCCCTTCCTGGGCCCAGCCAGGCTGTGGTTGCTTCCCAAGAACCGTCCTCGGCTTTGCAGCTCCCGGGGGACTCCTAGCTGTTGGTGGAGCTGGAGCTGGGGTGGGGCCTCCATGCACCAGGCCCTGCCCCTCGAAGGCTCTGGGCCAGCCCCACTGACCCAGGGCCAGTGGCCAGTCCCACACCGGCCAGGCTTTGTCAAGCCTTAATTTAAGCAAGTGTTCTTATCACCACGTTCCCTTCCAGGCCTGGTGCTCACCCTGCCTCGTCAGCTGCCGTTTTCAGCTCAGAAGGAGGCCCCGGGACACTCTGCATTCATGCTTCAAAATCTCCAGTTTTCTCTGGGGAGAGAGCGGGATCGTGGAAGGTATGGTGATCCCAAAGTCAGGGATGACGTGAAATTATTTCCAGTCAGGCCTAGGTTTGTGGATACCTGCTGGCTGTGAGACCTCTGGGATCCCCAGTGCTTCCCTTCACCCTCATTGCCCAGTCCCAAGGTATCCAGTTATGTCACTTATTTCACAAACCAAACGCTTGGCCCTGTCACTTCCCTGAGCAGCTCCTGGAAGCACCCTTCCACTTGTGTCATCTTGGATGTTCCATACTCTTCCAGAAATTTCCCACGGTAGGGCTTCTGTACATGCTGTTCCCTCGGCTTCAGATGTTCTTCCATGTATGTTCTCACCTCAGGGCCTTTGCATATGCTATTTCCTTTGCCTCAAATGCTTTTCCATTCAACTTCCTGCCTCAGGGCCTTTGCATGTACTGTCCTCTCTGCTTCAAATGCTCTCCCATTAAGTATCTACCTCAGGGCCTTTGCATGTGCTGTTCCTTCTGCCTGAAATAGTTTTCCATTCAAGTTCTCACCTCAGGGCCTTTGTATGTACTATTCCTTCTGCCTCTAATGCTCTTACATGTGTACTTTCACTTTAGAGCCTTTGTAAGTGCTAGCCATTTGGTCTTTTATGCTCTTCCTTGCATGTTCCCACCTCAGGGCCTTTGCATGTGCTGTTCCCTCTGTTTTTGATGCTCTTCCAGGCACATCCTATGAAAAGGGCAATGCATTTCCTTCAGATGTCTGCTCGGCTCACCCATCACCTCCTTCCAATCTCCTTCAAGAGTTATCTTCTCAACAAGCCTGTCCTCACCTCCCTATTTAAATTGCAGCACCTCCCCTCAGTGCAAGATTTCTCATTAGTTTTTCTTATCCCTTACCCCCCTCCCTGATCCCCCCAAGGCATCAGCCTCCACTTCTCTGCCCTGTTCTGCGCACATGCATGCTGACTCGTGTGGACTTGTACTACGTCTCCCAAGGTTCTCCACCTTCCAGGTGGGAGTTTCTAGTGGGAGCAAAGAGAACAGACAGGCCATCTACAACCCCAGCTGTTCTCCATGGCTGCCCATCGGCGCCACTGCTATGCATGTCTGTCTCCTGGGCCAAAGTCAGAGGTGAGACCTGCCCTTGGTGTGTCTGACTCCTCCCACTCAGACAGCCCTCTCTGTGCTCTCTCCTCCTTCTTTTCACCAGCAGTTCCCTTCCCCTGTCATGCCTGGTCCAGAGGAAGTAAGGGATCCATGCCACTGTAGCCAGCCCAAATGGTCTGACCGCCCTGGCCCTTTATGGAAACAATAAACAATTGCTGCGGAGTCAGTTCTGACTCATGTTACAGAGTAGAACTGAGCTCCAAAGCAACTTCTGGAACACGGTCATTATGCACACATATCCCCAGGTATTTCTTCTGCAGCGCTCTCAGGTGGGTTTGCTCCATCCACCCTTGGTTGTTGTTATATGGTGTCAAGTCATCTACGGCTCATAGTGACCCTGTGAACAACAGATCTGAATGCTGCTCTATCCTGCACCGTCCTCCTGATCATTGTCATGGTCAAGCCCGCTGGTACAGCCACGGTGTCCGACTATCTCACTGAGACTCTCCCTCTTTTTATTAGTGACATTTCACCTTACCCAGCATGCTGTCTTTCTCTCGAAGGCCTGGCCCTTCCTGACAGCACGCTCCAAGGATGTGAGATGAAGTTTCACTGTCCTTGCCTCTAAGCTGCATCCTGGGGGCACTACCTCCAAAAGAGATCTGTTCTTTGGACAGTTTGTGTTGTTATTAGGTGCTATTGAGTTGACTGTGATTCACAGCTATCTTATCAACAACAGATCTGAGCCTGGCCTTTACTGGCACCATCCTCCTCGTTTCTGATGTGCTCAGCCCGCTGTCATAGTCACTCTATCAATCCATCTTGTAGAGGGTCTCCTTCTTTTTCTGTGACCCACAACCTTTCCCAGCATGATGTCTTTTTCCAAAGACTGGCCACTCCTAGCAACATGCCCAAAATATGTGAGACAGAGTTTACCATCTTTAGCTCTAAGGAGCTCCTTGGTTGCAACTCCTCCAAAAATATATCAATTTGTTCTTATGAGAGTCTCTGGAATATTCCATTCCCTTCTCCAACATCACAATCTAAAGCTATCAGTGATTCTCCAAGCCCCCCATCATCCTTATTCATTGTCCAGCTCTTAGTTGTATAGGAAATAATGGAAAAGACCACAACTTGCATCAGTAACACCTTAGTCTTTATCCTAACATCATTGCTCTTTAGCACTTTGGAGAGGTCCTTGACAGTAGAGTTTCCCAATGCATCACATCTTTTGATTTCTTGACTGCTGTTGCCAGAAGTGTTGATTGTGTGTCAAAGCAAAATGAAGTCATTGCCAATCTCAATCTTTTCTGCATCTATCATAATGTTCCTGGTTTGTCCAGTGGTAAGGATTTGTGGTTTTCTGATGTTGAGATAGAATTAATCTTGGAGGCTGTAGATCTTCTGTATTATGTGCTTCAAGTGTTTTGGTTTTGGTTTTGGTTTTGGTGGGGTTTCCCCCCCCCCTTTTCGCGAGCAACACTGTGTCATCTGTATAATGCAGGTTGATGAGTCTTACTCCAATCCTGAGCCACATTTTTCTTCACAAAGTCCAGCTTCTAAAATTATTTGCTCCACATCCAGATTGAATAGGCATGGAAGAGCGGTAAAACACACATCTCCTCATGCTAAGCCGTGCAATGCTCCCTTGTTCTGTTCAGACAACATCTTCTTGGTCTTCTATGTCCTTAGACTCGCTATGTCATTAGCAAATTTCATCAACAACTCAAAGGCTATGTCTCTGGGGGTTCTAGTCTGACAGCTGTTCTGACAAGAGAAAGATGTCCAGTCTCCTGCCATCTCCTTCCATTGTCATTTACAGCCTCTGAAGCTCAATGAAGAATTACTATGAGCCAAAATTGACTCAAAGACAGTGCGTTTAAGCCTAAATAAAGAAGTGGAACCAGCATTCTCCTTGGAAATAAAGATAATAAGACTGACTCATAGACTTTGGGCACATTACCAGAAGCGGCCAGACCCCGGAGGACATCACACTGGGAAAGGTATATTGTTACTATTTGCCATAAAGTCTGTGAGAGTCTCTGAAGCCACTGTGCCTTGGTTGACTGTCAGCATCTAAGTCTAGAGTACTGTTTCAAGAACACTCAGTGGGAAGTTAGCTGAAAACAGCTTACTGGACAAGTATACAGACATGTCCCATGAAAATACGGTACATTCACGAGACCTCATAAGACCCAGAAGAGCAACTGTGAAGGCTTAATTAATGAGAAACTAAAGTCCTGGAGAGATTGTGAAAAATACAGATTAATGAGAAGCTACTCTCCTTGAAAGTTTGCAGAAAATAGAGATATGTTTTTTTGTGTGTTTGTTAGAATTTTCTGGGCAAATCATTCTGGAATTCCAACTATATTGAAAAAAAGTTTTTTTTTAAGAGATAATTGCTTGCTGTGTAGTGAGAAACTTAATAATAATAGAATGTTTGTATTTTCTATTACACTGAGAGAAATAAATGTCGGAGCCTTAGTTCTTGCTCTGACCCCCAGTGCCTCACTTTGTCTCTCTGTCTCTCTGGGTAATTTTCCCTCAGCTGCGCTGTGTCCTCAGGTCCTGCCAGAAAATAGCAACAGAAGTTAGAACCAATTCATAGCTGAACCTCCAGTGAGTTTTCAGAGGCAATTAACCGCACGGGAGATTGCCGATCCTTCTCCCATGGAGCAGCTGGTGGATTCAAACCACGTGTCTTTGGGATTGCAGCACAGCTTCTTACCGTGAAAACTAGGATGACTCTCAGCAGCATGGGTTGACACAGTGATTGAAACAATGGGCTTGAACACAACAGAGGCAGCAAGGAGCAGCAACAGAGTTTCTATAAGTCAGAGCTGACTCCACGGGACCTAACATAACAACAGTCTAAGGCAACAAAGAGGATGTTCATCATTCACATGTGACTCATCAGAGAACCATGGAAATCTGGGTGTGGACAAGGGCCTCAGAGGCCCAGCCCTCACTGGGAGGAATTTCCTGGATAGATAGCCTGTCCTTTTGTTCATGCCCAGTGACGAGGATCTCAGACTGAGGGGTGGGCTCTATACACTTAATCTTCTCCAAGCCAAAGATACAAAGGCCCTCAGATACTAGATAGTCTACTGTCTCCTGTCACAGTATCTGGGGACCAGGGAGGGGATGTGACTTTGCTGAAGTCCTAACAGAGGGGCAAGGGTCTTCCTTCCCCAGCACCACAGGCCAGCCACCATTCCCTCCAACCCAGAGCACTTCCTCACCACGAGGACACATAGTGGTCCCAACTCTGTTCTCCTGAACGACAGCAAACAAGATCCGCTCTTTTTCCACAGGACAACCATTGAATCTACCTCCTACTTCTCGCCTCTGGAGCCGTCAACCATTTCTCAGATGACCAGACTTCAGCTCTTTCAGAATAAGGCACCATCTCCAGGGAGACTTTGAACACACTCTCTCAAACTGGAATGGGCATCTCACTCGACAACAGGCTGACAGTACAAACGTGATGTGAGTCCCCCTTTTCTGTGGGGTTACAGGAATCCTTAAGTTCTGAGAGGTCAGCACAGCCACCCTACCTCCCACCCCCAAGACCTCTTTCCTCTCTGGGCTTCAAGTCTCTCACCTACCAGATCAGGGCACCATTCTCCCTGCCCACTTCACAAGGTGGGATGAACACCAAGGGGGTTTCCCTGTATGCCTGGGAACCATCACTGACTTCATTAACATATTATTAACATCTTCTTTTGGCATTAGGAAAGTTTGTTTTATTTTTATTTAATTGTGATTTGAGAGCAAGTTTACAGATTGGTTTTTCATGCAACCATTTATATACATTAATTACTGTGCCCACCATGTGACCTCACTTTCCCCACTTCCTCCCTGTGATTCTCATTTCTATTAGTCCTTCTTTTCCACCCATTTATGCCTGCTGGGCTTTATCTTTGGGCAAATGCTGATCTGTTGAACTTTTCTGGTTGGTTATTGTAAGAAGTGAGTACCTCCCTAGTATTACTTGAAATATACCTTAAAAGACTGTCTATTAAAAAAAAAAGACTGTCTATTATTGGGATGAAAACAAGGCAGACAGGTGAGTTTTGTTTCAGATTCAAAGGATGAATAAGGACCATAGTCTTGAGTGTTACATCCATGCTCTCATCTTCCATAACCCTGAGATTAGAAGTACTAGATGGTGTCTGTCTACTACGAATGAACATTCTTAAAGGTATCAGTAGAAGATCCTAGACAGAGTTGGGAGAAATATGGAACAAAACTAAAAACATTAACATCCTTTTGCAGCTTCCACTTCTGTTGATTCAGATAGAATCACAGGCTGATTAAAAATCTCCAAATGCTTTTCACACTAATGACAGAAGATCCAGCCCTCTCCCTCAGCCTTCATTTTAAATCATGCAGTGGGGGTTTTTTAGGGAAACAATGTGAGAGAAATATCTCAGATTCTTTAACCCCTTCAGCTCTCTCGTTTTTCGCCACTTCACTGACCTATGATGGCCTGAGGGCCCTTTGCCAGTCCATTCTGACTTGATAGGACACTGGATCTCACAGATGAGTCCTGTGACAGCTGGCTAATAGTTTCTCACTCTGTCTATAATTGGCAGTTGCATGAAGGATTGTCTTGAGAAAGTGCCTGAGTTATGCCTGGACTTGGTAGGGAAGCGTACGGCGTTTGACTAGCAATGTCTGCTCGGGCACATTAATTAGTAGGATAGTGTCTATGCTAAATTTTTGCCATTTCCAGTTTGTTGTCTCGCTTGCTATACAAAACAAGAAGCTGGTCAGCCTTAGACTTGGCTTTCCTGTTTTGGGGGGGCTCTCTTATTCATAACAGTTCTTTTTTTTTTTTACCCCTCCTCTACTGCTATTAAGATCTAAGCTGTTTAGTACAGTAACAAGTAGCCATGTATGTCCAGGCAAATCACAACTAATCAAAATGCAGAGAAGTGAACAGCTTAGCTTCTCATTTGTACCAGTCACACTGCAAGTGCTTTACAATCACATGGGGTTGGTGGCTGTGGTGATGGTGGTAGTGGTGGTGGTGATGGTGGTGGTGATGGTGATGGTGGTAGTGGTGGGTGACATCTGGTCAATTTCAACTGTGTAATAGCGCAGAACCACCCTATAGGGTTTTCTAGACTGTAATCTTTATCAAAGCCCATTGCCAGGTCTTTCCCCCTCAAAGTCACTGTTGTTGTTGTTGGGTACCATCAGGTCAACTATGACTCAGACCAGACCCTAAGAACAAAGAATCTGAACCCTGACCTATCCTGTGCCGTCCTCCTCAGCTCCGACACACTTGAATCCACTGTTGCAGTCACTGGTCAAGCCATCATGTGGAGAGTCCTCCTATCTTTTGCTGGTGCTCCACCTTTCCAAGCAGGATGTTTGGTTGTTGTAGTTTTTTCCAAGGACTGGTTCCTCTTGACGACGTACTCAGAAGTAATTCTCAAACCCATCCTTCCTCACTGGCTCTGTAGCCCCAAGTCACCATACTTCCCTGATGCTCAATTTTCTCTTCTAGGAAACGGCGACAACATCCTTTTGATTTCTCAGTTGCTTCAATGAGGTAAGCAGAAATTTCAGCCACATAATGCTTAGTGTGTTGCACAGCTAATAGAAAGGTTCACGGTTCAAATCCACCAGTTGCGTCTTGAGTTAAAAAGTGTGCAGTCTCTTCCTGGAAAGATTTACAGCCTCTGAACCTGACAGCGTGTGGCTACGAGCTGGAATCGACTCAAGGGCAGTGGGTTAAACAAGGTAATGATGGTTAAGGGGGCTTTGTTATGTGGCTCTGTGAAACGAAGTCACAAAGAATGCATCTTTTCCCTTGTCATTTAGTGTTGTTGTGGATGAGACTCTTGATGGTTCTGTGTCAAAGTAGAACAAGACCACAGTTTTAAAGGTGGATGTCCATCCCTCTCTGACATCAGAGGCACATTTGAGTGGCTTCACGCTGCTACCTGTCTCTGGAATCAAACATTTCACTGCTTGTCCCATCAGGAACTCCAATTTTGTTGCTGGGTAACATCAAGCCAATTTTGACCCATAGTAAGTAGTTGTTGTTAGATGCCATCAAGTACAATTGATAGTGACCCTATGAACAGCCCTGCTCTGTCCTGTGTCATTCTTACCGTCTCCAAAACACTCAAGGCCTTTGCAGGAGTCACCCTGTCAATCCATCTCATTGGGATGGTCTTCCTCTCTTTTGTGATCCCCTCCTTCCCTCTCCAGTGAAAAGCCTCACCCAGCCACACATCCAAAGTATGAAAGACGAACCTTCATCATCTTTGTCTCCAAGGACCACTCTGGTGCATCCTCTCCTATAATCAACTCCCTTGGTACCAGAAGTTAGGAAATCAGAAGACACACTCTATCGGGCAAGGAAGCTGTCAGGAACCTCTCCAAAGTGCTGGTGAGCAATGATGTCAGCCTGAAGACTAAGGTGTGCCTAACTCAGAGCATACTCTTCTCAATCACCATAGTAGGTGGAGTACTCTCCTATTTAGTAGAGTAGAACTTCCCCTAAGGGTTTCCTGTGGCTATCATCTTTGCGGTAGATCAGCAGTTCTTTCTCAGAGCCACTGGGTGGGCTAGACTTCATTTAACTAGATACACAAGTCACTAGTGAAGGTCTCACCTTACAGGCAAGGATGGTGAGACTTTGTCTCACAGACTTTATTATCAGGGGAGATCAGCCCCTGGAAAAGGACATTATGCTGAGAAAGACAGAATCAGGAAGGCGAGGAAGACCCTCCGTGAGATGAATTGGCACAGTGACTATATAACAAGGGGGCTTGGACACACAGAGGTTGTGAGAATGGGGCCGCATCGGGCGAGGTTACAATTTCTTATACGTGGGGTCACTGTGAGTCAGAACTGACTGCATGGTACCCGACAACATCAACGAAGCATTTGCTGCAGAAAGGCAAGGTAGTCTGTGGTATGGATTGAAGCTCAACATCAAGAAAACAAAAATTCTCACCACTGGGCCAATTGGCAGCACCATAGTCAATGGAGAAGAGATTGAGGATGTTAACAATTTTCCTGGTTCTACAACCAGCACTCTTTTTTTTTTCCATTTTCAGTTTTTAATGAAGTTGTGTTAATATTTCACTCCTGCATCTTCTCAATTGTTTCTTCCTTATATTTGCCCTTTTCTTTTCCAACTTGGCGAAATTTGGCTTTATGTTCAAGGATCTTTTCTCTGTCTTTATCCAGTTTTAGCTTTGATAACCACCTTGCCGGGGTGAATGCCCACATGGACCGTTGTGCCATTAGCTTTTCCTCGCTGTACCCGTTCAACGTAGATGACATATTTCTTCCTGTAAACCTGGACTACTTTGCCGATTTGCTGACCTTTATAGAGCCCTCGTACAACCTGAACTTCATCATCCTTTCGGATGGGCATGGACCGCACGTTGTATTTCTGCCTCCGCTCCTTGGACAGAGGAGAAGACATAATCTTCCTTCGAACGTGAGAGGGTGCATTGAAATGCCTTTTACGGTTTTGCTCCGGTCAGAAGTCACAAAAGGATTGAACTTCATTTTGGCCGCTGCCGCTTTAGCGATGGCCACAGGAGGCGAAAGAGCGCAATCAACACTCTTGACACTAGCAGTCAGAAAATTAAAAAAAAAAACAACAAAAACAACAACAACAACAAAACCAAACAAATTGCATTGGGAAAGTTTGCTGTCAGGGACATCTCCAGAATACTGATGAGCAAGGATGTCAGTTTTGAGACTAAGGTGCACCTGATCCAGACCATTGTTGTTGTTGATTGCCTTCAAGTCAAGCATGACTTATAGCGATCCTATGAACAAAAGGCCCTCTACAACTATCAACATTTGTCAAAGTCCATAGAGTTTCCAGGGGCATGTTATTTAGGAAGTGGTGGCCACTCCTGCTTCCAACCATAGCCTTCAAAATTACTTTCTACACATCAGAGAACTGGACAATGACTAAGGATGACAGAAGAAGAATCAATATCTTTGAGTTGTGGTGTTAGAGAAGAGTATTGAATATATCATGGACCACCAAGAAAACAAACAAGTCTGTCCTGGAGAGGGTGAAACTAGGTTGTTCCTTGGAGGCAAAGGTTTTGAAACTCTTTCTCACATACTTTGAGTACATGGCCAGGAGGCACCAGTCCTTGGAGAAGGACATTATGTTTGGAAGGGTGGAAGGACAGTGCAAGAGAGGAAGACCCAGAGGAGATGCGTTGATGTAGTAACTGGGGTAAAGGGGGTAGGTGTGTTGGAGACAGTGGAACTGACTCAGGATAGGGCAGGCTTCAGAGCTATTGCGCACATGATTGCTATGAGTCACAGGTGACTTGATGGCACATAACAACAACAAATAAAAGGGCACAGAACTCCAGTTTCATTCACCTTGCATATGACCTCGGGCCACTTCAAACCCTCAGGTCTCACTTTGCCATCTCTAAAATGGAGCTGACAGCCCATGTGCACACAGACAGGAATATTAAATCTGAATGAGACACGCTATTCCATGGAACAGCCATCCCTCCCTTGGCCCACCAGCTTCTCCAGCTGTCCGCCATGAAAATGAAACCTGACTCCCAGCTGGAACCCAAGAAACAGCTGAAGATTCGTTCCATCTTGGTTTGTAGGGGATAAATTCCCCTAGGACCCTGAACCCTGAAATTCCTGCCACTGTGAAAGCAAGAACTGGCTGTGCAGCTGGTAAACCCATTCTTTTCATCTTCAGCATATTTCTCTCATTGGCTTTGGTGGAATTTCTTTTGTTCCACTCTATTTCTTTCTTTAGCCATTTATTTTTTTTTAATTATGTAAGCATCTACAGAGACCGCTTAACAATTCCTAGACATTTCGAGTGGAAGCTTGTAGAACACATGGGTCTGCCACTGGACAATTGATACACACTGTGTATTGTGACATTGATGGCAAACCCAACAGTGTAACAGCACTCAGCCCTGTTTTTTCCTATGTTTCTCATTTCTGTTCGTCCTTCTTTCCTAACCTTGCCTGCCTGCCTGCTGCTGCTGGTGCTGCTGCTGCTGCTTAACCCTGCAAATGCTGCCTTTTTGATCTTGAATTTTGATCTTGAATTTGTTTTGAAGTGTCTGTAACTCCTCAGTGGTGTCGTTCACCTTGTTATTGTTGTTGTGTACCCTTGAGTTAAAACTGACCCATAGCCAATGTTCCAGTGACTTTTCAGAGAAAGTTAATTGTTCTGGAAGAGATTGCCCATCGTTCTACCCCAGGAAAGCTGCTGGATTCTAACTGGGTGCCTTTGAACTGAAATTTAAGTCCCAGGAGTGAGTTCCAGGCCAAGCTACAGTCTTGAGGATGACAGAACAATAGTCTTGGCTTTCTTTAATATTTCTGAGTTTCGCTCTATGTTATTCTCCCACTAGATTCAGGTCCTCTTCACACGATGCTTTTAGAGCAGTTAGCTGTATGTTGTTGTTTGTGTTAGGTGTTGTCTAATTGACAACCACTCACAGCAATCCTATGAAGAACAGAGCCTACCCTCTACCCTATCCTGTACCACACTTACAAGCTCCACGTTGCTCAATCCCATCTTGGAGTCCCATTGCCAATGCAGTTCACTCAAGGTCTTCTTCTCTTTCTTGACCCTCCACCTGTCCCAGCATGACATCTTTCACCAAGGACTGTTCTCTCCTGACAACATGTCCAAAGTGTGTGAGATGATGTTTCACCCTCCTGGCCTCCCAGGAGCAGCTTGGTTGCACTCCCCCCAAGACAGACTCGGTTGTTCCTTGGGCAATGTGTGAGATGCACATTCAGTGCTCTTCACCAATACCACGATTCAAAAGCTCTTCACAATTCTTAGTTCTTCCTTCTTTATTGATAGCTGGGCACCATCTAGTTCTTCTGATCTCATGGATGGAAGAGGTTCAGGTCCTCCATTCGTCTTCTGTACCAATTGTTTCCATGTGTCTTTGGGGGTTTTTCCCCTCTCACTTTTACTTTTTCTAGATAGACAGAGACTTAGATGACTTCTCACAAGCTCTTAAGTTCCCAGTCACTAGACAGTAGTTACCAAAGCAAGACCTAGACCACTGTCTTCATAGTCTCTGTTGCACCAATCAACATTCACGTCCAATATCCTCCAGTACCTGGACTCTGAGCTCCCAGGTCCTGTGACTCATCCACTCTGGTCTGATTGTGACTGAGAAGTAAATGTATTTCTGAAGGATGACGTGTTTTACTTCTTAAGCTATTCCGATGCAAGATGATAGCATCAGAGGAGAGTTCAGGTTCAAGGGTATCCCACTGCCATCATGTTGGGGTTCCTCCAGTCTTCATGGGTCCAGAAAGTCTGGATTCTTTGGAAAGCTGAAGTTCCATTCCACATTTCCCCCCATTCTCTCAGGATCCATCTATCGTGTCTCTGGTCACAATGCTGGGGAACGACAGCCAGGCACCATCTGGTTCTCCTGATCACCTATCAGAGGAGGCTGAAGTGGATCGTAGAGACTGAAGTGATATTTCTTAAGAGGAATTAACTCAGCAAGAAGCGTGGTAAGAAATCTAGCCCAAAAGGAAAATTCTGGAGTGGAGTGACTCACACCCTAAGGGGTAGGTGACTCAGATGAAGTGGACGGTGTCACTGGATC
>NW_006399839.1:8579794-8582052 GCF_000299155.1 Elephantulus edwardii | reverse complement strand
AGAGGGAGGGAGAGAGAGGAAGGGAGGAGAGGAGAGGAACATTTGTCTTGACAGTTAAGAGATGCTTCTACCAACCCCAAACCGAAGGACCTTTCTGATGTGATCAAGTGAAAGATCAAATTCACTGTGTTGCTTCTGTTCAAACTATAACTGAGGTTTCTTAGAACTGAGGGTTGGGAGATGAGATAGAGAAGATGTTCAGGGCAGTGAGGCTTGATATTCCTAAAATCGAGAGCGCCCAGGCACCTCTGGATGCAAGCCTTGAAAGGCAACCACTGTTCTAGCCAGATGCTGTTGTTGTGGAGTTGTGTGTCCTCAAGCCAGCTGCTCTCCCTGGTTGTGGCTGAGCTCTGTGCCAGCCATGAACAGATGGGGTGGGCTTGGCGCAGCGCTCTGCAGGCCCTCCACTTGTTTGTCTCAGGTCCACCTGCTCCACTTTTAAAAATAGACCCATTCCACGTAAATGAAAGATCACCACCACCCATGTTCGTCCGCCTGTCATACTGTGTTGCTATGAGACCAGAAGTGAGGTCACTGGAATGTTCCATTTCAGGGCATTCGCTCACGGTGCACAGGTCCAGACTAAGACAGAGAAAGAAAGGCCTGGCAACCCTTCTGAGAATTAGCCACTGAGAACCCTTGAGTCGTAACAAAAGGCAGTCTGAGAGAGCGTAGGAAGGTGAGCCCCTTGCACACGTTTTTGTTGTGTGCTGCCGAGTCAGAACTAGCTCACAGCTGACCCTCCAATGGGTTTTCAGAGTCAGTAAACAGCACAGGAGGAGACTGTCCACCTTTCTTACATGGGGCCGCTGGTGGATTCGAACCCATGCATTGGAGCACAATGGTGAAGCTTTGTCTAGCTAGGTAAAGCTATTCCTTGGAAAGAGCTATTGCTTGGAAAGATGGAGTTAGCGAGGAAGAAGAAGACCCTCACTGAAATGGACTGACACGGTGACTGCAGCAATGGGCTCTAGCGTGCCAGAGGTGATGAGGATGGCACAGGATGGGACAGGGTTCAGGTAGGCTGTTCATAGGGTCGCTGTGAATCGTACCTGACTTCATAGCACCTAACCACGACAAGGCACCAGAGGTCCCTTGAGATAAGAGATTCACTATTGCAAGATCATGGAAACAGCCCAGATGTCCAACCACAAACGAGTGGATTGAGAAGTTGTGGTACATTCACACAATGGAATACTACGCAGCACCCAGGAGCAATGATTTTGTAAATTGCTTGGGAGGGACTGGAGAGCATTATGCTGAGTGAACTAACTGAGTCCCACAAGGACAAATACTGTCTAAAACCATTACTGTAGAATGAGTATAAGGATCCAAGGTGAAGGGAGGAGGATGGAAGTAGAGAGGTGAGGATGGCTAAGGAGGGGGTTTGTTAATCATAAGGCCGTGCAATTTGATGTGTGCAGGGTTGAAGGAAATGTAAAGATGTCGTGTGAAAAACAATGTATTAGAACTTTGTAAATAAATCAGTATAAAATTAAAAGAAGCTAAAGAGGTGCTCACAACATACAGCAGCTGTGCCAATGGCGTCAGGCACAGTGACTGTGAAGGCGGCGGCACAGAACCTGTGGTCCACGCAACAACCGTGTGGGGAAATACAGGATCTGTGATACATCACAGCAAACAGCCACCTGCCTGGCACCACCTCTGCCAGTCCCTGAGCCACCAAGCACTAGGGCAGCTCGCTCAGGTGAAGGACATCAAGGTGCCGTGGACGCTCAGCCAGGATCCCCAATCTTCCAGCTGCCTGGAGGCGTTCTCTTCGACGTGGGGTCTCTCTGGCCTCATCTCAAATGCCCCCACAAGGGCCTGAGCAATGCCCCCCTTCAATGGACGACTATCAGTCTCAGGAAACCAGATCTTTAAAAATTGCTAGGTGCTCCTTAGTGGCCAAGATAGCCCGATTCCATCTCATATACTTAGGGCGTGTGCTTAGGAGAAGCTGTTCTTTGGAAAGGGATGTCATGCTTGGGAAGGTGGAGTGTTAGGAAAGGAGAGGAAGACCTTCAATTCGCTGGAATAACATGGTCACTGGAGCAATGAGCTCAAGGCTGTCAGAGACCGTGAGGATTGTCACAGGCTAGGACAGGGTTCAGATCTACAGTGCACGGGATCTTGATTTCTTTTTTTTTAAATTACTAATTTTAATTTTAAATTACTAATTTTAACTCTGCCTGCTGCAGAGTGTCAAGGACTGCAGCCTACAATATGGACTGAGGCTCAATGTCAAGAAGACAAAG
>NW_006399839.1:8552856-8579154 GCF_000299155.1 Elephantulus edwardii | reverse complement strand
AACAACAACAACAATTTTAATGAAAGTTTACAGAGACTTAGGGTTTCCAATCATTCATTGTTGCACTTTTCTGGATTTTTGATGGTGCAGTGGCTAAGTGCTCTGGCTGCTAACTGAGAGGTCAGTGGTTCAAACTCATCGTCTGCTCTGAAGGAGAAAGACATGGTCATCTGCTTCCATATGGATCTACAGCCTTGGAAACCTGATGGGGCAGTTCTCTCACCTACAATGGGGCAGTTCTCTCACATACAGAGCCGCTGCTATTCATTCAAATCAACAACAGTGGAGTGTTTTGGTTTGTTTTAACAACAAAAAAACTGCTCTTGTGTTAGCTCGAAGGAAGAAAAAACACTTAAAGAGAGGCCGCAGGCCAGTGTGTCTCCAACTTCAATATTAACCCCACAGCAATCTGGGCCCCTTCTGACTGCGGGTAGAGTCAGCCAGGGACTCTGCATTTCAGGTGATGCTGCCCCCCCGGAAGAGTGAAGACAGATGGTCTCCCTGAACCCCTTCAGATACTGGAAATGCAACCAGAGCTCAGTGCAGGAGGGACATGCCTGAGGTCACAGGAGAGTCCCAACAAGCCTCCAAGGTGACCAGGCCTGCCCTGCACGCAGCATTGCCCATCAGGTGAGGTGCAGGCCCTCAAAACTCCCAAGAGCAGCCAGAAACCCCTCCCTTCCTCTCTCCTTCTTCCCCCTTCTCCTCCTCTGGCTCCCCTCCTCTCTTAGAGTCCTCTCCGCCTGCTAGTTTCTAGCACCCATTGCTAAGATCACTCAGGCCCTTCCTGCTCTGCACCCCAGCCCGGCCTGAGGGCTACCCAGGCGCAGAGAAAGGACCCCGGCAGAGGCAAGGACACTATGAGGAAAAGCTCCAGTGGCTGGTCCTCACCCTGCAGAGGGCAGCTTCATTTCAGAAGCCCAACAAACCGAGGGAGAAGCAGTTCTCTGGCGACTGCACACACACAGGAAGGCAAGGCCATCTGGGCAGCCTGGGGCCTTCTGTACCAGGCCGCCTATACAGGCAAGTGGCCCTGCGACCGAGGTCTCCAGGATTCAAGGCCGGTGCTCCCGGGGCCCCACCACGGCTCCTGCCACTGAGACCTGCGGATCATCTTCATTCAGAGAAATACCGAGTAATGGCTGTGCCAGAGAAAAGACTTCCTTCTCTAATAGAGGTCTGAGCTGGTGTGCTGGGCATGAAATCGAAACTTCAGGGCTGTGAATCACTGCCCTTCCCCCAACACACACACACACACACACACACACACACACACACGCATGCACGCAGGCTGGATTTGGCATAAAAAAAAAATCATTAAAATAAAAACATGTCTCCACTGACCCTCAGTGAGATCGGAAACATGAAACTCTAGCCTCCTGATTGGAAACTGGAAATTAGGGCACAAACCACTGGTCATTAAAGGGGAAAACCCTAGCCGCGAGGTGACCAGCTAAGACTCCATGGTCCTATTTCCCGACTGAACACTTTTATGAAAATGACTGCGGTGTGCCTTGGCCACCAGTGAGCTCTAAAGTGGCCCTTCGCCTAGGCGCTTTGTTCTAAAGTCCTCCCAGTGACTGAGACTCTGGTTTTCTGTGTGGGGTATGGGAGACAAAGGACGTCCCACCATGAAACAGGCCTGCAGCAGAACGTGCACAGGCCGGTCACTGCGGCCCTCAAAAACATTCCAGTAAACTCAGCCAGGCCCAGTTAGCTTGCAAAGCGCCCACCACAAGCCCAGCTCCACTGTACCTTCTCCTCACGAGGTCGAGGGTCACAGGAGCTGGTCACAGGCCCAGGAGGTCTCCCCAGGAGCCCGGGAAGCGGGGACTATCACAGCCACCTCCCCACACGATCCCTTCTCACACATCCCCTTCCCCTGCGCCCCTCCCCACGCCCCGGCCCTGCCCCAATACGAGGGCAGCAGCTGAGTCGACAAGTCATTTCTATAATTAGCCGCTGAGCCCCAGGTCTGGCCAGGAGTCGGCAGCCCCGGGTGGCTGTTGACCAGGCAGTCGAAAGCATGGACATATTTGGTGGCAGCAAGCAGGGGAGGGGACAGCTCTGGACGCAAGCACATTCTCACCGTCAGCCCTGACCCGGGCCCGGCCACACACCCACAGTCCCCACCTCCGGGCCAGGCAGATCACAGAGGCCAGGCACTAGGCGGGTGAGGAGAGCTGAGCAACGCCTCGCTCTGTGTCCACCCTGGAGGACAGAAGTCCCTTGGACTGATGCTGTCGTGTACCGACTTATGGGACCGATAGGATAGAGTAGAACTGGCCCACAAGGCGTCATCAGTGTCATCTTTGTGGAAGCACACTGGCCACCAAAGAAACTTATCTTCCAAAGAAACTTGGAGGCTTTTAAGCCAAAGGCTTAACCACTTAGAGTTAACCTATCGGAGTCAGTGAGACTCAGGACAGGGCAGGCTTCAGAGCTATTGTACATAGAGTAACAACAACAACAACTTATTAAACATGGGAAGCTCTGATGGCCTAGTGTTAAGAAGCTGTGCTGCAATCCCAAAGGCACGTGGTTTGAATCCACCATGGGAGAAGGATGGGCAATCTCCTCTCGTGTGTTTAACTGCCTGTGAAAACCAAACTGGAGGGTCAGCTATGGGTCAGTTCCTTCTCAATGGTACACAACAACAACAACAATAAACATGATGGATAATTAATAAGGAAGATCAAAGCACTGATACCTTTGAATGGTGGTATCAGTAAAGAAAACTGAATTGTGCAGTGCAGGGACTGAGAAAAGAACCAACAAGTCTGTACTGAAGGGTGCACAACCAGAGCTGTTTCTTAAGAGGCATGAATTGTGGAATTTCATCTTAGGGCTTGTTGTCAGAAGAGGCCGGGCCTTGGACCAAAGCATGCTGGGAAAAGTGGAGGGTCAGCAAAAGACACAATGATGCTCAGTGAAGTGGACTGATAATATGACTTCAGCCATGCACTTGAGCAAGGTAGGGCACATGTGGACGTTGCAGAGTAGGGCAAAGGACTGCCTGCTCTTCACAAGGCTGCTGTGTGTCCTATTCTGTTAGGGCCAGAAAGAACGCAGGGAATATGGAGACAAGAACAGCTGGGGTGGCCACCGTGAGGTCACTGCAGCACTGACAGGTCAGGCCATTCCTGTACCAGTTCTGCTTTCTCTCTGGAAAACATGACAGTATGAGGTGACCTCCATATATGGAAGATTTGCCTCTCTTTGCCAAACGCAGGTGGCCACAAAAAGAAGGAATCAAGCCAGGAGGAAACATCTCTTAGTTAATCCCTATGTATTGTTTTGGGCAAGTGCACTCTTAGGAACCTCTCTGAAACCCTGAAGAGCAATGATGTCAGTTTGAAGACTAAGGTGCACCCGATTCAGGCCATAGGTTGTTTTTTGTGGTTTTTTTTTTCCAGTCACTTGCTATGTTTATGAGAGCTGGACAATGAATAAGGATGACAGAAGAAGAATTGATGCCTCTGAGTTGTGGTGTTGAAGAGTATTGAATATCTCATGGATGGCCAAGAGAACAAAAAGATAATGTCTTGGAGAAAGTCTGGAGTGCTCCTTGGAGGTAAAGATGGCAAAGCTTCATCATATTTGAGACATACTTTGGACATGTTGCTAGGAAACAACAACAAAACTGGGCATTTAACATATTCCACTCAATGGCACCTAACAGAAAACAGTAACAGTCAGAGATTGTATTGCATTAGGCGAGTCTGCTGTCAAGGACTTCTTGGAAGTCCTAAAGCACAAAGACATTACTTAGAAGTCTAGGATGTGACTGACCTGATTCATGGTATTTTTTAATCACCTCTTATACTTGGACAAACTAGACAATGAAATAAGAAAAAACACAGGAGGATTGATAACCAAATTGCACCGTTAAGGAATATTGAATACACCATGGATGGCCAAAAGAATTAGCTAGTCTCTCTTGGAATAAGTGCAGTCAGGGTGGGAGTGTAAAATGGCGCAACCACTATGGAAGGTGGTATGGCGCTTTCTCAAAAAGTTGCAAATAGAAATACCATTTGACCCAGCAATCCCACTACTGGAAATATATCTCAAAGAGACCATAACTGACATCCAAGGAGATATATGCACACCCATGTTTATTGTGCGTTATTCACCATAGCAAACAGATGGGAGCAACCCAAGAAATGCCCATCAACAAGTGAACAGAGAGAGAAAAGCTATGGTATATCCACACAACGGACCAAGGGCTTTTCCAATCTTCCATTAAAAAAGAGAAAGAAAAACCCAACCAACCTAAATATATGTAAAAAAATATTACTTTACACCATTCATAACTCAGCTGGGCATGGGTTGTGTCTGTGATTCAGAACATAGCCCTGGGCTCGTGGTTCTGACACAAGGACATGCTGGTTGCTGGTCTGGGATGTATCTTTCTCCAGGGAGGAGGAGGCTCTCTGTGTGCACACACACATGGGCTCCACAGGACAGGTGCAGCTAGTCTCACATCTTCTCCCTGTTTCTGATGCTGATGGCAGCTGCCCCCTGACTCCTGGTGAGCCTGGAGTGAGACGCTGCCCTCTCAGGGGCCACCCTCATGACTGGTGCACACAGGACTGTTGGGCTCCTGAGAGAGTTCATTGGCAGAGTTTCAGAGCACATTGCCTGGTCTTTCTTCCTAATCTTAATCTTGAAACTCCAGTGAAGTCAGCTTGGCATTGCACGAGCCTCAGCTCACAGAGATGGTGGTTGGGTATGAGGTGCACTGGTCTGTGGGTGCGTGAGCAGGCAGTGGGGTCCCAGTGCCTTGGCTGGAACCACACTCTGGGTTTCTGGGTTATAATATCAGGGCCATTGCCTCACCTCATTACCTCTAGGAAGTGAGACAGGGAAATAGGGCTCCCCTACTTGGAAGACTGGATGGAACTCGAGCTTCAGCCTCCACCAGCCACCTTCCTTGAAATGTCACCCAGACAGATACTCCCAGGCCCCAAAGCCTGTGACAGGAGTCCACAGTCCTATTCTGTTTAGTTCGCAGGAATAGCAGGCAAGTCAGCTGGTAGCTCCTTCGTGATTCACAAAATCAGCCTCAGTCCAAATGTCCTGTCACAGTTCCCTATGCTTTTATTGCAGGAATATCACAAGGGGGTGATTTTGCAGGACAGAAATTTATTTTCTCAAAGTTCAGGTTGCAGGTCTGGATTCAGGGACCCGTGCTAAGGGAAGGCTTTCTCTCTGCAGGCTCCAGGAGAAGATCCCAGCCTCAGCCTCTTCAGTGTCTCAGACCCCTCAGCAATCTCCATGGGTATCCGCCTCCTCACCCCCACTTCCCTTTGTATTTGTTCTCCTCTCTAATCCACTCTTGTCAAGACTCAGTATGAACTCTTGGGCTTCAGCCTCATTCACGTAGCAAAGAAACCCTTGTGTCCAAACCAATTTCCTCCCCAGCTGGAGGGGAAAGGATTCCAAGACACTTTCCAGGGGGGGGGCACAAAAATTAAATCCATAATACTTCTCCATAGTCAGGATTCTTTAAAATGACTCAGCTCCTGATGTCTTGTGAGCTGGAGAAAAGAAATGTGATTTTTTTTAAATAAAATTTTAATTTTATACTGGTTTACTTTTAAAGTTCATATACATTGTTGTTCACACAGGATCTTTCCCATTTCCTTTACCCACCCCTCACTCTACCCATCAAATTGTGTGATGCTATGATTAATCACCCCCATCCCACTATGCCCACCCCTTGCCCATCCTCACCCCTCTGTTCCCACCTTCCTCTCTTTGCTTCCTTCATACACATTCTACAATAATGGTCTTATACTGTATTTGCCTTTACGGGACTGAGTTAGTTCACTCAGCATAATGCTCTCCAGTCTCTCCCAAGTTAGGTAATAATTTACAAAATCATTACTACTGCGTGCTGCATAGTATTCCATTGTGTGAATGTACCATAATTTCTCAATCTCTTCATTTGTGGTTGGACATTTGGGCTGTTTCCATGTTCTTGCGATGGTGAATAACACTGCTGTGAACATTAACGTACAAGTCTCCGTTTGTGTCTCATTCTCTTGGGGTATATTCTAAGCAGTGGAATAACTGGATCAAATGGAATTTCTATGTTCAGCTTTCTGAGAAAATGTCAAACTGCCTTCCAGAGTGGTTGTACCATTTTACACTCCCACCAACAGTGTATAAGAGTTCCTATCTTGCCACATCCTCTCTAACATTTATTACTTGCTGTCCTGTTAAACTTTGCTACAAGAGTGAGACGGAATCACATTGTGGTTTTGATTTGCATCTCTCTTATTGCCAGTGATCTTGAGCATTTCTTCATGTATCCGTTGGCCATCCAAGTAGCTTCCTCTGTGAAAATTGTTTCCCTATCTTTTGCCCATTTTGTAGCTGTGTTATGTCTGTTTCTTGTGGAGGCCCTGTAGGATTCTGTACTTTCTTTTACTACCTAATCGTGTAGAGAGTTATTCAGTTTCCATATGGGTGGTTTTGGGTTTTTGTTGTGATTGGTTTGGTTTTATTAACAGTAAGATTAATTGCGCTATATCTTAGTACAGATGCTGGGGTTTGCCCATGGTTCTCTTGATATACAAAGCCCAAAGTTTCTGCCAATTCTTCTTGAGCAGTGAGACCAGAAAGTTGAGAGCCAGGTGGATGTTGTAAACAAGTTCATCACTTGTCACCTTCACACAGCCAACAGCCTCTGGCAGACACAGGACCTCTTTCATCTGGAATTTGCTGGTGGACTTCACCTTGTCTACTTTTGCCACCATGTTCTCTTTGTGGGTCAGCAGAGAAGGGAATGTGCCAGCCTTATTTAGGCCTGGACCTAGGATTCTTGGGATCTGCTTGAACAGGGATTCAGAGGCCAAAAAGGCATCATACTTCCTGGCCAGCTTCTTATTCTTGTTTTCTCAGCACTTCGATGTCCATGTGGGGGATATCCACAGGCTTGGCTTCATCACCGAGCTGCTGATCCCCGAGAACACACACTGAGACCTTGGGGTGTGGGATGGACTTAAGCTTGATAGTCCCCGAGAAGCGCTTGTCCTTCTGAGAGCCATAGTTCTTCAAACTGATCTGCAACTCCACCGTCTCCAAAAACTTTCTGCATTCGCCCTGGTTCCTGTGCAGGACTTCCCGCACTGCCTGGTAGAGGGTGTCGTGAGAGACTTTGCTGCTCATGGATCTTGGCACTGCAGTAACCAGAAAAGAGCCATAAGGATGGTTTTGTAGGCTTTACCTTCCTGAGGTTAATTTCTGGTTTTAGGGCATTGTGATCTGATACTTCGTATTATTTGAATATTTTTTTAATTTGCTGAAGCTTGGGTTTTTTCTGGAGAATGTACCATGTGCACTTGAAAATAAAGGGAATTGAGCTTTAGTTGGGCACAGTGCCCTGATCGTATAGTTTAGCTCTTCTGCATCTTTGTTTCTTTTGAGGTGACAGTGTTGAAGTCTCTTACCATTATCACGGTATTATCCATTTCTTCAGTTCTGTTAACAGTTGGTTTATGTATTTTGTAGGACTATAATTTGGTAACCAGGATTATGTCTTCTTGATTTATTGTGCATGTAATGCCCTTCCTTATCTTTTATGGTGGTTTTGATTCTGAAGTCTATTTTATCAAAGATTAGGATTGCCACTCCTGCTTTTTTGTGGTTGCCATTTGCTTGGTATATTTTTTTTCAGCCTTTGAGTCTGTCTTTCTATTTTTTAGATGTGTCCCTTGTAGGCTGCACATTGATAGGCTTTGTTATTTTATCCATTCTACTACTCTTTCTCTTGATTGGCACATTTAGCCCATTAAGTGTGATTCTTGTCTGACCAGGTTTTACTTTTGCTATTTTGCCTTCTTTCTTTTTCTGTTGCTTCTGGTTACTATGGTCCATCCACTTTCCTTTGGTGTCTCCGTGTAAAGGGCTTCACTTAAAATTTCTTGTAGTTTTGGTCTTGTTTTCACAAATTCCTTTAAGTTCCTTCTTTTCTGCAAAGGATCTAATTTCACCTTCAAATTTGATGGAGAGCTTTGCTGGGTATAGGATCTTTGGCCGGCAATTGTTTTTAACTTCCTGTATATGGCATTTCATTGTCATCTAGCTTGAATGGTTTCTGCTGAGAAATCTAAACTTCATCTAATTGTTTCCTCTTTGTAGGCAACTCTATGTTTTCCTTGTGCTGCTTTTAGTATTCTAGCCTTATAATTTAATTTGACGAATTTGAGTATGTCTTAATGTCTTTCTTTTTGGGTCTAGTCTATTTGGTGTTCACTGTGCTTCTTCAATGTGAATTTTCTCTTTCTTCATGATACCAGTGATGTTTTCTTCTAGTACTTCTTCCATAGTTTTCTCCATGACTTCTGAGTAACTCCCCTGTTCTGGAATTCCAGTCACACATATGTTGTTCCTATTGATGCCATCCCACATGATTCTGGTATTTTCTTTACATCTCATCCCTAATTTTTCTTCTAGTATGTTTCCAGCCAGGCTCTTGTCTTCTACCTCACTGATTCTCTGTTCCATCTCTTCAGTTTTACTTTTTTATCCCACCAGTGTGTTGGGACACTTCTGTGCACTTTAATATTTTGGACTGCATTTTCATGCTTTTCTGTTATTTTCAGTACTGTGTTGGCTGTACCCTCTCTGTCTTGTGATGATTTTTTAAAAATTCTTGTACCTCTCTATCTATACTATCAATTTCTTCCACCTTTTGTATTTTCTTCCATAGCTGTTCACATTGCTCATCACTGTTTTTTCTGATTGCTGTCTCTGAGGTATTCACTCACTCTCTTAACGGCTTCCGTTGTTTCTTCCATCATTTCATCTTCTGTTTCTGTTCAAATAACCCCACATCAATGTATTTCTTCTGCTTCTCTATCTCGGGGTATTCACTGGGTCTCACTTTTTAGGAGAATGTGTGTTTTTTTCAGGATGACTGAGGCGGACTGCTGCTTTCCTGACATTCTTTAAGTCTTTCTGAGTAGATACTAAGTTGTCGTACCTTTATAATGACCCACGGAGTGGCAGAGTTTTGTGAAGTAACTGTATACTGGTTCTCCCCTCTCGGGAAGAAGAGTCCACCAGGGAGCGGAATGACCACTGCCCTCCTGTAACCAACCACGCCTCCACCAGCCTCTTCTGCTTAAACTTCAGAAACCCCACGTGATGTAGCTAGGCATCAGGATTTCACCCAAAGAACCTGTGAATTGATGCTCCTGGTTCTGACCAGCAGGGCGTGGCAGCTGGGAGGTGTCCAGGCAGCAGGACAGTGGGGTCTCCAGGTGGCGGGGGGCAGCGATCTAGTGCTCTGGGTGGAACTGCGATCTAAAACTGCAGCCCCTCAACCAGGCTGGGGCCAGGGCGTGAGTGCACCTGGGCCTTTAACCTTCAGCAATGCTGGGGAAGCGGGGACTGGAAGATGCTCCTGGGGTAGCTATGCCACACAGGGACTGGGACTGGTGTCTTCAGGCAGAGTGAAAGGAAGGTTTCCCCACAAGCGAGTCTGGGGAAGAAGAGTGGGTCTCGCGAGAGGGGCAGGTGTCGCGAGAGGGGCAGATCTCACGACAGGGGCAGGACTTGCTACAGGGTTGGATCGCAAGAGGGAGGGCAGGTCTCGCGAGAGGGGCAGATCCCGCAAGAAGGGCGGGTCTCTCAAAATGATATTTTTTCTTTTTTTTATTATTAAATTTTATTAGTTTTAATGAACATTTACAGAGATTTTGGGTTTTCATTCATTCATTGTTGCACTGTTTTCTCCACCCTCATCCCCAGTTTGTTCTTCTTTCTGCCCCCTAATGTCTGTTTTAATTGTCCAATTGCCACAGTGCTTGTCAAAGCCAGTTCTGATTAATCTTCTTTGTCGGTGTGTCCTTTGCCATTCCCTATCACTCCTCCCTGAGAGAGACTTCACCCTGATTCATAAGGAAAAGGGGATGGCGTATTCTCTTAGCTACTTCCTGCTGAAAAGGGACGCTGTGGGTTTCAGGGTGAAGATCTTCTCTCACTACTCTAAAGGGCCCCTTTGGCAGTAGGAAACACACAGACTATTATGGAGATTGAGTTTGGAATTTAGATGCACTGTTATCAATTGTGCTTAGCCGTACATGTTCACATCCTTGAAGATGTATCATGGGGGTGTTGCAGCCTAGAAGGCACAAATTTAACAAGTTAAAAGTACATGAGTCAAAAATGGAAAAGCAATAATATTCTGAGTAGAGCTTCTAATAGTGGCACAAATCAAGTTACAGAGGTAAGGTGGTTCCATTGCCATCCTTACTCTAACTTAATTATTTTTTTAAATTTAAATTTGTTATTAATTTCGGTGAAAATTTACAGAGGCTTTGGATTTCCATTCATTCATTGTTGTAGATTTGTCCCCTCCCAAGGCTCCCCCCCCCTCCAGACTAAAAATGACATTTTTTAATTAGGGGAAAGATAGCACGCTGAAGTAGGGAACTTTGTATAGATTCTTTTTTTAAATAGAAATTTTGAAGCATTTTACATATTTATGTAAATATATGTCTGTGTGCATATACACACACTCAATTGTCTGAATCATAAAACCAGCCTGCTTCTCTGTAAACACCTCGAAAAGCGGTGATGACCACTGATTTGGGGGCCACGTCCCTCCAGTACGTCCATCCAGACACAGATGTCCAGTAACACCTCTACAAAGTTGAGATTTCACAGGTGCACGACAGATGGTGTGCTGAGAAGGTGCACCCCTCCTCTGACCCAGGACATAGGAAGAGAGAGAAATCAAACGAGCAGTTGGATGAGTACTGAACACACCATGGGCTGTCGCCCAGAGAACAATTGTGTCTTGATTGGGAATAAGTACCCCCACGGGGGCTCCTTAGACACAAGGATGGCGAGACTTCATCTCTCCTTCAGGCTTGTTGTCAGGAGGGGACAGTCCTTGGAAAGGGTCATAATGCTGGAGAGCAGAGGGTCAATGAAGGACAGCAAGCCTTCCAATGAGAGGACTGACCAGTGGCTGGGACGGTGGCAGGATGATGGGACAGGACAGGGCGAGGTGCTGATGGGCCGTTCATGGCCTCACTCTGAGTCGCAGTCCACTCAATGGCCTTTAACCACAAGCTGACAACTGCCCCAGCTTCATGCACTTGGTTTAGTACTGGACGACAGAAAATGGATTTCTTTCTTGGAGGGAGTTTGTATTTGGCCAAGACCCTGGTAAATGTGTGTGTCTCTCTCTTAATCACTTCTTCACCTTCCGTTGGGTTTCTAAGGCTGTAAATTGCATGGGAGGAGATGTCCATCTTTCTCGCTTGGAGCTGCAAGTGGATTTGAACCGCCAGAGAGGAGAGCTCATTGGGCAAGCAGCGCCACTCCTTACAGACTGGGTAGGCCCTGCTCTACTGATAGAGATGCGATTGGGAAAACATGCAAAGAAAAATGCTGGTGGGTGATGACGAGCCCTCCTTCCCAGTGACAGACCTTCCTTTTGATTTCCCATGAACTCTTAACCACCCCTTAAAACAGAGCTATATTCCTGAGGTCTCATTCTCAAATGTTTCACTGGTTCCTCCCCCTTCTAATCCCACAGTGAAAGACTTACTTTGCCTGCCCATTCTGAAGTAGGAAGGAGAAGTGCATGGGAGATGACAACTCAGTCCCCCCAAAAGTTATTCTGGTGAGTACAGAGTGCACCCAACCAAGAAGGGCTGGCCCACTGCAGGGTACAGAGGAAGGCCTTCCCCATACAGCTAGTTGTTGTTATGTGCTGTCAAGTCACCTGTGACCCATCGTGACCCAGCAGCTCTGAAGCCTGTCCTGTCCTGAGCCAGTCTCCCTTATTCCAACACTGCAACCCCCACTGCCCCATTTACAGCTGGTCAGTGGCTGTAATAACCAGGTCTTAAGGGAGTGGAAAGGCTGGCCATAAGGATTTCGAGGTCACATCTTGCTGGAGAACTTCATGGAAAAGATGCCTAATCTACATGCCCAGCTCGATGGGGAGCCCCCTCAGGTAACAGTGAGATTTTAGAACCAATCAAAAGCATAAGGGGATCACTCTTAAACGTTTGCGCAAAACCCTCTCCCCACAGAGCCAGCCCAGGAGCAAGCAGTGGGGTGTGTGTCCACGCAGAGGAGGCTTTCCAAAGAGGGAGGTGGGTGCCGGGTGACGTGACAGTCAAAAAACAAGGATTCTGGTATAAGGTCACTGAACAGGAAAAGCTAAGAAATGGTTTCAACACAGATAGAAGCAACTTTGGAGGGTGAAGAGAGGTGAGACATGCAGAAGGGAGTTAAGAAAAAGGAATGTGAAGGGAAACGAAAATGTTTGCAAAGTACACTGGAAAAGACAGATTATTGTTGTTATGTGCCATCAAGTCACCTGCGATTCATAGTGACCCTATGTACAACAGACCTAAACCCTGCTCTATCCTGTGCCAATCTTATTGTTTCTGACATACCCACCCCCATTACCCCAGTCATTGAATCAATACATCTCACAGAGGGTCTTCCCCTCCTGTGCTGTCCCTCCACCCTCCCAAGCATGGCGTCCCTGTCCAAGGATTGGTCCCTACTTTCGACACATCCAAAATGTGTCAGATGGCGCTGCAGAATCCTTGCCTCCAAGGAGTAGCCTGGTTTAACCCTCTCCAGGATGAAACTGTTTGTTCTCCTAGCAGTCCATAGTATATTCAACACTCTTCTCCAGCACCACAGCTCAAAGGCATCAATTCTCCTTCTATCATCCCTAGTCACTGGCCAGCTTTCTGATGCACAGCAAACAAATACAAAGACTATGGCCTGTTTCAGGTACACCTTAGTCTCCAGACTGACATCATTGCTCTTCTGTACTTTAGATAGGTCTCTGACAGAGAGATAGCTAGGTAGAAAAGTAGTAGGTAGGTAGGTAGATAGACAGACAGATAGAAAGGTAAGAAAACAGACAGAAGGGTAGATCAATTGAGGCACTAGTGGGCTGAAGGTGGGAGCTGGGTAGGGAGGAATAAAAATAAGAGGTTCTAGGGGGTAAAAAAAAAAGGAAAAAATATAGATTTAAAAAAAAAAATCAAACCAAACACTAAAACAACAAACCCAAACAAGAAATAAACCCCACAAAACCAAAGAGGTAGGTGACAGTAACACTGCATACAGCAAACTGGCTGTTAGATGCTAGAGGCAAACAGAACCTCTTCTGATTGGCCAGACCAGGAGACAGCAGAGGAAGAGACAGGCCCCGGTGGGGAGGGTAAGTGTTTGCCCACTCCCTGGTACCCACGGTCCCACTTTCACTGCATGAAAAACAGAAAGGACTTCCGTCTCTTTAAATAACAAATCAATGAAAAAGGAACACAGAGGATAAGGCATGTTTCCAAGGCAGACAAACGAAAGGATTCCATAAATAATATAAAATACATGTGTTAACATAAATAAACCTTTCTCCATACGCTCAACAAGCTTCCTTGTCTCAGAGCCGTACACCCCCATGTGTACCAATGGCCAAGAGCTAAAGAGAGAGCAGTATCCGTCACTAAAAGAAAAGAAAATAAAATGTCCAAGTCTTTGTGAAATACTTGCACAACATGGATGGAACCAGAACAAATGATGCCGAGCAGCCAAAGTTAGAAAAGTACAACAGTGGTAGAAACACAAACATAAAAAGCCAGAAACAGTTTGCACCCAGAAAGAATCAGTCTTGGAGGGTTAACGGGACGGGAAGGAAGAGAGAGTGGGACAAAAAGTGGTTAAGTTGGGTGAAGGGAAAGAAAGGCAAAGTATAATAAGGATTTGAAGAGACATAATCAAGTGTGCTTAATGCAATGTAACAAAATGTGTATAAGTGATTGCATGAAAACCATTATGATTTATAAACATTCATGCAAATAAAAAGGAGAGAGACTTACTTTAAAAGAGCAGGTGCTACAGCAAATACTGAAAAATAAGGCTTAACCATAAAATGAAAAGTGGCCAGTGTTTCATCTGGAAACACACAAGATATTCACAATATGGAAGGTAGTCAACAACCAACCAACCAAAAAAATGACAGTTCAAAGGGAGCTCTGGTGGCCTAGTGGCAAGACGCTGCACTGCAATCCCAGAGGTACACGGTTCAAATCCACCAGATGCTCTGCTGGAGAAGGAGGGGGCAATCTCCTCCTGTACCAGTCAGATCCGATTTGACGGTACACGTAAAAATAATACAATAAAAATGAAAAAAAGACAGTTCAGGTGCTTTTGCAACATGAATATGACATTCAAAATATTTCTTCATTCTCAATCCTTATGCCAAAGACATCTGGTATTTAGAAAACCAAAAATGAGGATTTATTTGCCACTTTTCAGAAAGTTCCTAAAGTATTTTATTGTGAGAATATTTGATATAAAAATTTACTCTATGAATATGAGGGAGCTCTGGTGGCCTAGTGGTTAAGGAGTTGCACTGCCAACCCAAAGGCACATGGTTCAAATCCTCCAGCTGCTCCACAGGAGAAAGATGGCAAGTCTCCTCCTGTGCCATTTACAGCCTCTGAAAAGCCACTGGAGAGTCACCTATGAACTGCTTAGAACTCAGCTGCACCAACAACATATGAATGTGGGTTCTTTTAACTGAAATTGCATTAATATGGGTGAGTTTTTTTTAAAAAAAAACAAAAACAAATGCATTTGTTGAGACACAAGTCCTGCTAAACTATTTTCTGAATTTTTTTTTATTGTATGTGTTGTTGGCTTTTAATTTTTTTTCCCTTCTCATTGTGTGCCGTTGAATCAGATCCAACTGGCCCAGGAGGAGGAGAATGCCCCTCCTCCTCCAGCATAGCATCTGGTGGATTTGAACCACACACCTTTAGGATTGCAGTGCAGCTTCTTGCCACCAGGCCACAGAGTTCCCTTTATTTTCTGTATTTTTAAAGGAAGGGAAATTAAAATTTGAGTTGCTCCGCGGATCCATTGGCTTTACCACAAGGACACAGTTCTCCCACTCACTGGAGTAGCTGCCATTTGTATCCCTGGGCCTTTGAGGTGGGCTGGCCTGGGACAGTACAGGGCTCAGATCTGTTGTTCATGAGTTTTTAAGTGTCATCCTTGATTAGAAGACACCTAACAACAACTCTATCTGCAGCTGACCAAAGGGGCAGCTCCCTGACAGAAACCCAGACCCACCTTCCAGGCCCTGCTGGGCATCTGCAGGAAGGGCCAGGAGGCCCCTTCTGACCAGGCCCACACACGCTGTCCCTCTGAGGGACCCAGAGGACCATCAGCATCCATGTGGTGACCACAAGAAGTCCTGATGGAGAGCAAAAGGCCTCCTCCAGTTCAAACAGCAACCGGATCCTAAAACCAACTCAAACCAGTTCCACTAGGGCTGCTGTAATAAGCTGTGGTGGTGGTGCAATGGTTAAGCACTCAGCTGCTAACCCACAGGCCAAAGGTTCAAACCCACCTCCCACTTTGAGGGAAATAAGACCTGGAGGTGGGCTTCTGTGGATATTCTGCTTCGGAACCCATAGATGGTGGCTGGACTCTGTCCCACTGGGTCTGAATTGATGAGGGGACACCCAACTAGAGAATAACATTGTTAAGCAGGGCAGAGAACAAGGATGTCACACGCTTTGTCACCTCCTTAGTGCTTTGTGGGGTACTGGCCTGATTTGCTCCACAAATCAAACTTTCCTCCTTAATTTCTCCAAGCCATCCACTCCACTCATCCTTAACGATCTCCAGCCATGAACTTGTTAAGACCCTCAATCTCTCTTGGTCCCCGGAAGTGAGCCTTCATGCAGGTGGAGAGGGAGTGCCATTTGGCAAGTATCTCAAACACGTTTCCCTGAACTTCACTGAGGGGGGGGGGAAAATCCACATGATTAAATCTTCTAAAAAAAAATAGTAATTTTTTTTCTTTGAAAAAAAAAACAAAAAACAACACATTGAGTTGGGACCGATTCAGCTCCCCTGGGTTTCTGAGGCTGTAAACTCAGTGGGAGGAAATCACGCATCTCTCTCCCACGGAGCAGCTGGTGGATTTGAACCCTTTGCGTTACCAGCAAGTGCTACTCCTGAAGGACACTGTCACCAGGGCACGTTGCAGATTTCTATCATCCAAAAAAGGTTAATCGTTGAGAATTGTGTCTTCTCAGTGTGTTAAAAAGCAGACTTACATAAGGGAGCTCTGGTAAGGAGTTGTGCCGCCCACCCAAAGGCAGATGGTTCAAATCCATTAGCTGCTCTAAGGGAAGAAAGTGGGACATTTCCTTCTGTGATTTGGTGCTGGAGGGTCAGCTAAGAGCTGGTTCTGACTTGACCACAACCATCATCTGTATGTGGAAAGCAAACGCTTATACATGCATGGACATAAATTAATGCCTCCTGCTGGAGCTCTGTTCCTCACTGGTAAGCAGTGTTTCGTCAAGGCCTTAAAACAATTTTTTGGAATGTCTGGGCCTCAAGTCACCAGTGAGAAAGAAATTTTAAAATAAAACAACAATTTAAAAAATTCACTGCTGTCAAGTCTGAAAACTCATAGCTTGAACCTCCACTAGGTTTTCAGAGGGTAAAATCCCAGGGAGGAGACAACTCTCCGAGTAGCTGATGGGTTCCAACCACCCAAGAGCTGCCTTTAGACTAACTCCCCTGAAGCCTCGGCCACCAGCACTCTCTTAGAGATGTTTGTGAGTCAGAACTGACCCAGAGCTGACCCTCCAGTGGGTTTTCAGAGGTAGTTAAATCCCACAGCAGGAGCCTGTCTTTCTCCCTCAGAGCAGCTGGGTTTGAATTGCATGCTTTGGGGATTGCAGTGCAGGAGACAATCCTTGTTTAAACAGCTGGCTGTTGGTTGCAGTTGCTAGCTGCCGCTTCTGGCCCTCTTAGCCACATGCCAACTGTGGACCTGTCAGTCAGAAGTCCGAGCGTTCTTCCTGGCTACTGTTGTGAGAACAAAACCACAGTTTCTTTTCAGAGGTTGTGCTGAAGAAAAAAAAAATCACACTCACATGGAAGAAAAACAAAGAGATAGGCTGACAAGATAAATGTTCCACAGAGGATGCCTGAGGTTTAAAAGGGGGGAAAAAAATCAACAACATAGGCCCACTGATGTTTTCCATTTATTCCAGATATGTTACATAGCAGCTTCAGGTACTCTGTTTGGGTTTTGCTTTATCGATTCCTCTGAACTGTAAAAGCAAGACTTCTTTATAACTTAATTTCCTAAACATAACCCAAACCACCCACTTGCGATCAAGCTGATTCTGACTCGTTGGGTCCTACAGCGCACAGGAGACCTGCCCTTCCAGTTTCCACGGCTGGACTCTGTGCAGGAGCAGATGGCCACAGCTTTCTTCCTCGGGGCCACTGGGGGTTCTGAACTGCCAGCCTTTTTGGCTAGCAGCCATTGTGTGCCATCGGGACTCCTTATAACATCCTCCTTATAAACATTCTCTTCCTTGAAGATGTTAAAGTAGGTCACTCACCCACAGAAGGTGAAACCATAAAGAAAACAAACCAACAATCATGAGCTGAATCTCAGTCTTTTGTAAACAATCCCAAACATAAAAGAGGCTCAGGTGTCTAGGAGTTTTTGTTAACACTCGTGGACCCCTCGTAGGCAGCTCTGGGGGTACAAGGATTTCTACACCGCCCGATTTCTTCTGGCCCACCTGGCCACGGGCATGGGCAGTGTCTAGTGGTGGAACCACTGCCCTGTCAGAGGAGCCCAGGTGAGAAGGTTCAGGGGGACCCGCCTAGACCACCCTGACCAGACCCCACTGGGCCCACCTCGCCTGAGCTCACCACACATTGACAAGAACCTGCCGCGCGGTGCTTCTGGGCCAGGTCATCACAGACCGCAGGCCAGAGAGGAAGTCTAACCAGGACTAGACCCAAGGGAGGTGCAGGGGCTTTCAGAAAACCCACAGCGCTCACAGCTCCTCTGTGACAGAGAGGTTAAGCTCACGCCCTGCCCCACCGCCGGAAGCAGTGTTTTCCAGGAAATGCAGGCTGCCTCGATTTCCCAGCCAGTGTGGCAGGCAGCCTGCTCCTGGCATGTCTGGTCCTCCCTGGACGTTTGCCCGTCGCTGTCACTGCTTTTGTGGGTGCCTCTCAGGCCAGCCTGTGACTCAGTGACTCTGTGTGACAGTGGAACTGACCCCCGGGGGGTTCTGAACTGTGAAGTCCTCTTTCTAGCAGCAGATAGCCAGACCTTCCTCTCCTGAGGCCCCGTGGGTGGGTTGACACTGCTGCCTCTCCCATTAATAGCCAACTGCTTAACTGCTGAGCTCCCAAGTCACCAATGTGGAGACGACATCACCACTGTGGCCGTCCGGCTCCTCCCATTCACAGCAGCCCTCCATGGCTTTCTGTGGCGGTCAGTCTTCAGGGGAGGGGGCTGCCCACCTTTCCCCCCTTGGATCAGCAGGTGGACGTGAACTGCTGGCCTTCTGGTTAGCCATGCAACATGTAACAACACTGCACCACCACAGATCACCCCCTCGCCGTTGTTATGTGCCATCGAGTCAGAACTGACCCACAGCTGAACCGTCCAAAGGCAGCCAATCTCACAGGAGGAGATTTGCTCGACTTTCTCCCATGGAGCAGCTGGTGGATTTGAACCCCATGCCTTCGGGTTGGCAGCACAATGCCTTACCACTAGGCCACCCGAGGAGCCCAGCCTGTACTGGCCCAGGGCAGATTCTTCACCTGAGAGCCGCTCCCCCGCCCAGTGGAGCTGTGAGGCCTGGCAATTTCTGTGTGACCGTAAATGCAGAACATGGGTTAACCGGGACGCGGACAGTAACTGGGCAGCTCCGGTAGGAGTAACTATGGCTGGAAGATGCTCCTTGTTAAAAAAAAAAAAACAAACAAAAAACAAAAACACAACTGCTTTTTCTGTTGCTGTTGCTGCAATGGAGAAACTGGCCCCTGCCTCGCCCCCCACCCCAGCCCCAGCTCCCCTCCCCTCCTGGGCTCTGCAGACAGCAGAGATGGGACTTCGTTTCCACCGCAGCTCAGCAGATGATGAACCTCTCAGCATCTCTCTTCCACAGCAAAAGCAGCAACTTCCCAAAACGTCAGCCTCTTTTGGTAAATCTTGGTCCAAACTCATCAAACGTAAGTGCATTAAAAAGTACTTACTTGCCCGGCGGACATCAGACATGAATAAAAGCTAGAGATTTGGAACTAATAGGAATATTGAGGGCAGGATGCAGACAATCGTATCGAGTTTATCTGTGCTGTGAGCAGTTAACGGAGAGACAGATGATCAAACTGCCCAAGAACAGGCCCAGGATGAGGCTTTGAAGAGAATTCTGTTCAGTCTCGTTGCAGGGGGGTGGGACTGGCTGGGGGAAAGGCTGGCTCTGCTCCCCAGCTTGTGTCTGAGGCCTGGAAAGGCCTGGAAACAGAGAGGACAACGCCATGGGGTGGGAGGTGACGGGGTGAGAGACAAAACCCCTTTATGCTCTAAAGCTCACACTGTCACACAACAGCCCCCTGCAGAGAAGCATCTACGGTGACAGACGAGTGAACAGAGCTCAGGACACATGGACACTGGAGCCCAGGGTGACACGTTCATTCACCAGCATTCCTGTGAATTCACTTGAAACTTTCTTATATAAAGTGAAATGGAGCAAGCCTTTCTCGTCTTCAAAGCCAGGAAGACCCAGAACCCCTGTGTGTGTGGACACCCCGACGGCCAGGCCCGCTCACCAGCCCAGCCTGGCCCAGAACGCGGAAGGTGTGCTGGTTTACCTGAGCGATCCAACCTCAGCGATCTGAGTGCCACCGTTGCCTTGACATTTAAGTAACCCCGGTGCCTCCCGCCTGGATGCTCTCGAACCTTCTCAGTCATCCACCTTCAGTTATGAACCTAAACCACGACCCGGGAGACCCGGCTACCTGGGCTCCCACTAGAGAGAATTCCTGGGAATGTATTTGTTGGCGTCAGGGCAGGGAGTACACATGTGGACCTGGTACAGCCGGGGGGCCCAAATCCAACACCTTCAGGGAAGAAAGGACTCCTTGAAGCTTTTTGCCTGGCCCAGTGAGAAGTCCACCCTCAAGCGCACAGGAAGGCCTGCAGTGGCTCTCTCTGTCGCCCCAGGGCGTGGAGCAAAGGCCTGCCACCCACAGTGACAGCACACAGATGGTGTGACAGCCAGGTCGGTGCATCGGCTGGCCCTGAGACACGTGCATCCCGGTCCTCCTGGGGAGTCTAGATGTGTGTGCCGTCAGACGTGAAGGTGGAGCCGGAAGGCGGCAGTCCGTTTGAGGTCCTGTTTTGGCATACACCCAAACCCAAGTGTGGGGGTGATAGGGAGCTCGCCTGATTCGGCAGCCTTGTCGTGGGGACAGGCGATGTCGCAGGAGGCCCCCCAGGTGGGTGGGGAGGTGGCCCCAGGCCTGAGGGGACGGGGGGTCACAGCTCCTATTAGGAGCATCTGGGCCTCCGGGGTCTTCCCAGAGACAAGGACCCCGACGTCTGCTGCTCGTTTGTCCGGGAAGCTTCATCGCTGGGCTGGGGACGCCCAGTGATCGCTTCCGTGATGCACGGGACCCATGGGGACCACCCCCAGTCGTGAGCTACAGGCCGTTGCTGTTTCTGTGGCACAGGGGGGGCTTGGACAGCTCCACCACGGCCGCCCGGGGCTTGTTGAGGAACTTGGGGGCGCGACGCAGCAGCCTCTGGGCCTCTGTGAAGGTCTCCGTCAGCTCTTTTTTCCACTGCACAAACTCGGGGTCACTCTGGGTGGAAACAGAAGCAGAGACACAGTGACAGGCTTGTCCCCCTGGCCGGCCAGTCTGAGGCCGACCAGGGACCAGGCCCACCGGGAGCTTGTCCAGTTATTCCACCCCATGGTGGCCCCGGAAGCGCAAAGGCACAAGAGGTGGCGACAAATGGAAAGGTCTGTGGCTTGAACCCATCTTCCTCATCATCAGAGAGCTGGACAGTGAGCAAGGATGACAGAAGAATCGATGCCTTTGAGCTGTAATGCTGGGAAATAGTACTGAATATCCCATGGACTGCCCCAAGAACAGACAGGTATGTCTTGGAGAACGTGCAGCCCGAGTGCTCCTTGGAGGCAAGGATGGTGAAGCTTCGTCTCACATGCTGTGGGCATCTGTTAGGAGGGGTCAGTCCTTGGGAAAGGACATCATTCCAGGAAAGGTGGAGGGTCAGAGAAGAAGGGGAAGCTCCTCGATGAGACAGACTGACACAGTGACCGTGGCAATGGGCTCGTGGGTGTCAGAGATGACGAGGACGGCACAGGACAGGACAGGGTTCAGATCCGTCATTCAGAGGGTCGCTAGAATGACAGTCAACTCGACAGCATCTAACAACAATGACAACCAGCTTCGAGGGAGGGAAGACCTGGAGACACGCTCCCATCAAGATGTCAGCCTCGGGGCCCCGCGGGGCAGTTCTCCTGTCACTTGGGTCTCTGTCTGACTCACCTCCAGGTCTCCGACAGCAGCACCATGAATCCTGGGGTCATGGGGAGCCTTCCCCTCTGTGTCCCTGCAGTCCCCTCCATCATTGCTATGATGTCAGAACCGACCCAGAGCTGGCCCTCCAGGGGGGTTTCAGAGGCAGTAAATTACATGGGAGGAGACCGCCCATCCTTCTCCCTTGGAGCCAAGAGAAGCGCCTGCATGGTTCTCTAAGGTTCATTCATGCAGACACTACCTCAGGGAGCCCAAGTAGATTAGGGCTCTGGAGTTGGGCTGCCAACACAAAGGCACATGGTTCAAATCCACCAGCTGGCTCTGCAGGAGAAAGATAGGCAGTCTCCTCCTGTGAGATTTACTGCCTCTGACAACCCACTGAAGGGTCAGCTATGAGTCCGTTCCGACTTGAATGGTACCCAACAATAACAACAAGACACTACTTTGGAATTCTGAAACTAGGGTTGTGTAGAGGGACAGGAACCCTCTGTCAAAGTTCTCCACTGGTTAGAAATCACAACAAAGCCCGTTGCTGTCGATTCTGCCTCACAGCGACCCTGTGGTACAGAGCAGCCTGCCCCCCAGGTTTCCCTGGCCATCGTGACCGTCACGGAAGCCGACTGCCAGGCCTTTCCTCCGTGCGTGCGTCTAAGCCACTCACTTTCAGGTTAGGGGGTGAGTGGGAAACGCTTTGTGCCTTCCGGGGCCTCCCTCCATAAAGGATCGTCACCAACATATCAAGGGTGGCTGAGGTGACAGTGAAAGGAAGTTGGACAGACTGAGAAGCACTTTCCTAAGTGCAAGGTGGTGATGCATTTACTAAGCACTGATGTACTGATTACTGGCTTTATCACTCACTAGGGGGCTCTCGTGGCTTAAGCCATAGGGAGCTGTGTTGCTAGCCCATAGGTGGCGTCTCTCTGCCGGTTCAAATCCACCTGGAGCTTTTGAGCTGCAGAAAGATAGGCAATTTCCTGCCACGAGATGTAGAGCCTCCCCAAATGCTCATGTGGGTCAGGTACAAGTTGGCTCTGACTTGACAATGAATTTGATTCTTCCTGTGCTCTCTCCTAACACACTCCCCTAGCAGTCACAGTGGATGTGGGTGTGGGTGGGATGCAGGCATTAAATCAGCAAAATTCAGGCAACATTGGGGGAAAGGGATGGTCCCTTGGAGAAGGTGAAACTTAGGTGCATTTAAACACACACACAAACATTCTCCTCAGACATGCGGCTGGCTGAGGTCTGGAAGTTACAGAACAAATACAATTCCAAGTCCCTCTAAAAGAGTGGTTGGTTTCTAAACAGGGTACGTAAATAATTTAAAACTATGAATCAAATATTTCCAGCCACTTTCAAATGCTTGCTTCGTCAGAAACAACAGTGACTTTGACGGAAGCCTGGTACCTTGGGGCTGTCTTGCTGGGCATTTAAGAGCTGGAGGACAAGAGAAAGAAAAGGCCTTACACAACCAGCCGGCGGCCTTAACCAGGCTTTCAGATCATCCCTCTAACTCCCCCCTCCGAGGAAGAACAGACCGGAACCCACCTCACATTGCAGGACAAACTGCTTCCCTCCTTTTATCCTCAGCAAAATGCACTTCTTGTCTTTAATCTGCGTTTCTTCCACAAAAACAATCTGCTCCATTGTCAGTAAATTTTGCTAAATGTAACAAGAGAGGGCGTGAATTATTGCAAAGTCCTTTCACGGATTTAACTGGAAGACAGGAATGCTTGACAACTACCAGATTACAAGACATTACAAAGAAAATACTAGAATTTCCCCCCACCTTGTTCTAATGACATTTTAGAATCAGGCAGAGGACTGCTACCGAGGAACTGGTACTAAAGTCCAAATTATAATATCTAAAAAAATAAAATAAAAAGGCGAGGGGACTACAAAAAAAAAAAAAAAAGGAATGCTTCTGGGAGGTAAAACTGCAAAGCTGTTCCCTCAGGACAGAATTGATCTCTGCGTGGCCAGGAGCCACAAGGACACGTGTTGGCGTCACACAATCTGAATGCTGTATCAATGTATCAATAGAGTGGTGAGGGAAACAATGCCGGATTAGCTGGCGTGAGCGAGGGGCGTGGCTTCATCTAACAAAGCAGCGGGGGACCTGGTAACTCCGGCCTGCAAGCTGCCAGCATTCTGATGGTACCATCAGAATGACGTCACAAGGAATCCGGGACGAGATTGTCACACCGGGCGCACAGCATCCTAATTGCTCAGGGTGGCTGCTACGGGATGGTGATCGCCTTACCATTTTATGTTTTTTGGGATAAATACTCCAGGAATCCTAAATGAAAAACAACACCATCATAAACTCAAGGTTTTGTCACTCTGATTTTGTACTTAAAGATTCCAGCCATGCATTAGCGTCTCCAATGGAACACCTGTGGTGGTATCTTCTAAAGCCACAGAGAATTCACAGCCTTGGATGTTAATCAAAGGAAAATTCCCTTTCGTGGCCCACTGGCATCTCTGGGGCTTTCGGGCACCCTCCGGAGCGGGGCGAACTCCCTCCAGTGGCCAGAGCAGTGACCCAGCACTATGACCCAGCGAAAGGCAGGAGGGCTGGGCAGGAAGACATGGGCTGAGCATCTCAGCAAGTGGGACGCGAATCCTGTTAGAACTCAAAATAGAAATGACTTCTGGAACTCTAGTCCTGGTGAGGTGATCTCGTTCATAAAGGAAAAGAGGTTTTGTGGTGTGTGTGTGTGTGTGTGTGTGTGTGTGTGTTTAAATGAGGTGATCTGTTTTAATACTACTGAAATAATTCACAACTAAAGGGCAACCCCCAGAGGGGATTCTCAACACATTCCGAGTGTCTCTTTCTGTGGGCCCACAGCTTCCCACCCATGTGCAGATGCTGGTGAAGATGTGGGAGGAGTCCCAGCACGCCAACGGTGTGAACCAGCGGGTACGGATGTTCCAACTGTCAGCATACAACCTGTCCCTCAGCAGAGATGCCACACTCCACAGCCCTCCTTCCCTGGGAACCTCACACAGCAGACATATAAATGCCGCAGAAATGCCTTTTAACATCTGCCCCCAACATCAGAGCTCAAAAAGGTGGCTGCATCTTCCTGCTTCCTGTGAGAAACTGACTTATAAAACGTCCAAAGAGGTGCAGACAAAAGGAGGCGGCGTCTGCGGACTCAGCCAGGTCAGTGGGATCACAGCTCTACTCTATTACCAC
The DNA here is from genome assembly GCF_000299155.1 of Elephantulus edwardii. Taxonomy (NCBI): domain Eukaryota; kingdom Metazoa; phylum Chordata; class Mammalia; order Macroscelidea; family Macroscelididae; genus Elephantulus; species Elephantulus edwardii. The sequence continues at coordinate 8,554,547 of NW_006399839.1, read as the reverse complement.
CACTTGCTGGCTCTGCCCGGGGAGGCTGGTGACAGGGAACTGGGAGCCCATCCTGTCCTGGGCCTGACACACCTCTCAGGCCACATGTGACCAGTGGCCTGGTTTCCATTCTATACAGTGAGGCGGGACCCTCAAAGGTTGCTAAGGAGGTGGAAGAATTTTTCACAGCATCCAGCTTATATTAAGAATGCCGATGCCCAAGTTACAGGGTGGCTGTTGTGACAATTTTTAATCAGGACCCACCTCTCTCCTGTTGCAGGTGAGGACACAGAGGCTGAGTGCAGCACAGGAAGGATTTCAAGTCCCCAGGGCGCTCACCTCTGCCTGACCCTGGCTTTGGGCTGTCTGAGATCTACCCGGCCCCCTTCCGCCCTGGCCCAAGCCCACCCAGCAACGTGGTGTTTGTGTCCACACGAGAAAGCAGCATCTCATCAGCAGGCATTGCAGAGCTCTTCCCTGGCTTCTCCATTTAAAAGTTCAAAGTGTGGACGATAAGATCTCTTTCTTCTTGTTGTGTACCAGCGAGCTGAAATAGAATCCGAGCTGACCCTCCAACGGGTTTTCTGAGGCTGTAAATTGCACGGGAGGAGACTGCCCATCTTTCTCCCACGGAGCAGCTGGTGGATTCGAACTGTGTGCCTTTGGGATTGCATCACAGCTCCTTACCACGAGGTCACCAGAGCTCCCTAAAGAACCTAGGGGCATTCTGGGAAGCGTGTGAGCGACAGGAAGCAGCCGTATGACACAGAGCACAGAGAGGGACAAGGCCCCAGCCAACTCACCCGCGACTCGCCCTCCCCTCTCCACTCCAGCCTGTTCGGGAAGAGGTAGAAATATCGGCGTTGCCACTGAGTCAGGAACGGGTTCCCCAGTTTCAGCATGTACCCATGCATGATGCAGTCCTTTCCCAGTGCATAATCTGAGGGGCACAAGAGAACTATAATCAAACAGAGTCTGAAACAGAAACATCTTAGTCATAGGATTCTCAGGGGGGTGGGTGGGGAAGCAAGCTTTTTGGAGGAGAAAAAAAAAAAGAAATAGTGTTTCCAGAAATACACAGAGCTCATTATCTCTGTTTGAAATACCTCTGTTCTGAGGTTCTCAGGAACAGAGGTTTCTTTCTCACAAAAAGCTCAGGAATCAACTCATAGCAACCCTATCTGACAGCAAAGAACTGCCCCTTAGGGGTTCCAGACTTTCTAGGAGTAAGCAGCCTCATCTTTCTCCCTTGGGGCAGCTGGTGGGCTCGAACCATCTACCTTTTAGTTAGTAACTGAGCTCTTATCTGCTGCACCATCAGACCTTCCATTCTCTCTCTCTGTAAACAAGCCTTATGGTTGCTTCTCAGTATACTGATGCATATAAAAGCCATCCCGCTCTTACTCTGAAGGGGCAAACATTTGTTCCTAAACTATTCTTTCTCCATCGTGAATAATGAGAAGTGGAAAAGAGAGAATTTGAAATTCAAGCAATTCTTAAAACACCTTGGGTTTTATCTGGGGTCGAGATTCTTCCTTTAATCTTTTATCTTAAAAATGATAATACACCAGAGCTCTGGTGGCCTGGTGGAAGAAACTGCACTGCAATCCCAGACATATGCAGTTCGAATCCACCAGATGCTCTGCTGGAGAAAGAGGGGCAATCTCCTCCTGTACCAGTCAGATACAATTTGACGGGGTGCGCGCGCGCGC
>NW_006399839.1:8546528-8551750 GCF_000299155.1 Elephantulus edwardii | reverse complement strand
GCAAGGTAAGGTAAGGCAACAGGCAAGAAACTGTCCATTCTTCATCTGAGGCATAGATTTCTTCCTCAGAAGGGTAAGGGCCGAGCTAATTCAGCTCACATTGAACACTGGTGAAATTTTTATGGTGAAATATTGTCTCCTAAAAGAAACTGTTGATTTTAAGCAGCTTGCTCTTCCCTCCTTAAGGGCTGTGACAGTGCTTGCTAAGAACATTCATTTCCTCGCTCATTCATTTACTTGACAACATTTATTGAGTGCCTAGGGGCCCAGCATACCCTGGGCATCCTAGATTGAGAAAATAAACATCTCGCCCTTCACAGAGTTTAATCTCCAGTGGGAGAGCTGAGCAGGAAACAAACATACAAAGATCCAGGTTGTGTCATCCACAGAAATGTAGAAGACGGCAGAACTGACAGGCAGAGGAGATACCGGTGGTCTCTTGGCGTCTAGAAGTCCATGTGCTGACACAGCCAAGGTCCACTTAAGGGACACGTTCTGCATCTTCTGCTGTTACCTCAGCAACCTACACCTGGACTGTGTTGTTCTGTAAGTGGAATTTCAAGGATCTTCAACCAAGATGCGCACAAACTCCTCACGTACAGATGAATTATTCATTAATGTGAGAGATGCCACATCTACCCGCGGCTCTAATTAAAAGGGTTCACTCCCACACGGTCATAGAGATGGTTTCTGTAGGATTTTGAAACTCCCGCTCACATACTTTGGGCACGTTGCCGGGAGGGACAGGTCCTTGGAGAAGGACATCATGCTTGGGAGGGTGGAGGGATAAGGCAGGAAAAGACGAGCCCAGATGAGACGGATTGAAACAGTAACTGGAGCAACGGGGTTGGTGTCAGAGACAATGAGATTGGCTCAGGACAGGGCCAGGCGTCAGAGCTGCTTACACAGGGTCGCTATGAGCTGCAGGCACATAACAACAGTCCTTAGGGAGCTGTGTTGGTAACCCAAAGGTGACACTTCTCTGGTGGTTCAAATCCACCCGCAGCTCCGCTCCAGCGCTTCTCCGAGGGAGAAAGGTGGGCAATCTCCGCCCATGTGATTTCACAGCCTCAGATGACCCCAGCGGAGGGTCAGCTCGGAGTCGGTTCTGTCTCACAGGCAATGAGCTGGGTTTGTTCAAAGAAAAGAAAACACATCAAGATTCTAGTGATGTCACAGCCCTGGCCTGAGTAAACGAGAATGGTCAGAGTTGGCTGTGTGAAATGAGCTGGTCAAACACAGTCCTGTGGATGCGTTACGGGCTGGGTGTCAAAAGCATCGCTCACTGTTGCTGTTATATCTGAGACGTACTCTCAGGTAACCTCCACGCGAGGCGTGCCTGGTGCAGGACTGGGCACTTCTCTGAGCGCACAGACAATCTGCTGGCAAAGCCGAGGACGCCAGTGTTCTCAGGCACCTGCCAAAGTGGCCTATTAATAGAAGGAAACGCTCCTTGGTCCTTCGTATTATATAATTAATGTTCAACTTAGTAAGCTCTTTACTCAGAGGTAAAATGAAACAATATCTTCTAATAAATGACCAAAGAAGAGGTTTAAATATCCACATTCATGTCAGTGGCAGAATCAATGTCTTTAGCGAGTGTAATTAAAATACACCATGACGGGAACTTCGCCCAGAATATTCCCAGGCCAGAGCAGTGTCCAGCTCGTGGACGTGTGTCCAGTGCGCACACACACAGGCCCAGATTTGACTTCCTGCTTGGCTGTCATCGTCTGGAAGTTCCTATTCTGTCTTGAGCCAGGGGCCTTCGCTGCTGTTTTGTACTGGGCCCTGCAGAGTTCACGGCCAGCCCTGGTGAGGGACAGCGACGCTACGTGTCATGACCTGAGTGATATAAGGAGTGTCATCACCGTCACCCAGCTGTACGTGCACAGATGGACCGACGGTTGATACCGCAAATGCTTGTTACCTGTGTACTGACCTCAATGTAAACACGGGGCCTGGACAAAATGGCTACAAACACACAAACACATCCTGTCACAGATGCACTGGTGTCAGAGTCATCCTTGTTTATATTAAATAATTGCCAAATTATGTTTCGCTTTAACCTGAGTGTCATACTAGGATCTCCAAAGTATAAGATCTAGTCTAAAATGAAGCAGCCATTTAGGATTAGTCTTGAGTTCTTAAAACAAAATGTGCACTTTCTCTCTTCACCCTCGAATTGGAACCGAATCATAGCCGAACCCTTGAGTGTGTTTTCAGAAGCAGTAAACTCCATGGGAGGAGACAGCTCACCTCGCTCCCACGGCTCAGCTGGTGGATTCGAACTGCCTGTCTCTGGGTTGGCAGCCCAACTCCTTACCCACCAGGGCCACCAGAGCAATAAATGCCTTATGGTTCATGAACGTGGCCAGTGCTTGTAAAAAGACACCACGCTGAGAAAGGTGGAGGGTCAGTAAGAAAGGAAGAGTCTCGATGAGATGGACGGACACCGTGACTGCAGCAGTGGACGTGAGGGTGGCGGTGAGGACGGCGCAGGACAGGACAGGGGCCAGAGCTGCTGTGCACAGGGTCGCTATGAACTGGAGGTGACCCAAGGGCACCTGCCAGCGACAAAGACTTTGACAGACTATCCTGAGCCTGTATGAATCAGGTCAAACGAAAACCATGCATGGCATTCTTATTTCCTCCCCTAAAATTGACCCACACGCCTTTGTGGTTTCTAAAACCCCGAGAAGCCCCAGGGTCCTGGGAAACCCGTGATGTTACAAACATGCGGAGAGACCCCTGGAGCCTCTTACCTTCTTCGTGGCCAAGCTGCTTGTTTTTGGCCCTCTTGCGGGCCTCGACCTTATCCATGTCCGCGTTGACTGTTTCATACACCGTTTCGGCCACTTCCTGCTGCCAGCGCTCAGAGATGACCAAGGGGAAATTCCTGTAGAGCTCCTGGTCGCTGTCCAGCAGCTTTAGTGTTGGGGGAAAATCAAGACATTTATGGTTTAGTACACAGGATCCATGGGACCCACATGCACCAGGCAGAGACGCAACACACGGAACGCAGCGCTACCCAGAATAGACAGTACAAACTTTGATACATGTAGTTTTCACGTTGCTGAAACAAAAATTGCACTTGATGAGGGGTATTTCATTCCCCAAAACATTAGGAAAAAATGTTCCTTGTGCCCCTGGAGGGAGGCTGGACTTTGAAGACCAGGAGAGCAAAGGCTTTTATGCATCTGTGGTTGTTGTGTACCATAGAGGTGGAACCAAGCCATGGCTGACCCTATTTTCAGAGGCAGTTCATTGCCCGGGAGCAGACTGCCCATCCTTCTCCCACATGTGAGATACAATTTTATGGTTGGGGTGCTAGCGGGCCTCCTGGTAAAAAGGAACACATTGCTCCTTAGAAGCACACAAGCATGTCTCTTATCAGGGGACTTGCTCTGCTCAAGCCCTCCCCTGACAGAAAGGCAGGGGATGGGAACAGCGAGAGGCCCTATTCAGAGGGAACAGAGTTAAGGGTGAAGTCAACTGATTAAGCCCCAAGAGAAGCTCCAGTCTGGGGTGTTCCGCAGTCACCCTTCTTGATCTTTTTAAAGAATGCATCCACTTTGAGATGGCTTTTCTTTGTCTCTGGGAGGTTTAAATGGTTAGTGTCCTCGGCTGCTACTCAGGAAGGTGGAAGTTCAAAGTCTTTTGAGAGGCGGCGCAGAAGAACAGCCTGGCAACCAGGGATGGAAAACCCAGGGAACAGAATTCTACTCACAAACGGGCTCATCAGTCCAACTGGCTTAATTGCAGAGCCTGCCTTCCTTTTCATTTCCATCAGACAACCAGATCTGAAATGCTCAGGTGCTCTGAAGGGAGCCAGAGAGTATTCGTGTGTATGCACACCTGTGTGTGTGTGTGTGTGTGTGTGTGTGTTTATGTGCGCGCGCGCGCGCACCTGTGTACGCATGTGCGTGCTGTGTGTGTCTGTGTGTCTGCAGGCGCGTGGGTGCATGCCAGTCACTGCTACTGGGGTTGAGTCCTGACAGGCACCAGCGAACAGGGCCACTGGGCAGGGACTGAAGAGCCGACCAAAGAGAAACACAGTCTCTTGCCCAAGGTCGCGCTTCCGAACAGGTCAACTCTGGTTTTCTGTACAAACGATCACAGCTGCTTAACATCGGAGAAAACCTTGATCCTGGTGACCCTGCTTTTGTTATTAAAAATGAACAGAACAAAGAGAAAATTAATGTTTATGTGAAGATTTCTTTTCCCTCGCTTTGGGACTGTTGTTGTTGTTGATTGCCTTCGAGTTGAGCACGACTCATAGTGACCCTGTGAACAAAAGGCCTGAAGCCCCTCTACGACCATCGACATTAATCAAAGTTCATAGAGTTTGTGGAGGCATGTTATTTATTTTTTTTTTACTAAAACAATGTATTATTTGGGCAGCTTCTTAAAGACAAAGGCGAGGTTATTGTTGTTTTGTAGGCATTAGTGGTCACTAACTTGTCCCCCAAGTTATGGCGACAGTGGACCAACAGAATGAATGTCCAGAATGCTTGATTACAGCTACCGCTGGGTCCCTGCAGGCTACTGCTGACCTCTCACCTACATCTTGCCAGGAGACTTTTTAACAGGCTTCTCAGCTTTGGGCTGACTGACTCAAGAGCGCCTAGCAGTAACTGACTTAAGTGTCAACTGCTTGGATCTACACAGAAGTGCCACAGAAAAAAGGCCTGCAACTTACTCCAGTAAAGGCTGTTGTTGTGCTGCTGTTAGGTGGTTCTGAGTCACGGCAACCTGATGGACAAAATACTTCCTAGTTCCATGACGTCCACTCAACTCTTCACCATCTCTCCACCACCTTCACCAGAGCACCTCACAGTGTGGAAAGCTCCCTCTTATATTGGTCCCATAGCTGTTGATGATTTGCCAGACCATGTGGCTGCAGTTAAGGTAGCTGGGGACCGTGATGCCAACAGGAGTTAACACAATGGCTAGAAAAGCCAATTTTCAAGGATTCTGACATTCCAATACCCAAAATGTACGTGAGATAGTTCCCATTCTTCTCAGAGTCAGCCACAGTTTGTTAGGATCCACACAGTCAAATGCCTTTGCATCAATGAAACACAGATAAACATTCCTCTGGTATTCCCTGCTTTCAGGCAAGATCCATCTAACGTAAGCTACAATATCCCTAGTATCACCACCCCTTCTAAACCCAGCCTGGACTTCTAGTAGTTCTCTGCTAATGTGCTGTTCCAGTC
>NW_006399839.1:8526555-8545508 GCF_000299155.1 Elephantulus edwardii | reverse complement strand
GGAGAGGAAGGCCCTCTATGAGGTGGACTGATTCAGTGACTGGGATAATTGGGATGGGAGTGTCGGAGACAGTGTGATTGGCACAGGACAGAGCGAAGTTTAGGGCTGCTGTACATAGGGTCGCTATGAGTCGCAAGCGACTCGACAACACATAACAACAACAAGGTGAGATAGAGTCTGGTCACCCTGACTTTTGAGGAATACTCTCTGGCTGTTCTTGCTCTGGGACAGATTTGGCTGTTTCTCTGGCAGTTCACGGTGTATTTAACATTCATCACCAATACCGTAACTCAAAGGCACAAATTCTTCGGTCTTCCTTATTAATTCACTGTCCAGCTTTCCCAGGCATACGAGTCAATGGAAAATGTCAAGGGGCACCTTAGCCCTCAAAGTGACACTTCTGATCTTTAGCACTGGAAAGAGGCCATTTGCAGCTGACTTGCCCCATGTAAAATGTTCTTGGACGTCTCGACTGCTAATTCCATGGAGACTGACTATGAACCCAAGTAAAACAAAACCACTGACAATGTCAACCTTTTCTCCATTTATTATAATGCTGTTTCTTGGCCCACCTGTGAGGACTGTAAAAATTTTTATGTTGAGACACTGTACTGAAGGCTCAATGGGGTCTTTGAGCTTTATAAGTAAGTGCTTCAGGTAACTAGTAAAGCTGTCTCATCTACACATTGCAAGTTACTGGGGAACCTTCCTCCAACCCTGATGCCACCTTCTTCTTCATACAGTGCAACGTCTTAGATTATGAGCTTGACAAATAACTGAACAGGTATGAACAGGTATGGTGAAATGACACAACCACAAAGTACACTTTTGGCTGATACAACCAGGCAGAATCTCCCTGTTGTGTTTAAACAACTGCTTCTAGGCATATGTACAGGTTCCCTGTGAGCATAATTACGCTTTCTGAAACTTCTATTCTCTGTAGCGTGATAGAGAAGTTGAAATGACCTACATTTCTGTATTACCTTTGACTTTGCATAAAGGAGCTCTGGTGGCCTACCAGTAAGAAGCTGTGCTGCAATTCCAAAAGCAAGTGGTTCAACTCCACCAGCTTCTCTGCAGGAGCGTGATTTACTGCCTTTAAAAACATGCTGGAGGGTCAGCAATGGGTCAGTTCCAACTCAACAGTACACACAAACTACATTTACATAGGTTATACAAAAGACCTCACTGCTGAGTCGGAACCGACCCATACCTGATGCTCCAGCAGGTTTTCAGAGGCTGTAAATCACACAGGAGGAGACTGCCTGTCTGTCTCCTGCGGAGCAGCTGGTGGATTCGAACCACCTGCTTTTGGGGTTGACAATGTAAAAGCCCGTAGGCTACTTGAATTCCCTATAAAGTTAATGCAGGGAAACATTTGTTGTTGGTTTTGTTTGTTTTTCTGGTATTATCTGCTTTCAGTCAATATCCATCTGACAGAAAACATTCCGAAATTAAAGCTACATTCGAAAGAGGACATGGACCAAATGTTGTCATTACTGTTTTCTGTCAATGACCTGCTTTTGAATCAGCATTATTTTACTGGAGGGTGATGATGATGATGATAATAATAATAATTTCTACAGCTTTTCAGATCATTTTTCTTTGGAATGGTCATAAAGGTTCATCTCTTCCGGTCAGGTAGCCGTCTCCCACATTTCTTGCACAGACGAATAAGCACGCCCATCACTGGATCTACTCTCTTGATATTCCAACTGGTCGAGCCCTGTTTTTCACCAATGCCTTCAGTGGAGCTTGGACTTCTTCCTTCAATGCCATTAACTCTCAGTCACAGGCTACCTCCTGAGACGTATGAACATCGACCAACTCTTTTTATACAGTGACCCTGATTATTCCTTCCATCATCCCTTAATACTTATTTCATTATTATTCACTATCTTGCTTATAAGATTGTCACCATTATTTGAGGTTACAAATTGAGGCTTGATTTCCTCCCCTTCAGTTCTTCATGCTTGAGAAATATAGAGCATTCTTACTCCCTTTTTGTTTTCTATCTCCAAATCTTTGCACGTTTCATGATAATACCTTTATGTTCGTGAGCTGCCGTTTGAAATCTATTCAGCTCTTTTACTTTATGATTGTCTCCATTGGTTTTAGCTTCTCTTCATTCTAACTCTCAGAGTATCTTCTGACATCCATTTTAACAGTTTCTGTCTTTTAAATGATATTTTGTTCTTGGGAAAGCACATGATAAATAAAGATCAATGAACATTACCGCCTAGAAAGCCCTATGGGGTGGTCTTCCCCTGTCATACAGGGTCCCTATGATTTGGAACTGACTAGATGGCACCTAACAACAAAAATGAAATTAAAGCCTGGCAGATGGAAGCAATAGATCCATCAGTTCTTTGCACTGTGGTGCTGGGAGAAGATGCAGACAGACTGCTCCTCAGAGGCAAAGATGATAAAACTCCATCTCACGTACTTTGGACACGTTGCTGGGAGAGGTTCTTCCTTGGAGAAGGACCTCATGCTTGGAAAGGTGGAGGGTCAGTGAAGGAGAGGACGGCCCTCGACCAGACAGACTGACACAGTGGACTGCAGTAGTGGGTTTACGTCTCAGAGATGATGAGGAAGGCACAGAACAGGACAGGGTTCAGATCTGTTGTTCACAGCGTTGCCCTGAGTCATGCTTAACTCAGTAACACCTAACAACAACATAAGTGCCAAGGGAGAAAGGCCTGGCAACTTTACGTTCTGTAAAGATTATCGTCATGAAAACCCGATGGGGCAAGTCTACTCTCTAACATCCTGTACCGGAGGAGACTCAAAAGCAATGGGTTCTGTGAGACGCATCTAAGACGCTGGCAGCTGAGAGGCGGGAGTGGGAGCCCCTGGAGTGGGAGGGGGAGCCCTGGGCTGAGCGAGTGGGGAGCCGAGAGTCTGGCATTCGGGGACACAGGCAGGCTGACTTCAGTCCTGAAGAGGATCATTTTGTCTCTGTCTCGTGACTCACCCACATAATTATGCCCTCGGGGAAAAAAAACAATAAAGACACGAATAGCAAGTCTGAGAGAGATGCCAAGAATTAGATAAGAAAAATGTGATTATTGCCCCGCTGACTGACAGACGCAAAAAGGATTCCCGCTGTTTGCTCTTTTCATCTCAGGAGGGGGAGGTCACTGAGAAGAACCAAGGTCTATTTTTTTACACACACACACACACACACACACACACACACACACACACAACACACACACCCCTCTCTCTCTCTCTCTGCCCCCCAAAACAAACCAAAACCCAAAACCCCACAACCAGAAAATCATAATCAGTTGGGGATAAATTAGATGTGTGGAACCTTCTAAAAATTAAATCCTATGTGATTAACTGCCTCTGAAAACCCACTGAACAGTCAGCTATGGGTCGGTTCAAACTTAATGGTACACAACAAAAACAACAACAACATGTGCTACAAAAGAGTTTTCCAAAAGGGTAAATAGAGCACCTACAGAATGAGGGGGGAGGGAATTGGCCATGGCATAACTGACAACTGGCTTCTTTCTAAAACATATTTAAGGGGGAGCTCTGGTGGCCTAGTGGCAAAAAGCTGAGCTGCAACCCTGAAGGCATGTGGTTCAGATCCAGGCCCAGACGCTCCGCTGGAGAAGGAGGGGAACTCTCCTCCTGTGCCAGTCGGATCTGATTCGACAGTACACAACAAGGAAAAAAAATAAAATGTATTTAAAAAGTCCAGTATTTCAACAAGAAAAAGACAAGCAACCCAATTATAAAATGGGAAGAATTGAAAGCAGGCCTTCCGACTAATTGAGGAATTGTGTTGGCTGCTGACCTGGCTCGGGACTACTGGACTAAACCTGGACTGGTATCGAGAGACGTTCTCTGCCTCTCCCACTCCCCAGCCTATTTCCCCTGATAAATCTCACTCTTCGTACCACAAGTGTGAATAAAGTCTGTGAATCAACAATGAAGAAACAAACCTCTTGCTGCTGGTGAGAGGGAGGAAGGAAGGAAGGAAGGAAGGAAGGAAGGAAGGAAGGAAGGAAGGAAGGAAGGAAGGAAGGAAGGAAGGAAGGAAGGAAGGAAGGAAGGAAGAGAAGAGAAGAACAGAACCGAGGTGACGGCCTTCTGTCCTGGGTGTAAGATATTCACTATCATGGTGCTATGGGTGGGTTTGTCCCCCTTTCCCTGCTGCATATGCATTCAAGTTGCAATTCAAATGCAAACAGCTCGTATCAAGAAATACTGAGACAATCACCATGAAGATGAACTGACTGCCTGCCAAAAGGGTCCCTCCAAACCGGGAAAGCCCTCCCGCGTACCTTAATGCCTTTCGTGTCCTCTTCATCGAACGAGCCAATATCGAAGGCATCGGCGGCGTTGACTTCTCCTCGTGGGGGGATCAGGGGTGGCGGGTACTGGAAGACCCAGAAAGTACGGGACAGTTACCCCAGCTGTCCCTTAGAGCCCCGTCCCAAGCTAACGTGCTATAAAAGAACACAGAGCACGTATCAACACACCCCGTTCTGCACAGCGCCTCCTCCACGCTCCCCACACCTCACATCACCCACCTCCAGGAGTAGCGTCTGTGCCCAACGGGCCTCAAAGGAAGACCCCACATTTCAGGAAAATGTGAGGGGAAAACAGAGTCTAATATCCAAACATCTTTTTCTTTTTTTTTAAATTTTATACTGATTTACTTACAAGCATCCAAATATCTTAAATAACTTTCATATGAAGGAGGCCCCACGATTGTACATGCTTGTGGCTCAACCTTTGAGAGGCAGGCCAAATTCCTTTTTCAATTTCCTGATTTTTCTGTGTGTTTGTACAATAGTGAGTCCTTTAGACACTTATTCACAACAAATTGTGTTCTAACTTCTGCGCCGGGTCACCACCACATTTTGAAAGCACGTATTTTGTCAGTTTATGAAAATTAAATTCTTTTTGCCACAATCAGGACAATATGAGTTAACATGTAAAATTTAGAAATATAATGGATTTTTTTTCTTATACATATTATCCTCTGGTGTTAAAAAATAAAAAAGAAGCTGGTTATTCAGATGATTCTAGAACCACAGGCTCAAAATGGGCTGAGTGGAGTACCCCTCAGCCCAGCAGACACCCCAAAGCTGAAGCTACTGAGGCAAAGTTGCAGATGGGAGGCAGGCCTAACAGGCAGGCTTTCTCTTTCCTACCAAAACATCCTCATTCCTTAACAGCTTGGGTTGAGGCAAAAATGATTCCAAAGCTGATAGACCCATATTTCAATCAAATTGACCTGTGGTCTTCTCCTCTCTCAACCAGAATATGGAAAAAAAAAATCATCAAACAAAGAAAGGGAATCATGCAAATGGAAAAATCATGCAAATGATCACATTCAATGTGGTCTGGGCTAGAAAATATCAGTGGATGACAAAGGGCTATTAACCTTTTCAGTTAGATCTACCGCAAACACAGCCACAGAGAACAGAATTTAAGAGAATTAGTTAAACATGGAAAGAGGTTCTACTGCACAGATATTTTAATTAGCTGCATAGCAGCTCCGTGTCCCCATGCACTGATTTATAGAGGAGATATTATCCAAAATATCTCTTATCAGGGAAAGAAAGGGGCCTCCTGGAAGACGCACGCACACGGGGGCTCCCGGGCAGCGGGGGCTCTTGGGGACAGAGCACCAAGAAGTGGGCAGCGCAGACTCCAGGTGGAGGGGACACGGCGGCCGAGGGCGCCCCGGATGAGTACCTTTTGTAAGTAGACATGCTGCCAGTCAACGCCTTGGAAAAAGCAGTGCTCTTTTACTTCCTGTGCTCTGTAGACAGAGAGAAACAGGCCTGCCAGTGGCGGGAATGCGTTTGAAAACAGAAGAAATACTTTGCAAAGGCTGCCTCCATTACGGTGCTGTTGTTCGGCACCATCACCTCAGAACTGACCCGTAGCTGACCCTCCAGCAAGCTTTCAGAGGGAGGAGACAGCCCATCTTTCTCCCGTGGAGAAGCTGCTGGATTCGAACTGAGTGCCTTCAGGTTGGCCGTGCAGCTCCTTACCACTTGGCCACCAGAGCTCCCGCCTGCATCAAGGACACTGGAGAACTGCATCCCATCCCATTAGGAAGTCAGTCCTGACCTGTAACAATCTTACAGGACCGAGTGGGGCTGCCCCAGGGGGTTCTGGGGCTGTGCATTTGTAATGCAAGCGCTCTGCCCAGGGACCAGCTGGTGGATTCGAACAATGGATCTTTTAGTGAGCAGCTGAGCACCAGGACCACTACACCAGCAGATCTTTTTTGAGATGTAGGAACCCAGAGAGTTTACCTACCACATCCTCTCTCTAAGGGAGTTGCATGAGAACATTTTCCAGCAAAAAAGAGAAGACTAAGAGAGTCGAACGTCTGGGAGAGAGGAAAAGGCTGACTGGATTTTATTGTAAGAACCATCTTCCCTCTGTAACGTGATTTGTGCAACTATTAGAGCCTCTACTTGGAATATTATTGCTTTTTAATTTTTGACTCATGTACTTTTAACTTGTTAAATTTGTGTCTTCTAGGCTGCAACACTTCCATGATACATCTTCAAGGATATAAACATGTACGGCTAAGCACAATTGATAACAGTGCATCTAAATTCCAAAATCAATCTCCATAATAGTCTATGTGCTTCCTACTGTCAAAGGGGCCCTTTAGAGTAGTGAGAGAAGATCTTCACCCTGAAACCCACAGTGTCCCTTTTCAGCAGGAAGTAGCTAAGAGAATACGCCATCCCCTTTTCCTTATGAATCAGGGTGAAGTCTCTCTCAGGGAGGAGTGATAGGGAATGGCAAAGGACACACTGACAAAGGAGATTAATCAGAACTGGCTTTGACAAGCACTGTGGCAATTGGACAATTAAAACAGACATTCGGGGTGGGGGGGGAAAGAAGAACGAACTGGAGAGGAGGGTAGAGAAAACAGTGCAACAATGAATGAATGAGAACCCAAAATCTCTGTAAATGTTCATTAAATCGAATAAAATTTAATAATAATTAAAAAAGAAGAAGAAGAAGAAGAAAGGCTGACTGGAGCCAGGAGAGGAGAAAGGGAGAGTAGCGGATGGTATGATGCTGATTTTCAGGAAAAGACAGCTAAATTCTCATGGGAGCAGGGTAGAGCCAGTCCCGATGACAGCTCAGGGCAAAAGAATCCCCAAAGCTCAAGGTTGTGACAGATTCTCTGAAGGTGTGTATAGAATGATACAACAAACAAAAGGGTCTTCTATGCAGAGTGTCTGACGAACGTGAGCATTCCAGGTGCCACACACATACACACGCGTCCCCACTGGCGACTTCTGAAAGCAGCATTTGCATAAAGCACAGAGAATGACGGGGGGATGCTGAGCGGAGAGCACAAGCTGTCCCAGGACAACGTGCAAGACTGCAGACTCGGCTGGGGAGAAGGAAAAGCTGAAAGCACAGTCGAGGCTACACAACGCCTCCGTTTATAAAGGGGAAGGCAGGGAGAGGTGGTGCTGGTGGGACAAGGCCCAACGGGGAAGTCTAAGAAGAAGGCAGAAGAGGAGAGGAGCTGGGGTTCTTATTCTTTTGAGAAGAGTAGTGAACCCTGGTGATACAATGCTCAAACACTCAGCTGTAAACCAGAAGGTTAGTGGTTCGAACCGACCAGAGGCTTCAGTGAAGAAATATGAGCCTGATTCTGTACACATTCTAGGCTTGAAAACCCTCTGGGGCCACTCTGCTCTGTCCTATGGGGTAACCATACATCGTAATGAGCTCAACAGCAACGCACTTGGTGCTTCTTTGTTTTTTTATAGAATTACACAGGGTGCGCCTGATTCAGGGAATGGTCTTTTCAGTCCCTTGCTGTGGACAATGACTACGGATGAGAGAAGAAGAGCTGATGCCTTTGAACCGTGATGCTGGCGGAGGACGGATGTGTTTTGGAGAAGGTGCAGCCCGAGTGCTCTTTGGACGCAAAGATGATGAATACATCTCAGATACCCTGGGCATGTTGCTGGGAGAAGCTATTCCTTGGAGAGAGACCTCCTGCTCAGGAAGGTGGACGGGTGGCAGGAGAGAGGAAGACTCTCAACCAGGTGCGTTAACACTGTGACTGCGGCTTGAGTGTGTCAGAGATTGAGAGGATGGCATGGGGCAGGACAGGATTCTGTCGTTCATAGGCTCGCTATAAGTCATACTCGACGGCACCTAACAAGATTTCCACTTATTATCATGCTTGGGAGGGTGGAGGGACAGCGCAGGAGGGGAAGGCCCTCTATGAGGTGGATTGATTCAGTGACTGGGATAATCAGAATGGGTGTGTCAGAGACAGTGCGACTGGCACAGGATAGGCAGAGTTTAGGGCTGTTGTACATAGGGTCGCTATGAGTCACAAGCGACTCGACGGCACATAACAACAACAACAACATATCAGAAACTGTTTATTTCTCAAATTGATAAAGAAATGTCCATAAAAGCAAATCATTTAGGTGTCTATACACAGGGGCCCTGGCGATGTAATAGGTTAAGTTTGGGGCTGCTGATAAAAAAAATGGGCCGTGTGGGCTTGATGATAAGGAGTCACAATCCTAACCTGAAGGAACGTGGTTCGAATCCACCAGCTGCTCTGAAAGAGTAAGACGGTCAGTCTCCAGTGGGGTGGGCTCCACGGGAGAAGGACGAGGTAGCCTGTTCTCGGAGCCTCTGAGTCCTGACGGAGGGCGGCCAGGAGGCAGAACTGACTGACGGCAGTGAGTTCAGATTTCTACAGTTTATGATAAACACGTAACTTAGTAGCTAATAAACACAGGGAGTCGTCGGTGGCCTTGTGATAAGGAGGTGAAAGAGGTGAAAGCCTTTATCAAAGGCATGTGGTTCAAATCCACCAGCTGCCCTGTGGGAGAAAGATGGGCAGTCTCCTCCCATTTTGCTACGTCTGGAGAACCTGCTGGAGGGGGAGCCAGGAATCAGTTCCATCTCTGTGGCACACAACAACAACAACATCAATAGCAATAATAAATATGTAACGGTGTGAATCCACATGTAATCGTGTGAATCCACCACTGGCCACGATGGAGAGAGAGCCGGCCAGGCGGTCTCCCCACCGTGATTCACGGCCTCAGAAAACCCGTCGGAGGGTCACTGTGAGTCGCCACTGACGCGTCAGCAGTGAGTCTGCTGTATCACACTCACGATTACACCCGGCTCTGAAAGACGCACGTAAGTGCACACACACCTGTGCCCATCTGCGCACACAGGTACCTCCCTCACCTTCACACACATGAACGGTCACACCGTCTGCCATTAGGCCAATGTGGACACATGGCAACCTCGTGTGGGTCAGCGCAGAACTGGGTGCCAGCGAGTTTTCAGTGGCTGCCCTTTCAGAAGTGACTGCCGGGCTTTTCTTCAGAAGTGCCTATGTGTGAACTTGACCTGTCAACCTTTGGGTCAGCATCGCAGGACTTAGCCATCTGCAGCACCCAGGGTCTCCACGTCTCTATAATGGAGCGTGAAAAGCACTTTCTAATAAGAAGTAAGCCTGGGGCAGGAAGAAGAGGAAGCCTGGGGTAGGAGGAAGGAGGGGGAAGCCTGTTACAAGCCCGCCTAAGTTTTCTGAGCTGTTACTGGGGCTTGGCCTTTGTTGTTGTTGTGGGGGACCGTTGACTTGACTGAGACTCAACTCAGCCCTGCGTGACAGAGCAGAATCACCCCACAGGGCTCCCCAGAGTGCAGACCACCAGGTCTTCTCTCCAGCGGCTCTCTGGATGGGTCGGAAAGCAAGACCTTCCAGTAAGTGGTGAGCGCTTAACCACTGTGCCACCAGGGATTCTCAACCAGGACATTTAGTTGTCAAGAATATCACAGATGTAATCGTGTCTAAAATGTAACCGAAGGGACTAGGAAATACTAGAATTCAGCTCCTTCATTTGCAATGCAGATTTTGAAAAGCTAGGAACTTTTCAAACTTTTTCAACTTGTTAACGACTAGGGAGGATAGAAGGAGCACTGATGCCTTTGAGCTGTGGTGCTGGAGAAGAATACTGAATATACTATGGATGGCTAGGAGAACAAACAGGTTCATCTTTGAGAGGGTGAAACCAGGCTGCTCCTTGGAGGCAAGGATTCTGAAGGCTTCGTCTGACATACTTTGGACATGTTGCAAGGAGAGACAGGTCCTTGGAGAGGGACATCATGCTTGGGAGGGTGGAGGGACAGTGCAGGAGAGGAAGGCCCTCTATGAGATGGACTGATTCAGTGACTGGGATAATTGGGATGGGAGTGTCGGAGACAGTGCGATTGGCACAGCACAGAGCAGGGCACATAACAACAATTACAAAACGCAGAGTTGTTGTTATGCACCACTGAGATGGAAGACACTCACAGCTGGGTTTTCAGAGGCAGTAAAATCACATGGGAGGAGCTTGCCCATCTTTCCCTTTCAGAGCGGGTGGATTCGAACCATGTTCCTTTGGGTTAGGAAGGTGACTCCTTATCATCAGGCCCCCAGGTGTTGTGTACCGTTGAGTCGGAACTGACCCATAGCTGACCCTCTGGCGAGTTTTCAGAGGCCGTTAATCACACAGGTGGTCAGGGCAACGTAAATACATATTCCTATGTGATGTGGAGTGCTTTGTTTTCATTCAAATAAAAACTGTGATTCCTAAGAACTAAGCAAGAATTTGTGCTGTGTTCCTCCTGCGTGTCCTTACTGGCCCTCCGGCATGTTTTCAGAGATGGTAAATGGCAACAGGCAGTGTCAGGATGTATGGAGAGGAGACTGAAATTGTCAATAGCTTCATCTTACTTGGCTTCACAATTAGCCTTAGTACCAGCAGTCAGGAAACAAGGAGACACACTGCACTGGGAAAATCTGCAATGGGGACCTTTCCAAATTATTGAGTAGTGATGTCAGTTTGAAGACTAAGGTGCATCTGATTCAGGCCATAGTCCTTCCAATTACTAGCTATGCATTTGAGACCTGGACAAGGAATATGGATGACAGAAAAAGAATTGATGTCTTTGAGCTGTGATCTTGGACAAGAGCTCTGAACATCCATGGATGGTCAAGAGAATGAATATGTCTTGGAGAGGGTGTAACTGGAGTGCTCTTTGGAAGCAAGAATGATGAGGCTTCACCTCACACACTTTGCATATGTTACTAGGAGGTGCTATACCTTGGAGAGAGACACGATGGTTGGAAGGGCAGACGGTCAGAGGAGAGGAAGACCCTCAACCAGGTGGATTGACACGGTGACTGCTGCAATGGGCTCTTGAGTGTCAGGAAGTGTGAGGATGGCGCAGGCCAGGCCAGATCTTTTTGGTTCAAATCTTTTGTACATAGGGTTGCTATGAGTTGTACTTGACTACCAACAACAACAACAACAATAACAATAACAAATTGCATGGAAGGAAACTGCCCATCTTTCTCCCACAGAGTAGCTGGTAGATTCAAACCATGTGCCTCTGGGCTGGCAGTACAGCTTCCTACCCATTAGGCCACCCGAGGTATTGCGGTGGGAGGAAGGAACTGCTCCACTTTCAGGGTACAGGGGAGGCGAGAGGCAGAAGCAAGCACTTACCCGCCTCCGTGGCAGCCGAGTCTTCTGCTGACATCTCTCTGGAGCAAGCCTTCCAAAAGGGACGTTAATTCAGGGGAGAACGTATCCGGAAGTTCCACATTCTGGGGAAAGAGGAGAATCTCAACGACACACGCCTTCACACCCAAGCGCATTTAAGGGCCGCTCCTTAGGTAATTACAGTATTCAGGACTGAAGTAGTTAGGTGCCGTGGGGTCGACTACGACTCTTAGCGGACAATGAATCTTGCCCTTTCCCGTGCCGGCCTCACTGTCTCTGCCATGCCCTTGGCTGCATTCACTGTGTCAGTCCATCTCAGCGAGGCTCTTCCTCTCTTTCTCTGACCCTCCACTTTCCCCCGCCTGGTTTTGTGTTGGTTTTTTTTTTCTTCTTCTCCCAAGGACTGCCTGCACCTGACAGCATGCCCAAAGAACGGTGCATCAAAAATGAATGCTTAGTAAGAAGTTGCACTGTAATCCCAGAGGTATGCGGTTCGAATCCACCAGATGCTCTGCTGGAGAAGGAGGGACAATATCCTTCTGTGCCAGTCAGATCTGATTTGACAGTACATAAAAAAAAAAAAAGAATGCTTATTTTAAATAAAGGTAATCATGGCCCAAATCACTTTCTGAGTCAATCGGCAGGTGGAGGCTCGTATTCTAGTCTTCTAGATCTCTGAAATGTCTCCTTTTCTCTAATTTTCTTCACTTCCTTTTCTCCAGCTCTCTCACACTGTGTGGGAATGAGGCCTGGCTGTTCAAACCATTACCATTCATTTCCCTCCGAGGAATTCTTCTAAGGAGCCACGTCTCCATGTACTTATTTCAAAACGGTCATAACAAGATCAAACAAGGAAATGATTCGATCATTATAATAAGAATAGAATCTTAAATTCCCTTACCACGGTGAGGGTCATTCGGTCTATTTCATGTTTATCTTTGGTTTTATGCTGCCGGAAAGGGCTGTGGCTGTGGGGACAGAGCACATTAAAACATATCACTTAACACATGCTGATACGTGGGTAAGTTTCCACAAGCAAAACTCATGGCACCAGCAGTCAGAGACTCAAAAGGTGAACTGCATCAGAGAAGTCTGCTCTTAGAGATCTCGGCAATGACGTCAGTCTAGAGACTAAGGTGCACCTGATCCAGTCTATGGTCTTCACAATGACTCGCTTTGCATCAGAGAGCTGGGCAACTACTAAGGATGACAGAATTGATGCCTTTGAGCTGTGCTGCTGGAGAAGAGTCTTGAACATACCATGAACTGCCAAGAGAACAAACAGGTCTGTCCTGGAGAGAGTGAGACACGACTAGTATTTTGAAGCTCTGTCTCACACACTTTGGGCATGTGGCCAGGAGGGACCAGTTCTTGGAGGACAGACATCATGCTTGGAAGGGAGCAGAGTCAGCGCAGAAGAGGAAGACCCCGGATGAGATGGACTGACACAGTAACTGGGGTAACAGGGGTTAGTATGTCGGTGAGACAGGCTCAGGGCAGGGCAAGCTTCACAGCTGTTATAACAAGGTCACTATGAGTTGTGGATGACTTGACAGCACATAACAACACCACCATATGTTCTATCATTGTCTGTTTGAGACAACAGAATACAGAAGCCATAAACACTAATTGTGTCCAGAGAGCAGGTGGCGATCAAACATGACGGGTCCTGAAAGAGTCTGATATCTTAATTTGAACTGCCTGCCCCAGTACTAAAATGAAATTGTGGCCCTGAAATGAACTTTTCCAAATTAATTATCTCTAGGAAAAAAGATCTATTAGTTACCATAGATATGAAAATTAAAGTCATTTCCATAAAATGTTACATTCTACATAGAACATGATTCTTCTATATGATCCATGGCTCCATCTGCCTTGAGACCAGAAGCAATAGATGGTGCCCAGGCACCATTCGGATCAGGGCTACAATACTCTGTTAGAATGCGAGAAAAACACGGAACAGAGCTGCAAATTCCTACAAACAAAACAAACCCCCAAACAAGTACATTTACTGATCTGGTTGAAAACAGTTGTTGCTGTGTATGGTAGAGTTAGAATGAACCCTTAGCTGATTCTCCAAAATTACTGTCCTGAGACACCCTTCAAACTGTGAACACAAGTAAATCTCTGATGTTGGGTCACTTTGAAAGCAAGTTAAGAGATGGCTCACAAAGTAACAATTACCACTTGTAAGCCATCTGCACCTCTACGAAACCACCTCCACGAGACCAAACAGTCAACAGTGACTTTAAAAGATAGATGAGACTGTGAGGGGCCAGGGAAACTAGAGTAAGGAAAACAGAATAACCAGAACGGAAATAATGAGAGTGCTCAAACATGGTGAATAACGTTACAGAACAATCCGGGTAGAAATCATTGAATGGAAACCTAACTGGGAATTTGTGGCTTCACCAAGAACATAAGAGAAAAGACACTTTTTGTTCAAAAAGGATTATCTTCTTTTTAAATTTTTTAAAAATTATTTTGTTTGTGTGTGTACCGTCAAACGAGATCTGACTGGTACAGGAGGAGATTGCCCCTCCTTCTCCAGCAGAGTATCTGGTTGGATTCAAACTGCTCACCTCTGGGATTGCAGTGCAGCGTCTCGCAACCAGGACACCAGAGCACCCTAAGGATTGTCTTCTAAGTGTTTCACTAACAAGGACTTTCACATCATTTTGTCTGTTGCTGTTATGTATTGCTGAAGCCAGAACTGACTCCCTGCTGACCGTCCAGTGGGTTCTCAGAGGCAGTAAACTGCACAGGAGGAGACTGGCCATCTTTCTCCTCTGGAGAATCCAGCTGCTGGATTCACACCGCCCACTTCTGGACTGGCAGCACAACTCCTTACCCACTAAGCCACCAGAGATTCTTGAGGATTTTCTACCTTCAGGAAAAATACTTCTAAGTCCCTCAAACAAACCAAAGACTAAACCAAGACCTCCCCAAGCTCTCTCTTTAGCCTGATGGAAATCAGTGCTTCTAAAAACAGGAGTCACTTTTCTGAGAAAACACCAAATGGCGGATGATGCCGGTGCAGCGGGAGGGCCTGGAGGCCCTGGAGGCCCTGGGATGGGAGCCCGCGGCGGTTTCCATGGAGGCTTTGGTAGCGGTCTGCGGGGTCGGGGCCGTGGGAGGGGCCGCGGAGCTCGAGGAGGCAAAGCCGAGGACAAGGAGTGGCTCCCCATCACCCAACTGGGCCGCCTGGTGAAAGATATGAAGATCAAATCATTGGAGGAGATTTATCTCTTCTCCCTGCCCATCAAGGAGTCTGAGATCATCGACTTCTTCCTGGGCATGTCCCTCAAGGATGAAGTGTTGAAAATCATGCCAGTGCAGAAGCAGACACGTGCTGGCCAGCGGACCAGGTTCAAGGCCTTTGTTGCCATTGGAGACTATAACGGCCATGTTGGCTTGGGCGTCAAGTGCTCCAAAGAGGCGGCTACTGCTATCCGTGGGGCCATCATTCTAGCCAAGCTCTCCATTGTCCCTGTGCAGCGTGGCTACTGGGGGAACAAGATTGGCAAGCCTCACACCGTTCCCTACAAGGTGAGTGGGCGCTGTGGCTGTGTGTTGGTGCGTCTGATTCCTGCACCCCGAGGCACTGGAATTGTCTCGGCCCCTGTGCCTAAGAAGCTGTTGATGATGGCTGGAATTGATGACTGTTACACCTCAGCTGGGGGCTGCACAGCTACCCTGGGCAACTTTGCTTAAGGCCACCTTTGATGCCATCGCCATGACCTACAGCTATCTGACCCAGATCTCTGGAAAGAGACGGTGTTCACAAGTCTCCCTACCAGGAATTCACAGATCATCTTGTAAAGACTCACACCAGAGTCTCCGTGCAGAGGACTCAGGCTCCAGCTGTGGCCACCACATAGTGGATTTTCTATAACAAATAAAGTGAATTATGTTCTTAAAAAAAACAACAGGAGTCAAGCCTTTTCAATAACACGTTCCTTTGATGGTAAACAAAGGCAAAGGGTGCATAAGCCAGCAGCCCTCTCAAGAGCTCAGAACACTGTTGGCTCATGTTTACTTATGAAACATCCTCGTTTTAAAGCTTCCAGCTGCGACGTGGCTTCTTATTGGCTGTTTAACAGTCAGCCAGTCACGGAAACCTTCAGCACCACTTTCCTCAAAGTCCCTGGGCCATGCAGGCCATTAAGACTGCTAACCCAGGGGGTGGAGGTTCGAGTACACCCCGAGAGGCACCACGGAAGAAATGTCTGCTGGTCCCCCTCCAAGGACTCAGCACAGGAAGCTCTCTGGATGGACGGTTCTATTCCAACACACCGGGGAGACCATGAACGACCGCAGGCTGTGTGGCAACTGCTGGGCTCCAGTCTTCCAATTCATCAACTTTGCCATCTGTCAAATGGGACCATCTGCTTCACAGACAGGTAGACAGAACAATCAAAATAACTCAGACGTGAGTCAACGTCACTCACTGCCCGTGGGGTGGAACCAACTCAGAGCTGACTCTCCAGGGGGTTTTCTGAGCCTGTGAGTTGCACGGATGGACATGGTTCATCTTAGTCCCTGCAGTTGCAAGTAGACTCAAAGTTCTGGAGACGGGCCATGTTGGAGTGAGGAACACCACTCTCTATGGGTGAGACCACCAGAGTCCTTTGGACACGTGAGAAGCCAAGGCTTATACCAGCACACAGTACACAGTAATTACTTTTGAGATTTGTAAACATGTTGTTGTTGTTGTTGTTATGTGCCATCAAGTCACTTGCGACTCCTAGCGACCCTATGTACAAAGGGCCCTAAACACTGTTCTATCCTGTGCCAACCTCGCCGTCTCAAACACACTCACTGCCACCACTCCACTCACAGAATCGATCCATCCCATCGAGGGTCTTCCTCTCCTGTGCCATCCCTCTCCATGATGTCCCTCTCCAAGGACCAGTCCCTCCTTGCAACATGCCCAAAGTATGTCAGACGAAGCTTCATGTAATGCTGTTGTTTTTGTTATGTGCTGTCGAGTGACCCTACGAACAAGGACTCTGGACCTTGCTCTATCTCGAGCCAGCCCCACTGTCTCTGACATGCCTGTCGCTATTGGCATCATCACTGTGTCCATCCGTCTCATCCAGGGTCTTCCTCTCCTGAGCTGTCCCTCCACCCTTCTGAACATCATGCCCTTCTCCAAGGTCTAGTCCCTCCTGGCCACATGCCCCAAGTATGTGAGCTGTGACAAAACTACGCAAGAAGAATGAATCCTCTTTCCCAGGTGTTTAAAACATTTTGGGAGAGCTGGGTTTTAACGGAAACCTTCTTGAATGACACTATTAAACATGAAGGCAGCCCTAGTGTCTTCGTGGGTAAAGAGTTGTGCTGCCAACACAAAAGCAGGCAGTTCGAATCCACCAGCTGCTCTGAGGGAGAAAGATGGGCAGTCTCCTCCTGTGTGATTTACTGCTTCTGAAAACCCGCTGGCGGGTCAGCTATAGGTCGGTTCCAACTTGATGGTATTCAACAACAACAACATTAAACAAACAAATTAAAATGTCACGGCTCAAAAAACACACAAACAAAAACAACAAGAAAATGTCATGGCCTAATTGACTTGAAGTTAATGAAGAGACACTTATTATTAAATGTCCAACAGGGACGTTTGCCTAGAGAAGGACTAATGCTACATTTACAAAGCATCTAAGACAAAATCTGAGGTAAGATATTTTGTGAAACCTTTTCCTGTTAACTCCTTACAGAGGATTAGAAAGCTGAACATTTAAATTCATGAGGTTGAAAAAAAGAATTGGGGAGTTCTGGTGGCCTAGTGGCAAGGAGCTGCAACTACAATCCCAGAGGCACACGGTTCGAATCCACCAGATGCTCTGCCGGGAAAAGGAGGGACAATCTCCTCCTGTACCAGTCAGATCTGATTTGAAGGTACACTCACACAAAAATAAAAAAATTTTAAAAAAAAGAAAAAACGAATAAAAAAAAATGATGCTCTGCTGGAGAAGGAGGGACAATCTCCTCCTGTACCAGTCAGAACGGATTTGACGGTACATGCACAAAAAATAATAAAAAATAAAAAAGAATAAAAAGTCCACACTATTGCCAAAATGCTGCTAATTACTCCTGCTATTACGGTAATGCTAGGGCCCTGCATTAATGATGCAATGCCATCTCTTTTTTAAAAAAAAAAAACTGCATGCAAAATTTGCATATGCTGTGTTTCACTTTCCTTCATTCACACCGTGTCTCATACAATCATTCTCACACATTGTGTTTTGGACAACTGGTCACCATTGATCCACGCCCACCTTTCCCATTTCCTTCACTCTTTGCGGGGGGGGGGGAGTATCAATCACGGGATCACCTCCTGATTATTATGATTTCTTTATTTTGGGCCTAGCCAAGCAGCCAGATTGGTGTTGAGAGGAGGAGGAGGAGGAACGGGAGCGTGGGGGACCCGTCGGAGCTCACGGGAACGGATTTGTGTTACTGATGCCCTGGGCATCTCTTGAAGAGACAGTTCCGTGTCTGAGAGCGGGCTGAAATAGTTTCATTTTCCCACTGCCCAAGAGAGGGCACTCGAGTGCCTATTTGCCTTCCTCGTCGGCCAGTGAAGGACAGAAGAATGTCCGTCTCTTAGAAGCGTTCTTGTGGGGAGGGAAAAGGTGTAAACCAGGTGGATTTGGAAGGTGGAGGCAGACGGATGTGCTTACGGTGGATCATGTGGTTCTTGTTAAGTGTCACCCAGCTGGCTCGAACTCACAGTGACCTGTGTGGCAGGTGGAAAGCTTGCCTCGTCCTGAGCCGTCCTCACAACCTCTGCCAGGTTCAAGCTCCGTGTCCATCTCATTGAGGGTCTTCTTCTCTCTCACGGACCCGCTACTTTTCCAAGCAATCACGTGGTTAAGTGAAGCCTGACAGGGTGTGCTTTGGGGTGCTGGCTGTATTCAAACCCACAAAGCACATCTGTCACCGTCCGGTGAATTCTGACACGGAGTGACCCTCCAGGAGAGAACACAACTGCCCCTGGGGCTTCTGAAGGCTGTAATCTTTACGAGAGCTGACCGCCACTGTGTCTGGCCACAGAGCTACTGAGTAGCAGCCAAGCGCTCCACCACCAGGCCAGCAGGCCACTTATGAACCATTACATCCATCATGACATCATTAAATAGAAATAATAAATACTTAATGTAGGTGAGAGATTCATCAAGGTAAACTGGCACCAGGGGAGTAGATACTAATCTTTAAAATATATTTTGATTGGAAAGGACTCCTTCTACCTTATTTGGAAAGGGGAGGAAAAAAGCATAATCATGGCATTTAAAAAAAAAATAAACGGATACCTTTTATTCCCTTCTCTTGTCTTATTGCTATTGCTAAGACTTCCAAAACAATATTGAATAAAAGAGGTGATAGTGGGCATCCTTGCCT
>NW_006399839.1:8508439-8522275 GCF_000299155.1 Elephantulus edwardii | reverse complement strand
TTTCTAAAGTGCTATGTACAAGATATAATTGAAGAGATCTTTCATATTTATATGATTATCTTTTAGGATTAATATGAGTCTCGTATTATTTATACTGATTCTTTTATATAACATGCACTCTTATATTTCTATTTCTATTTCTATTTCTATTTATATCATGTTTATAGCTCAGGAGAAGATGTGTTAAGCTGTAAGTCACACTCCTTGATCTGTACCTTACTTCTCTATCACAGACATCTTAAATCTAGACGGAGGGTCACAGTGACAACCCCACCAATTCACCACGTGGACACACTCATGCGAAGATGCTGTGAACACCTGACAAAGTCACCTGAGAAGGAAACTCGGAGCAGCTCCCAGAAGTGGTGTGTGAATCCTTCAGGGCCAGGACTGCAAATCAACTTACCAGGGAGAAGACGAGGTTTTCAAGAAGAACTGTGATCAAAAGGAGGAAATATGCAGAACAGATTTTCAAATTCTCCTGGACTCTAGATTTTTTGTCATAAAGGAGAGGGATAAATCCCTGAAATTATTCTTCTGAGGTAATTTTCAAACCTTATATCAAGCCTATTTCTTAGCCTTCTCAAGACCAAACAACTCTGCTATTGTTAGGTGCTGTCAATATTATTCCAATCCATAAAAACATATAGCTAACTAGCTACCTAGATACAGATATATATAAAGAGACTTCTGTAGGTATATAGGAATAATGTGGTTCTTATGTGCCAGTGAGTCACCTGTGACTCATAGCAACACTTAAGTGCAATAGCTCTGAACCCTGCCCTGTCCTGAGCCAGTCTCACTGACTACGATACACCTTCTCCCATTGCCCCAGGTTCTGTATCAATCCATCTCATCTGGGTCATTCCTCTCCTGCGCTGTTCCTCCACCCTTGCAAGCATGATGTCCTTCTCCAAGGACTGGTCCCTCCTGGCCACATGCCCAAAGTATGTGACGTGGAGCTTCAAAATCCTAGTCTCCAACAAGAAATTTGGTTTCACCCTCTCCAAGACAGGCCTATTTGTTTTGTTGGCGGTCCATGATATGTTTAAGACTCTTCTCCAGCACCACAACTCAAAGGCATCAATTCTTTTTCTATCGTCCTTAGTCACTTTCCAGCTCTCTGACTCATAGCAAGTAATTGTGAAGACCATGGCCTGGATCAGGCACACCTTAGTCTCTAAGACTGACATTGTTGATTCTCAGTACTCTAGAAAGGTCTCTGATGGCAGATTTACCTAACGAAATTTGTCTTTTGATTTCCTGACTGCTACTTCCAAGACTGTTGACTGTGGAGCTGAGCAAGCTGAAAGAGTCAACAACCTCACTCTCTTCTCCATCCATCATGGTGCTGCCAATTGGCCCAGTGGTGAGAATCTTTGTCCTCTTGATGCTGAGGTGCAATCCATATTGAAGAGTACAAGTCCTTGACCCTCTGCAGCAAGCACTTCAGGTCCGCCTCAGTTTCAGCGAGCAGGGTTGTGTCATCTGTGTAAAGCACGTTGCTGATGAGTCTTCCTCCAATCCTGATGCTGCATTCCTCCTCACAGAGCCCAGCCTCCCGAATTATCTGTTCTGCACATAGATTGAAAAGGCATGGAGACAGGATGCATCCCTGCCACAGTCCCTTCCTGATTTTGAAATCATGCAGTGTTTTCATGCTCTGTTCTGAGGACTGCTTCCTGGTTCAAGTCTAGGTTTTGCATGAGAGAGAGAGAGAGAGAGAGAGAGGAAGAAAGAGAGAGAGAGGAAAACATAGCCTTGCCCTGAACTATCAGTACAATCATGGTAATGTTTCATTCAGCTCACTGTCACAGCCACTGGATTAAGTTCACTGTCACAGCCACTGACTGGGCCAACCCCTTTGGGTCTGCAGTGCAACTCCATACCATTGAACCATTGGTGTTGTGTACCGTCAAGTCAGAACCGACCCATAGCTGACACTCCAGCAGGTTTTCAGAGGCAGTTACTAGTACGGGATGGAACTTCAAAAGGATGACCCATCCTTCTCCCACACAGCAGCCGGTGGATTTGAACTAGGTGCCTTTGGGATTGCAGCACAGCTTCCTGCCTGCCTCTAGGCCACCAGAGCTCCCTAAGCCACTAGAACTCCCATTTTAAATCAAGGAAGACTGCAAACCAGAGAGACAGAGTGACTGGGTGGCTGTATCAGTGGACTCAAACACCGCATGGGTCGTGAGGTGTGTGCAGGACGCAGGAGTGCTTTGTTCTGCTAGGCGGTCGCTGACTCGACGGCCCCTAACCAACCCTGGGCCCAGGCCTTCATCACAGCGCCGACTCTCTGCAAGAGCCTCCTTCACCAATCAACTCTGACACGCTGCTGTCTGATTTTCCACGATGATAAAGCTGGCTCTCTCCTTCCTGGGTTCCATTCTCCACTGCTGGTGGAGAGGTCAGCAGAGCCCAGGCAGGTCGTTAGCTGCGTTTCGACATTAAATCTCTCCCCACGATTGTGAGCTCAGACTCCCCTGTCCCCTGCCTTCTTCCCCTTCTCACTCCTCACACGCAGCACTGATCGTAATTTCTTGCTTGTGGGGCCTCAATATTCCAAGATTTCAGGCAAATCATCAAAGTCAACATCCGCGTCCCTGCCATTTGGTTTCAGTGCTGTGTCCGTTCCTGTGGAGGATTTCAAAACAATAAGAAGAAGAATGACAATCCGAATAGGGATGTCAATGAATCTAATCTCTGGTGGCCAAAGAAGGTAAGGAGTTGTGCTGTCAACCCAAAGGCAGATGGTTTGAACCCACCAGCTGCTCCAAGGAGGCAAAAATGGGCAATTCCCTCCGAAGTAATTGCGGCCTCTGAAAATATGCTGTAAGATCAGTTATGAGTAGGTGTCACCTACACAGTAATGACAATCGTTCTCATTCAGTGGACAGTGACGGGGGGACATGTCCTCCGTGAGGCAGATCTGTTCTCTGGTGTGGCTGTGCACCAAAGAGTTGGAACCAACCCCAGCTGACCCTCTGGTGGGTTTTCAAAGGCAGAAAGATGCATGGGAGGAAACAGAGAGGAGGAAACACAGAGCAGGTGGTGTCCTTGAACTGCGTGCCTTTGGGATTGCAGCTCAGCTTCTTGCCACTAGGCCACCAGAGCGCCCTTTGGTTAAGCAGCACGAATGTCTGATGCACATGCTTGGACAAGTGTGAAATGTTTTTCCTCCTTGCAATGCCAACCCCCTAGAACCTTACAGTCCCAAAATAACCTTTTCAAGAAGATGGGCCTTCCAAGAGCTGAAGCTAGTCTTCCTGGCTCCTTGAGTTCTGTACCCAAGTCTTGCAACCTTCCCACTGAAGACATAATTTCAAGCTCTTATTCATTCTCCTCCCATGTCATCCCAGCCTTTGGCTGTCTTCTCAGTTAAACTCTCCTCAGCAGGAACCAAGCTATGTCTCAAGCTTCAAGCATCACAAAGATATTAAAACCTCGCAATCCAGTACTCTAACGACCTTTTCCTCCTGATGATGTGGTGAAGGAGGGACCGATCACCAGAGACGCACACTGTGACTGGTAAAATGGAAGGTCAGCACAAAGCCAAGGGCCCTCAATGGGATGAATGGACGCGATGAGCTCACACACGCCGATGACCACGAAGACGGCACAGGACGTGAGGACGGCCCAGTGGGGCCAGGCAGCACTTCCTTCCGGGAGTCAGGTGGCTGGACGGCAACTCCAACAACTACGATCCAGTGCTCCAAACAGGAATTACGGCCAAACAGAATGGAATTTGCTTCCTTAGCTGCAAATCATGTTGCTAGTCAGAACTGACCCATAGCTGCCACTCCACTGGGTTTTCAGAGGCATGAGAGAGTGACCATCGTTCTCCCGAGGAGTGGCTGGTGGATTTGAACCGTGCACCTTTGGGTGGGTAGCGCACCTCCTTACCCACTAGGCCACCAGAGCTGCATCACACATGGTTAATATTTCAAGCAAACCCTTCAGCTCTTCTACAGACAGTGTTGGGCCAGATTCTCCCAAGCCTATATATTATTAAAAAGCGACAGAATTACAAGAGTAAGTGAAATAAAGAAACAATGCCCTGAATGCGAGCTTTGCATGCCCTGAGGATTTTTGAAAACTGCTTTTAGAGCATTCCACAGATGAGGTGTCACCCAGAAATGTCCATTGCATCAAAGGCCTGTCAGGACAGGTTCTGGGTCTTCGCTCACATTGGAAAAGACGGTGCTAAACAGAGGGGATGCAAGACAAAGACGAGTGGGGTGCCACTCCATCCACCACCCTGGCACGGGGTGACCCTGGCACGGAGTGACCCGACGGTGCATGAGAGCCCGGGGATGGCTGACTCTGTGTGCTATGCATAAGCTCTCTGATTAGGTCAGCTTGTCTGATGACATTAAGACCAACCAGGCTCCACAAACACAATAATTCGATTACAGGATAATGGGGCCTGACTTTCTAGGCAATAAGACAATTTTTATTCCCAAGTGAAGAGCGAGCAGAGAAGCACGGGATGGAGGGCGCCTGGAGCCAAGCCTGGGGAGGGTGTTCTGCCTCTCTCTCTCTCCAGGCATAATACAAAGAGTCCACGGTGCCCAATTCTGCTTTCTGGTGGAAAGACACTGTTTGGCACAATTTCATGTGCCTGGGAGAACCAGGGAAAGGCAGAAATGTCTTCACTGGGAAATTTTAACATAAAGCAATTTTTTTTTAATCTTTGGGAAGAAGATAATGAAATGTAAGCATATTCTTTAATAAAAATGAAGATCCTTGTTAAAACTGAGCAGTTGTTAGTTTAACAGACAGCAAGTAATAAATGTTGAAGAGGATATGGTGAGATAGGAGCCCTTTTTTAAAATTTTTCTTTTTTTTTATGTGTGTACCATCAAATTGGATCTGACTGGTACAGGAGGCGATTGTTCCTCCTTCTTCAGCAGAGCATCTGGTGGATTTGAACTGTGCACCTCTGGGATTGTAGTGCAGTTTCCTGCCACTAGGCCACCCAGAGCTCGCCAAGAGATAGGAGCTCTTATACACTGTTAGTGGGATTGTAAAATTGTACAACCGCTCTGGAAGGCAGTTTGGTGCTTCCTCAGAAAGCTGAACACAGAATTCCCACATGGTCCAGCTATTCCACTGCTTGGAATGTACCCCATTAAAATGAGAACTGAGGCACAAACAGAAACTTGTTCACCAATGTTCATAGGACCATTTTTCACCATCGCAAGAACACGGAAACAGTCCAAATGTCCAACCACAAACGAATGGACTAAGAAACTATGGTACATTAACACGATGGAATAGTATGCAGCACACAGTAGCAATGATTTTGTAACTCATGACCTAACTGGGAAGGGACTGGAGAGCTTTATGCAGAGTGAATTAACTCAATCCCATAAGGACAAATACTGTGTAAGAACCTTATTATAGGAAGAGTTTGAGGGACCCAAGGAGGGCAGGGTGGGAGCAGAGGGATGAGGATGGGTGGTTGTTAATCACAGGTTCGCACAATCTGATGGGGGGAAGGGGAGGTAAAGGAAATGGGAAAGATCCAGCGTGAAAAACAATGTACATGAACTTCGTAAGTAAACCAGGATAAAAGAAAAATTTTATTTTAAATAAAAAAAATAAAATTGAGTTGTTATTGTTGTGTACCATCGAGTCAGAACTGACCCACAGCTTACCGTCCAGTGGGTTTTCAGACGCAGTAAATTGCATGAGAGGAGACTGCCCATCCTTCTCCCACAGAGTAGCTGGTGGATTCGAACCATGGGCCTCTGGGATTGCAGTGCAATTTCTTACCACTAGGCCACCAGAGCCCAAAACGGAGTGGAGAGTATATTAATGGAAACATTAACAGAACTTAAAAAAAGAAATAAAAAGGGGGAGGTGTGATTAATTTTCGTGTTGTCTTGCCCAGGCGCCATGCAAGCCCTGCACCATTCCAGCACCATCCAGGGTCTGTGCCGACTCTCAGCTCACCAGTAACCACCACTGACAAGTTTTCTACTTCCCCAGATACTCGGAGTGCTGTGGCTTCATAATCTTTTCCACTCTGTTTCCCCCTATCTGGCGACTGAGAGCGAGTCATATGGAATGTTCGCTTTGAAATACAAACAAGTTCATTTCAAGTGTCTGTACGTTTCAGATGAGTTGACTGGGGAAATGCTTCCAGCCTTTAAGACAATCAGGCGAGGTCTCAAAGGGGGAAAGGAAATCTTTTTGATCCTCTCATGATGGAAAACAACAATTATTCCTAGCACTTGGTTTGTTGTTGTTGTTGTTATGTGCTGTCGAGTCGTTTGCGACTCATAGTGACCCTATGTACAACAGCCCTAAACCCTGTTCTGTCCTGTGCCAATCTCATTGCCTCTGACACACCCATCCCGATTACCCCAGTCGCTGAATCAATCCACCTCATAGAGGGTCTTCCCCTCCTGCGCTGTCCCTCTACTCTACCCATGGAAAAAAAATTCAAAGCGGTCTTACTTCAGGAGAGAGTGTGTTGGGATGAGAGTGAATGAGGAGTCCTGGTGGCACACTGGTTAAATCCTCAGCGGCTAATCAAAAGGTCAGTGGTTGGAACCCCACCAGCACTCGGTAGACCGGGTGACGTGCGCCTGTAAAACTCACAGCCATGGCACCATCCTGGGGCTGTTCTGCTCGGTCCTGTGTGTCACTGGTGCTGTGTGCTACCATGCGTAGCAACCCTATGAGTAACAGCTGACCCTCCAGCAGGTTCTCAGAGACAGTTCATCACCCAGGAGGAGACTGCCTCTTCCCATGGAGTGGCTGGTGGATTTGAACCATGTGCCTTCAGGATTGCAGTTCAGTTTCTTACCACTAGGCCACCAGAGTGGAGCTGGAATCACCGTAGAGCAAAACCACGAAACCTTGGGCATTGACCTGCAAGCTTTGAGGAAATAAACTGTCTGCTTCATGAGACGATCGTGTTCATCTTCTAGCTTAAAGATGACTTCTTCTGTTATAACTTATTTATTGTCCAACTTTCAGAAGGAGAGCAAGTACCTGAAAAGATCATGGCTTGAATCTGGCGCACCTTAGTCTTTATATGGACATCATTGCTCCCTGGCACTTTGGAGAAGCCCTCAAAAGCCCAGATTAGGGTCTAGTTATTTATTTCCAAGCATTCAAGGTTTCAATCCATGATGACAGCACTGATAAAAGGCCCGTGTCCTTACCCTCTCAGAAGTTTGAAGAGCATGCAGCCCAGCGAGAACCAGTCAGCGCTGCTGTCATACGCCGTCCCCTTCTGCAGCACCTCGGGGGCCATGTACCCGTGGGTGCCCCTGGGGAGGAGAAAGCGAACAAGGAGTTATCAGAGCAGGCCGTCAGGTACCCACGTGGTCTCGCCCCCTTTACCACGTGCAGCAGCTGCCAACAGGGACCAGCATGCTTTGACACCTTTGGGGCTCACTGCCCTTCCAATGGGAACCCGCTTTTCTGCTTTAATTAGTCAATGAATTAACAAGAGTGGATTATCGTAGGAAATCAGCCCAGAGCGTACTGGCTCCATAGTCCAAGAGGTGAAATCTGGACCTCAGGACTCCTTCTCTGCTGGGGCAACAGGGTGTGGGCAGTCTCCTCATTCACTGTTGCACTGCTCCTTAGGCCATGGCCTTTCAGAAGCTGACTACTGGGCCTCTCTTCCAACGTGCTCCTATGGGCTTACATATTGCACTCAGGTGCTTTACCAAATTCATGACCCCCAAAGACGAGTGTAAATCACATACCCCCCAAAATGCCCCAAACCCCCAAAGCTCTGGAATCCATGGTATAGTTTTCACAGCACGAGGTCAACACGCCAGCCAGGAAGCCCCAGGAGACCTGCATGTTGTCATGTCCCGTGGAGTTAGGAACAGGCCCATAGCAGACCCTCCAGCAGGTTCTCAGAGGCTGTAAACCGCACAGGAGGAAACGCTCTGTCTTGTTTCTGAGGAGCCCCTCGGTGGATTAGAACCACAGGCTTATGTGTTGGTGGTGCACTTCCTGACCATGAGGCCACCAGAGCTCCCCGGAGATTGCCGTGAGGGCCCGGCAAAGAAATCCAGTTCAATGTCCCTGCTGTTGGGAGAATCCTTTCAAATGTGCAATCCTGCTTGTCTCAGGATGGAGACAAAGCCTTGGACTGATTCTGCATGGATGGAGAGAACAGGCCAGCAACAGTCACACTCCATGCTGAGCCTGGACAGGAGGAAGCAGGCACGCCTGTGGTTTCGGGCTGGGCCTGTGGGCAGACCCCTGCTAGCAGGGAGCCCCGGGCATTGTCAAAGCCTCGGAAGCACGTGCACGATGACAGACCGGGACACGAGATGCAGCTCAGAGTTCCCGTGAGGCACCCACAGACTGCTCTGTAACAGAAGTTCTTCTGGACGTTTTCTCTGCATTCCCCAGTCTGGTGGTGCAGTCTCCAAGGAGCTGTGTGGCTACTCAATTTCTCTGGTGGTTTGAAGCTCCCAGCTGTTCCACCAGAGAAAGATGGGTAATCTCCTCCTTTGTGATTTACAGCCTCAGGAAACACGCTGGAGGACTGAGCGTGCATCAGTGCGGACCCTACAGCGGTGAGAGTGAGTGTCAGCTTGCAGGTGTCATCATGTGTGACCCCTTCCTTAAAAGGAACCTGTCAGGAGCCTCGGCTATGAACCTGCTTTGCAGACAGGCTTCCTCAACAAAGGCCCATGAAGCTCAGTTTAGGTAGAAACTCGAGCCTGTAATGTTGACGTCTATTCTAGCCCCAAGGAGAGAAAATCGCTGGGCCTCAGGGAACAGACTGAGTTGCACAAAGAGTGTAGACTCTGAAATCAGACAGCATTGAGTCCTGAGTCCAGATTAGCAGGGGGCTGGCCACGTGGGGCCTCATTCAACTACATTTTTCTGGACCTCAATCTCCATATGATAAAAGAGAGAATTTTAATATAAGAGGAAGACCCTCAACCAGGTGGACTGACACGGTGATTGCTGCAATGGGCTCTTGTGTGTCAGGAAGTGTGAGGATGGCACAGGACAGAACAGGGTTCAGATCTTTGTTCAGAGGGTCGCTGTGAATTGTACTGGACTCAACGACACCTACCACCACCACCCCCACCAGTCCAGCATTTTCTGAAGGCAAGGACGTAGTCAGAACACATCAAGCACGCCTGGGATGAGGCTGACAGCTAACAGGATCAAGAAGTGGCTTGTGCCTCCTGTCCCTTTGGTAATACATGGACATGCGCATGCAAACACATTCAGATGCAACCTCACTTGCACACACATGCATGCCATGCGTGTATGCAACGCATCTAGGCACACACATGCACACGCAGCGTGCCGCCGTCAAGGGGATTACGACCCACAGCAACACTGTTAAGCAGCTTACTTCGTGGAGAACACACTCCAAGACCAACCACGTCTCTCTGGCAGTTCGAACCCCCCAGCTACTCCTCTCAGGAGAAAGATGAGCCCTCCGTTCGGGTGACATTTACAGCCTTGGGAAACCAAGGCAGGGGCGGCAATCAAGCTGGCTCTCACTTGATGGCCCGGAGTTTGTATTTTTAGGGTAAAGTTTTGTTTATTTTTAAAAAAATTGTGTTTATTTTGTTGTTGAGAATATGCATAGGAAAACAGAGGGCAATTCAAACTGTTTTTCTGCACATTCAATTTAATGATACTGATTCTATTCTTTGAGTTATGCAATCATTCTAACGTTTCCTAAGGTGTTGCTGCCTCATTAAGATAAACTTATTATACAGTTATCTTTTGAGTTTCTGTGGCCAATTTCATCCCATATAGATTTAAAGATGATCTCAAAAATAAAATATTTTCAGGGATTAATTCTACCCTCCTTGGTTCCTGAAAATCTGGAGTTCATGAGGATTGGGAAAATCTATCCCATATCCTCCCCCCTGTGATGAGAATTCTTCTATGAAATTTTGGATTAAAATCCTCAGTCATGGTAGCTGTGCACCACTCCGTTTTTCTGGTCTTACAGCAAAGAAGGTTAATTGTCCACAGAAGTAATTAGCCACACATTGCATCTCATCTTCCTGTTACTGATTCTGCTTCTCTATTGCTTTATGTAAATAAGGATCCATTTTTGTGCTTTGGACCCTGTACACTACACAATAAAAGAGGTTATCGGACATTTTTAAACCTTCCTTCTCATCTTCCTAGCTGACATGTCCCCTGACTCATGGTTTAGCTCAAACCTGAAGATTTACTCTAACATACTCTTCATAAGGATCACGGCCCGCATTTTTTAAGCGACCCTGGCTGGACCGGAGTAGAACGGCCTGTGGGACTTCCCAGGTTGTAACTGTTATGCAGGCAGACAGACAGACAGCTTCATCTTTACTCTGTAGAGCGGCAAGTGGGTGCAAACCGCTCACTGCTTGACCCACATCACCAGCCAACATCGGGGCTCCTGGGCGTGAATACACCACCCGATCTGCAAGTTCATTCCTTCAGAAGATTAACTTGGACCAACTCTTGGCTTCCTACTTAGTTATAATGGCAAGAAATTAGCATACTGCAGAGCCGGGGCATTAAAAATGCAAATGACTCTCTTAAGACTGTCTGATGAACTCCGCAGGAAAAGCTCGCGCAGACTGCAGGTCCGGTGTTAATAACTCTAAGATGCTAGGCGAACGCTAATGCCTTTATCACCATCTCCCAGACTAGGCAGGGAAAGCGGGGCACATGGATAGAAACGAGGCTGCTCCGTATTATAACACACTATCAGCAGCTTTCCCATTTCCTGCAGCCCCTTCCAGAACGCGGCGCAAGCTGGAACCCTTCACTGCTGAATTACACAGAAGAAGAAAAAAAGTGTCTGCGGTTTCTTTCCTGTCTGGGTGCGTGAAACGAGACCCTCGGGGGGATTAAAGCTGTTCGGAATAGAGATGGGCATGAACTGAGGATGTAAGGCAATAATGGAAGTAAAAGAGTGAGTGCTTAGAATGACACAGTGAATATGAAAAAGGCAGCTCTTACATTGTCGGTATCTGTGTCTGCCTAGATATACAGATGCTGGCACTGTGCAAGGTTAAGTCACTGCATGCATCTTCCTGTTCTAGAAGGTTCCTGGAGAGCCGGCTCTCCGTTCCTGCTGTCATGGAGTCCTCAAGCCAGAGTCAGCCTGTGCCAGCCAGACCTGCTCACAGAGCAGCTCAGCGTCCAGAGGGACAAGGAGCTGGTGGGGTACCCAGCTCTCCTTACAAGGACTCCACCCAGCAAAGCAGAGGGTGGACCCCGACGCCAGGTCTGGCAGTGAGATTCAAGTTCAAAGCTTGAACTGCCAGCAGATGATGTGTTTCCTTTAGAGTAACAAGAAAGATCAGAGCTCTCCCAGTATGATGTCAAGGTCCCTTCCTGACAGTGTGCCCAGTGTGTGTCAGAAGAGGCTGGTCCACGGAAAAAGACATCATTCTGGGGGAGGTAGAGGGCCCAGGAAAGAGAGGAAGACGCTCAACAGGAAGGACGGACACAGTGACACAATGACACAATGGGCTCGAGCATGGTGGAGATGTGAGGCTGGCACAGCGCAGGGCAGGGGTTTGATCTGTTGTTCACAGGGTAGTTATGAGTTGTAGCTGATTTGATGGCACCGTCTGATACAGGCCATGGTCTTTGCTATCACTTGTTATGCATCAGAGAGTTGGACAATGACCAAGGAGAACAGAAGGAAAATTGATGCCTTTGAGCTGTGGTGCTGGAGAAGAGTATTGAGTATACCATGGACTGCTAGGAAAACAAACAGATTCATTCTGGAAAGGGTCAAACCAGGCTGCTCCTTGGAGGCAAGGATTCTGAGGCTCCGTTTAACATACTTGGGACATGTTGTAAGAAGGGACCGGTCCTTGGAGAAGGATATCATGCTTGGTAGGGTGGAGGGACAGCGCAGGAGAGGAAGGCCCTCTATGAGGTAGATTGATTCAGTGACTGGGATAATAGGGATGGGTGTATTGGAGACGGTGCGATTTGGCACAGGACAGAGTAGAGTTTAGGGATGTTGTACATGGGGTTGCTATGAGTCGCAAGTGACTCGATGGCACATAACAACAACAACAACAACAACAATTGCTCGCCTGAGATGGGGCAGAGCAAGGGAGTGGAAAGGCTTCTTAAGAGAGAGGGAAGGGTGTATGTTGACTGTCTCATGTTCTTAGAACCTTCCTGGGAGAATGTATATATCTTACATGCTATAGCGGTTCTCGGTTCCTTCAGACGTTCTCATGACAGCTTCCTCCTTCTTACACACACACACACACACACACACACACACACACACACACACAGAGCTGACTCTCCAGTGGGCTTCCCCAGGTAATAAGTAGCACATGAGGCGACTGTCCATCTTTCTCCGGAGAAGCCACTAGAGGATTGGAAAGACCAGAGAGGTGCACCCTCTGGTTTAACAGCACAAGCCCACAGAGACAATGGCCCCAGAGCTCCCTCAGAACAACTTGCTGCTACTGTTGTTGTTGCTGTGTGCTGTCGAGCCTGAACCAAACTACAGATGACCCTCCACTGAGTTTTCAGGGGCAGATTTGCCGGCAGAGGAAGCCCCTCCTTCTCCCACGGAGCAGCTGGTGGATTTGAACTATGTGCCTTTGGAATTGCAGTGCAGCTTCTCAGCATTAGGCCACCACAGCTCTCACGCAGATCAACTTAGAGGGACTTATTAGCATCCTTCTCTTTACAGATGAAGAGAGTGAGGGCTAAACAGGCTGACTGACTGGCTTAGGGTCACAGACCAGGGTTGTAGGGAGGGAAATGTGCAACAGTCAATGAATCAACAATCCAACTTTTCTGTAAATTTTAAAATCACAACAAATTAAAAAAAAAAGAAAGAAACTTACATGTATAGTAACAACAACAACAAAAAGAACCGAGATCCAGTTTGGGATGAAAAATTCTTGGTAACAGCAGTTGATGGTTGCACAGCTTTGTTAATGTAACTAATAGCACTGAACTGTGACTTAAAAAGTACATTTTTACATCTATAAATGGCTCATCCTAGAGAGGGTAAAACCAGGCTGCTCCTTGGAGGCAAGGATTCTGGGGCTACATCTGACATATTTTGGACATGCTGCAAGGAGGGACCAGTCCTTGGAGAGGGACATCATGCTTGGGAGGGTGGAGGGACAGTGCAGGAGAGGACGACCCTCAATGAGGTGGATTGATTCAGTGACTGGGGTAATGGGGGTAGGTTTGTCGGAGACAGTGAGATTGGTATAGGATACAGCAGGCTTTAGGGTTGTTGTACATAGGGTTGCTACAAGTCACAAGTGACTTGATGGCACATAACAACAACATATATGTTATAATGCAATAATAAATGAATTTGTAACAATTTCTAAGAAAGTACCAGGGTCCTACTGTGGCCCTCTCCTCCTCCTGTTGACCCTGGCCTCCAAGCACATCCAGGCACCGTGTGCGTCTCTCCGTGGTGGTAGAAAGTACAGCACTCATATTCGACTCCCCTCTAACAGGTGGTGCAGGCCTCACCCTGACCCAGATTCACCCCATTTGGAAGAGCCCAGATGGCACAGGTGGGCCTGAGAGAGGACCCAGAGCATGTGAGGGCAGGTGGGCGCTGACTTACACGCTGGCGTGAGGCTTCTTCTTGGAGTAATCGCAGGCCAGGCCGAGGTCCGAGATCCTCACGTGGCCATGCTCATCCAGGAGGATATTTGCGGGCTGCGTGGGAAGAGAAGAGAGTCGCCTGCATGTCACAGGTACGGCTACAAGCCCTCTGCCACTGAGCTGGAGGGCCTTTCTCCCGGGGGACCTCCACTGAGCTGGAGGGCCTTTCCCCCGGGGGACCTCCACTGAGCTGGAGGGCCTTTCCCC
>NW_006399839.1:8486870-8508299 GCF_000299155.1 Elephantulus edwardii | reverse complement strand
CCCGGGGGACCTCCACTGAGCTGGAGGGCCTTTCTCCCGGGGGACCTCCACTGAGCTGGAGGGCCTTTCTTCCGGGGGACCTCCAGGTAAATGAAAACCTTCAATATCTGGCTCACAGCCCGGCCCATGAATCATCCGCACCATTCAAACCCTGTACAAACCAAGCCCACTGTCTTTCGTGCTGATTCCACTTCACAGAGATGCTACAGAGCAGAGGACTGTCCTGTCTGGTTTCCAAGGCTCTCTCTGTGCAGGAAGAGGCTGCCTGACTTTCTCCTGAAGCATGGCTAAGTGGATTTGAACTGCTGACCTCAAGTAGTTGTCTGACACATGACACATGACACACTGTCTTACCATGGAGACTGGAGATTTACTCATCATTTACCTTCAGAAGTCTGCTTAACATTCTCCAAACCTCAGCGCTGGGGAGCTGAAATCAACTCAGAGCTGACCCTCTAGGTGGGTTTCTGAGGCCGTAAATCTGCTCATCTTTCTCCTGACGAGAAGCAGGTGGATTCGAACCACCAGGGTTTGCAGCACCACTTCCCACAGACCAGGCTGCAAGAGCTCTCCTCTGACATTAAGCGCGATTTAACAGAATCACATCCGATTAGTATATGATGCTGACAGAGATGTCACTATCGCTGATGTTAGCTGCAGCAGGAAGGTGGTAACAACAGGGATCAAAGGGTCTCAACATCAGAAGCTGGGACACAGGGAGGTAGCAAGGCTCTGCATGATCACAGTATGAGAAACACCAAGCAGGGGGTCGTGTGTCTCTCCTCCTGGGGAGGGGGGTCCCCAGTTTCTTGGTTGCTGAACAGAAGGCTGGGGAGGCACAGAGCAGAGAGGGGTGCTGGAGGGCTGACCTGAGAACAAAGCCCACACTCACTCCATTAAAGTCATTTCCGCTCGTTAGCGCATAACCCACTGGGGCCCCGACAAGATGACCAAATGCAATTGGGAATGCGAGGCGGGTCTGCTTCGATTAGATTTAGTGGCAGGATCCTGGAAAGCGAGGCTCCCCTCCCTGGCAAACACTGAATTACTGCCGTCTTAACGATGCTGTTCTGCTGGAGAGCGACTATTGTTTTGCTTGGAATAAAAATAATGGCATGCTATTATAAAACTGAAGCATGAATAGTCATGAGTGACAAAATTAAGTTGGGATAGAAATTGGATAATACCAGTAGCCACTAAATAGCTTAGACAACAAAAACACGGCATAAAAATGATTAGACACTGGTTATGGATGGAAATGAGGATGGATTACAATAGTGCTCAGTGCGCCTCTTATCAAGTCGTTCCTTCTGCAAAACTCACAAGAGGAAAGAAAAT
Source organism: Elephantulus edwardii (assembly GCF_000299155.1). NCBI lineage: Eukaryota > Metazoa > Chordata > Mammalia > Macroscelidea > Macroscelididae > Elephantulus > Elephantulus edwardii. Next base: position 8,506,961 of record NW_006399839.1, on the reverse strand, counting down.
GTCATGAGCTAACCAGTATCTAATTAGTTCTAGTTCCAGAACGTTACTTTTTTTTTTTCTTTGATGCTCACAGGCAAACGGGGGGCAGGGGGCGGGGTAATTCCTCACAATTCTAGAAAACCTTTCGGGATTATGGATCATTTTATGATTAAAAAGGTACTCTCTACTATGCTCAGAAACTTGAGAATGAGTTTTTAGATGCGGAGACACATCTAATAGAGGAAATCTAACTGAGGAATCTTAGGCATTCTCTTCCACACAGCAAGGCATGGAATCTGTGGGATCATTTGAGAAGGATTCTGAGGCAGTGGGAATCTGAGACACATGCTGGGAGTTCTTCTTACCCTAATGGGAAATGTCTGTAAGGTTTTTTTTCCTTATCAGTAAGTACACAGCTAACTGCATAATCACTTCTGTAAGTTATGATCTCTTCTCTATCTCTGTCTTCAAGTAGGGAACTCTGGTGGCATATTTGTGTTCATATGATTCATTCTCTTGATCTCATCTCTCTTCCCATTCCCTCAAGACCCCACAGTTCCTTACCCATCCTGACACTCCCCACCCCCTCACTAATCTCTCCTGTAAGTTCATCTTTCTTCCACACCCCTTCTCCCCTTTCCCTTTTAAACAGTTATACAGATCTGTGCCCGTTTGCTAATTGCAATAGCTGTATTATCTTCATCTCAATTCTGTCCAGGCTGATCTTCCCTTGACCTTGTCCTTGGTCAACCCATTACATTTCTATTCTTCCCTTCCTCCCTCACCCCTCAGTTACCACCCTCCTCTTTTCACAGTAGCAATCTTATGCAGTATTTGTCCCCTTCTGACTGAGTTCTTTCACTCAAGATGACGCTCTTTAGACTCTCTCATGCTATCGTACTTTATGAGTTCTCTGTTGTTCTTTAGTGCTGCGTAGTATTCCACTGTGTGGCTGCATCACAGTTTTCTTTCATTTGTTCTCTGGTATTTGGCTTGTTTTCTATTTTCTTGCTATTGTAACTAGTGATACTATGAACACACGTGGACATTATCTCTGTGGCTCAGTCCTGATTTCCTTAGGGGATGGTCCCAGCAGTGCAACAGCCGTTTAGGGTCAGCTTTTTTGAGAAAATGTCAAGCTGCCTTCCAGAGTGGTTGGGCCATTTTACAGTCCGTCCCAGCAGCAAGTACAGAACGCCAGTCTCTCTGCATCTTCGCTAACATTTTTCACTTGCTTTCCTGTTAAACTGTGCTGCCGCTGCTGGGGTGAGGTGGTGACTCAGTGTGGTTCTGATTGGCATCTCTCTGACTAGCATTGATTTTGAACATGAATTCATGTTCTCTGGTGAAGACAGACAATCTCTTCCCTGTCTAATTTACAGCCTTGGAAAATCAGTGGAAGGTCAGTTTTGAGTTGGCAATGAGCTATTTTTATTTGGGTTTGTTGTTTTTTGGTGTTTTTGTTTGTTTGTTTTTTATTTGTTTGTTTTTAATCTCCAAGTGGCAATCACAGTTAGGTGGGCATCACCCAGAGGTACAGAGCCAGCCCACCACCCTCCATAACGCAGCACGCTGGGCCAACCCTACACTCTGGAATAGAAAATCCCAAAGAGCATTTTCAATTCTAGCCGCCTTGAAAGAAAACAGGGATAAGAATTCAAGTGCAGCCTCTGGGACCCGATAGTTTGAAGCTCTGAAAAATCTATTGAAGATTTTTAAGGTCTTAATACAAGCAACAATGAATGAGTGAAAATCCAAAATCTCTGTAAATGTTCATTAAAATTAATTTAAAAAATATAAAATAAACAAAACAAAACCAATATAAAACGACACTGAGGGTGGATGTTGGGAAAACACTGCAGGCTGATCAGCGCTCATCCCCTCGCTGTCCTGCTTCAGGGAAGTTGGGTCTACACTAATCTATGTCTTCAACCACCAACTGGAGCTGTTGTGAGGAAGCTTCAGAGTGAGCTCCGACTCACGGCGAACATATAAGTGTACAGAGTGGAAGGAGACGCGGCTCGGCCCTGCGTAAAATGCCTGCTTCTTTCCTGCTCGGAGGTGGACATCCCCAATTCTAACTCCAAGCTGAGGCCGAATCTGTCACCCAGTGGACATTAAATGAACTATAATGAATTATAAAATGAGTGGCACCCCAAACTCTCCTGCGATATACTCTCAACAAGATGGATTGATATAGTGACTGCAGCAATGGGCTCGAGTGTTATCAGGGACGGTGAGGACGGCACAGGACAGGACAGGGCTCAGATTCATTCATAAAGTAGCTATGAGTTGTGTCGACTCCATGGCACGGAGCAACAGCTGCAACATCTTCCCAAGGATAAAGTCCTAGAGACAAGAAGTGGTAGGAGGATTGGTGGAAATGAAAGCCACAGGGAGGAGGTGGGAAAAGTGAAGTTATACTGTGGGTATAATAACTGATGTTCTGAAATAAAAAGTGAATGGGAAACCAATCTTATAAATCTTCACTGAAATCACCATTACCTACCTATCTCTCTCTCTTTCTCTCTATCTATATCTATCTATCTCTACATGTTTGTATCTCTCTCTCTACACACACACATACACACACACACACGTTGTTGTTGTTGTTGTTGTTGTTAAGCGACCCTATGAGTGAAAGACCTGAACACTTGTATAACTTTCATCATTTCTCCAAGATCATAGAGTTTCCGGAGGCAAGCTATTTTGGAAGTGGATGTCACTCCTGCTTCCAAGCTTGTTTTAATTGGGGAGCTCCACCAAACACTGTTCACAATGGGTAACCATTATCACATTTAACACATCAGTGTCACAGTATTCGGCTTCACAGCAACCACTAGTTACCTCTGTACAGCAAGTGGACAGACCAGGGTTACACCACCTAGAAGAATGTTTCACACACACACACACACACACAAATATATATATATATACACACACACACACACACACACACACACACAAACATGGAGACATATATACATATGCGCTCTGGAGGCCTAATGGGCAAGTTCAGCATTGTGCTGCCAACCCAAAGGCAAATGGTTCAAATCCATCAGCCGCTCTGAGGAAGAAAGATGGACAATCTACTACTCCCATAGGATTTACAGCTTCTGATAACCTGCTGGAGGGTCAGCTATGAGTCAGTCCCCATGTGACGGCACCTAACAACAACATGTGTGTGTGCGCGTGATTTTATTAAAAGTTGCTATGGTGTGTGTGTGCTGCCCCGGGTGCTGTTATATGTCATGGAGTTCTAATGATCGCTAGGATGGGCTTAAGGGCAGCAGAGACCATGCATGTGGCACTGGATTCCTTCTGCTGCCCGTGGGGTTGCTGCGGGCTGCAGCTGACTTGATGGCACCTAAGAGAAACAGGACAGGCAAGGGTCCTGCGCCCTCAGGGACAGTCTGAGAGGAGACTGTCCTCACACAGATCTAATGGCCTCTTGGGGCCGAGATGAGGGCTCAGAGGACGTGAAGGACGCCGGGAGGGAGCACGACCACAGTTAACTAAAGGTGCGTGCGGGTGAGCGCGTCTTACCTTCAAGTCTCGGTACACAACGAAGCGGTTGTGCATGTGCTCCAGCCCCAAGATGATCTCGGTGGCGTAAAAGCGCATCTCCTTCTCCGAGAACACACCATGCTGTGAGAGGTGGTAGTGCAAGTCGCCGCCTGAAACCAGAGGGACAGACGCCGCCGGCTCAGAAGCCGGTCCCACTGCCATCCCAGAGAGACCAGCCCCAGGAGAAGCAGGCGAACTGTGCTTCCAAGAACACAGAGAAGAGGAGGCATCTCACCCCCAGCAACAATAGCGAAGTTCAACAGGGCAGCAAACAACAAATGCTGGCAAGAGACTAGAACCCTTACTTACTGCTGGTGGGAACGTAAAATGGTACAGCCACTATGGAGGGCGGTCTGGTGCTTTCTCAAAAAGCTAGAAAGAACAACACCACTTGATCCACAATTTTACTACTGGGATTATACCCTAGAGAAACCAGAGCCGCGAGGCAAACACCCGTGTATGCATATCCATGTTTATTGCTATGTTATTCACAATAACAAAGAAATGAAAGCAACCCAAGTGCCTATCCACAAACGAACAGACAGAAAAATGATGGTATATTCACACAATGGAATATTACATCGCACCGAAAAACAATGAACTCATAAAACATTGCACGACATAGGGGAGCCTGGAGGACATTATGCTGAGTGAAATATCTCAGTCACAAAAGGTCAAATACTGCATAGTGTCACTGGTATAAAATAGGACAGACATGAAGGGGCTGAGGAGAGAGAGGGAAAAGAGTGGAGAGATAATGAACACTACATTAGAACAGATGAGGGGAAGAACTGTCCAAAAGGAATATATGATTAGGCATTATACGTATGGCAATAATCTAGAACAAGAGGTGCATTGCAGGGATGGCTGGAGAAGGAGGGGACACAAAATGTACAAAAATTTTTTTAAATATTATAAAATTTATAGTATGATATAATATAATAATATTTATAATATAATCTAAATATTATTTTTTAAAATGACAAAAACTCTGCCTGAACTAAGAGAAGAGAGCCACCCCCTGGCCTCAGGTTGATAACACTCCTGGTCGTTTATCACAGGATAACTGAGTTAATCCGCTTTGGTTACTGTCCAATAAGTGAATCAATCCAACAGCATATTAATCCAGTGGACGACTTATCAATTGGCTCATTGGACAGAAAACGACATCAATCACAAGAGCAGAAATCTGATGTATCCCATGCAATGAAAAGGGCAACCGGTAGAATCAAAGTGGTGAGTGTTCAGATGTTCCAGGAAATATTCTTTCAATGCGACCACCTGTTTGAAGTTTCACCTGAGAAAACGTTGGGAAAACAGCCTAATCATATTATCTCAAGTTATAAGAAAAAATCCAGTGGATGCATGACCTGGCTTGTTGTTCATCTTCATCAAGTTGGAGCCAACTCCTAGCTGACCCTCCAGTGGGTTTTCAGAGGTTGTAAATCGCACGGGAGAAGACTGTTGTGATAAGGGAGAAGCTTGGAAAAAGTCCATGTTGGTTCAAGTATTGACCAAGCTGTTACAGGTATCTTTCCTTTCATACAATCAAGACCGAAGACTTTATGAAAACACCCTGCTACATTTTTTCCCAGCGGATGATGTTGTTGTTGATTGCCTTTGAGTCGAGTGACCCTATCAACAAAAGGCCTGAAGCCTTTCTATAACTACCAACACTTATCAAAGTTCATAAAGTTTCCAGAGGCGTGTTATTTACAGAGTGGATGCCACTCCCGCTTCGTATCTCCACTGGACAGGCTGGTGGATTTGGACCCTCGATCTTTTGGTTAACAGCCCAACTGTTAATCAGTGTGCCACACAGGACTCTTACTACATTTTCTTAATATGTTTTCTTGTATCAAATGAGTTTCCTGGGTGAAAATTTCCAAGTGTGTCTCAGGTCAAGTTCATGGGTGAGAATCAGTTCCGCAGGCATAGACAGTGCAGACGTTGTCCTAACCTCTGTGGAGCTATGAGCAATCCTTTCACGCTGGCTTTTTCATACCTGTCTACCTTTGGCCGAGTGGTAAGGAGCTGCACTGCCAACCCAGAGACACGAGGTTCACATCCTGCAGCTGATTCATGGGAGAAAGACGGGCAGTCTCCTCCCATGTGACTTACAGCCTCTGAAATCCTGCTGGAGGGTCAGGTACGAATCAGTTCTGACTCAATGAGACTTAAAATCAACTACCTTTGGCCTCTGTTCGTCCTGTGATGTATTATCTCTGTGCTGAAGGTCAGGGAACAAGCTGGTGAAAAGAACCAGGTTAGCTACCATTTCCAGAAAATCAAGTTTCACTGTGAGTCTGCTATGAAAAAATTTTTATAGCAAATGCACATTCCCGGGCAGAGGCCAAGGAGGGCCAGAGGGAACCACACTCAACAGTGTAAAATAAATTTAAGCTGAAAACGAGCGAGAAAAGGGTTTCACCAAACTTCACGGGGATGCAGTCACGGGAAAGGCCCGGATTCCCACTCGGTGTGCCAGGATGCATGTGGCCTGAGGTGGGCCTTCACGGCAGGGGCTTCCTGTGAATTCAGACTTCCTTACCGTTCATGAGGTCCAGGATGAAGCAGAGCTTGTCGGGCGTGTGGAAAGCATAAGTCATGCACACGATGAAAGGACAATCCTAGAGAAAAGAAAGGAAAGGTGTAAGGCAGGGGGAAAGCTTTCCTCATTTGACGGTCGCTGTGTAACCTTCGCCTTATTCTTCAGAGCAGAGCCCGAGTCCTGTATGAGGGAGCTCTGGTGGCCCAGCCAGCAGTAAGGAACTGCACCGCGGACCCACAGGCATGCAGTTCAAAGATGGACCATCTCCTCCCATGAGATTTACAGCCTCTAAAACCCTGTCGGAGGGTCAGCTATGAGCTGGTTCTGAACCGACAGCGTATCGCAACAAAACCATAACAGCCCTGTGGTGACTAACTTATCACACTTAGCTAGCCTCACCTCTTCTAAGCACAGCCATGCTGTGCAGCCTTTTGTGAATTCTTTTTTCATGTTGCCCAGGGAGGGGGAGGGAAGGACAGAGGAGTGAAAGATGAAGAAATAACTTGGGTGAAGGGAAAGGCAGTAATCAGTAGGGGCCTGATCAGACAGTGCAATTAATTAATTACATAGATCAATCATAACCAATGTTATAAACCAAAATATGTTTGAACAATTGAATGAGAAACAAGTATGTGCAACAATGAATGAATGGAAAGCCAAAGTCTCTATAAACTTTCATTAAAATAAATTTAAAATAAGAAAGGAAAAAAATCTTCTGTTTGGAAAAATGTCCGACAGTCAAGGGCTGGACAACTCAACTGTTGTTGATGTTAAGGGGCCGTCAGGTCAAGGATGACCCACGGCGACCCTGTAACCAACAGATCAGAACCCTGTTCTGGGCCGGGCCGTCCTCACCCTCTCTGAATGCAGTGATTCCAATTTCCCATAGTTCATCTGTAGACACCACGGATTCTTAATGAAAATGGACACTGGATTCTAAAGTTCACATGGAATGTAAACAGCCAGGAACGGTTAAGATATTCTCTAAGAAAGACAAAGATGGAACATGTATAGGAAAAGGTAATAGAGTTTTGCAGGGGGCAGTGCTACTCCGTCAGACGAAGCCACTGCGGTCGACTCTCCCTCACCACATAGTCACGCAGGGCCGGTCCAGTCTGTCGCTGGTGACTTGTATGTGTTAGAGTTAACTCCACGATTCAGAATCTCACGCAACAGTGTGAGTGCTTGCCGATTTCAACATTCATTTTTGCCTTTGGCCAAAAGAGGGTGCAGGCTCTTTGCCGTTATAAGCTCTATTATCTCCCTGATGAACACTGTCTTACTTGGAACCGACTTGTGCTTCAAGAGGCCGTCCCTTTTCAGCCCGTGAAGATGGCCGGCCTCGTTCTGCTCCAGGAGGCCACAGCCCTGCTGCACGGGGCTGCCTGACTGTCTCTGTTCCTAGTCTGAGGAGACCCACTGATAGAAGAGAACCCAAGACTTAGTAAAGGCACAGTCTTTCTCTACTTGAGTTGTCAAATGCCTCATGTCACCACCACTACCACCACCACCACCACCACCACCACCACCACCACCACGGCAGACGTCCCAGGGGGTATGCCGTTTCTATAGAGACCTGTATGTGGAAGTCTTTTATTAGATGAGACTTGCAGTTGAGATCTAGAGTCGTACGCTTGTCTGGTCAGGACAAGCTTATTAAAAAAATAAAAAAGTAAAAATTCTGTGGTCAACTCCTTTATTTTAAGGAAAGGGAACTTAGGTTTGCAAAAAAGGGAAATGAACAGTCTGAGGTGACTAGGAAATGTGGTCGCGGATCAGGACTCAAAACTCAAGTCTCTTGACCTTTCGTGAGTTCTTCTCGTCATGTTCACGTTACTGACAAAGGGGAGTTTCCACAGCGGGGTAAAATGTGTGTGGTAAGGGACCACCTGGTTAACGCTGTCCACTCTCCTCGTCCCTCCAGGTGCTGAGCACAGGGAGCCCCCCTCCAACCCGTAGGTGCCACGTGGAGTCCTGGAAACGAGCAGCTCCCCACCGGGCCGCGCCCCACCCAGCTGCTCCAGACCGAGCTGTGCATTAACAAGACCAACGGGTTCAAGTGGTCCAGCCTGAACGACCAATCGCGGGTCAACGGGAGTTAGTGGATTTTTGGCAACCAATTCTTAAACGACGCTCAGGGAAAGAACTGTCTTCTTTGAGTTTCTCCCCAGGCAATGACTAAGGAAGACAGGAGAAGGATTGATGCCTTTGGATTGTGATGCCGGAGAAGGGGACTGACTGACTCCCCCATGGACTGCTGAAAGGACCAACGAGGCTGGCTTGGAGAAAGAACCACAAAGGTGCCCTGTGGAGGCAAGAATAGTGAACATTCACCTCATGTACCTCAGACGTGCTGCCAGGAGGGAACAGGCCTTGCGAAAGGACAGCATGGTGGGAAAGGTGGAGGGTCGGAGAAAGAGAGGAAGCCCCTCAATGAGATGGAGTGACAGCGTGACTGTGACAACAGGCTCGAGCATATTTACTCTTCAATCTTCAACTGAGTGCTCTCGTCTTCCCTTATTCCTTCCACCCTCCCAACTCCTCTATAAAAAAAGAGCCAGTCAGAACGACAGGCCTCGCTTCGTTCTGTAATTCTTGGATGCTACTAGTCAAAAAGCCTGTGAGAGATGGTGCAGAGGGCACAGGACAGGGCAAGGTTCAGACCTGTCGCTCACAGGGTCACAGTGAGGTACAGAGGACACCAGACAGCAGATAACAACACACTAACTAAGCAGAATGACCTGCTTTTGTTATTGTTGTTTTTAAAGAAACTCTTTATAAAGCTGTGATGAAAGGGGACCCAGGAAATAGTCCCTTTGTCACCTAATTGTAGTAAAAAAATCTTTGCAAACTGCGAAGCTTAACATCCCATCTCACTAACTAACAGACTTCCTTGTTTCCAATGTGGGGTCAAGATTGGTGGATGATTTATCAACAATCTGCGTTATGCGGATGACACAACCCTGCTTGCTTAAACTGAAGAGGACCTGAAGTGCCTGCTGCAGAGTGTCAAGGACCGCAGCCTACAATATGGATTGAGGCTCAATGTCAAGAAGACAAAGATTTTCACCACTGGACCAATTGGCAGCATCAGGATGGATGGTGAAGAGATTGAGATTGTACACAGCTTTAGTTTGTTTGGCTCCATAGTCAACAGTCTTGGCACCAGCAGCCAGGAAATTGAAAGGCGCATTGCCATGGGAAAGTCTGCTGTTAGGGACCTCTCCAAAGTGCTGAAGAGCAATGGTGTCTCTCTGGAGACTAAGGTGCGCCTGATACAGGCCATGGTCTTCGCAATCACTTATTATGCATCAGAGAGTTGGACAATGACCAAGGAGGATAGAAGGAGAATTGATGCCTTTGAGCTGTGGTGCTGGAGAAGAGTATTGAGAATACCATAGACTGCTAGGAAAACAAACAGATTTGTCCTGGAAAGGGTTAAACCGCATGGCTCCTTGGAGGCAAGGATTCTGAGGCTCCGTCTAACATACTTTGGACATGTTGTGAGGAGAGACCGGTCCTTAGAGAGGGACAACATGCTTGGGAGGGTGGAGGGCAGGTGCAGGAGGGGAAGGCCCTCTATGAGGTGGATTGATTCAGTGACTGGGATAATTGGGATGGGAGTGTCAGAGACAGTGCGATTGGCACAGGACAGAGCGGAGTTTAGGGCTGTTGTACATAGGGTCGCTATGAGTCGCAAGTGACTCGACGGTACATAACAACATCAACAACAACAACTTGTTTCCAACTGCTCTCAAGATTTAAAAAAACCCCAAAAAACAAACAAACAAAAAACACCCCAAACAAAAATTCAAACCTCTTTATTGGCCCAAAAAGTTCCCTGGGGGTGGCTGATCTGGCTCCAGTCTGCCCTTCCGCCTCTCTGGCTTTATTTTGTGTAGTTCATTGCTTAAAGGCCCAATTCTGCCGCTCTTATTTCAACACTTCAGCCTTTCCAGGCTCAGGACAGGCAGGAACTTTGGCATGTCCGACTTCAGAGGGTCACTTGGTGGCATGTCCTGCCCCAGGTTCTCCCCACACTGTGGGACTGTTCTTCCAGGAGCCAGCACAAGTCGCCAGGCCCAGGACATTCCGGGAGGGCTCTGCACATCAGTTCCTTCCTCCGCTCCACATCGCAATCGAAGAACAGTGACCAAAGTCTAGGGGTCCCTCACGGAAGGGAGGACCGCTGGCATACTCTGGGCAGCCGACAGGTTCAAGGCACGGACGACTAACACCCTTGATCAACACTAAATGACCTCCTGAATGGAGCTGGGCGCTGTCTCCCCAGCCGTGGAAACACGTGTCCTGGGTCTCGAACACGTTCCCTTTAGGTTCACACTCACTCATTGCTGTCGAGTCAGAATAGTCCTAGCTGACTCTCCAGCAGCTTCTCAGAGGCTGGAAGTTGTGAGGGAAGAGGTGGCCCATCCTTCCCCTTCAGAGCTGCTGGTGGCTTTGAACTGACAGAAAGGCACTCTCTGTGGGTTATCAGTGCAGCATCCTATGCCCGGCGCCACCGGAAGCCCTGCTCTTTTGGCTGTTTTCATTATTAGGTGCCATCAAGTTGACTGCGACTCCTAGTGAGTCTATAAACGGCGGATCTGAACTCTACCCTATCCTGTGCTGACCTTACCACACCTCTGACATTTTTCCGGTTAGCACCCAGGAATTACAGACTGAAACGAGGAATGTGGTTCTTGCTGGTTCTCTTTTTGTACAGGGTGAGGGGGGAGGGAGGAGGAAGGGAAGAAGATTGAAAAATATCCCCCTCCAAAAAAGCCCCCTTCCATTAAAAAGAAAACGAAGATTCTGTTTTATGCCAGCATCCTAAGAAACTGTGTTGAAATAGGCCGATTTAAAGGTTTCAGTTTAAATGAGGATTGCTGTGTCGTTAAGTGTCGTTGAGTCACAGGCAACTCACAGCGACCCTATGAATGAAAGACCTGAACGCTTTTATAACTTTCACCATTTCTCCAAGTTGATAGAGTTTCCGGAGGCAAGCTATTTCAGAAGTGGATGCCACTCCTGCTTCCAAGCTTGTTTTAATCGGGGAGCTCCACCAAACGCTGTCCACCATGGGTGACCATTATCGTATAAGACACATCAGTGTCACAGTGTTTAGCATCACAGCAACCACTGAGGATCACTCACAATATAAAAAATATCAAGCCTTTGTTTTGCAAAAACAATGACAATTTATTTAAACAATGTCAATTTTATTTAAAACCCTGTTGCGGTAGCTTAATCCATAGTGAGCTGTGTTTCTTACTTGAAGGTGGTGTCCCTAGTAGTTGGAATCCACTAACTGCAATCTTCTCCCACGTGCTCTACAGCCTCTGAAAACCTGCTCCTCTCTTTGAAAAGTAAAAGAAAAATTCCTTCACTGGTATACAACCCCCAAGCCCCGAGTACACTCCACTATGCAACTTTCATTCTGGAATCTCCCACACCAGCTTTTAACCACCAGGAGAACTAGTACTTGGAATCTTTGCTGTCCTTAAGTCAGAAGACATGCATGTAACCAGAACGTATTTTTCATAGAATTTTTCTTTTTTATCATGCAAGAGAGTTGGACAATGACTAGGGAGGACAGAAGAAGAATTGATGCCTTTGAGCTGTGGTGCTGGAGAAGAGTATTGAATGTACCATGGACTGCCAAGAACACAAACAGATTCATCGTGGAGAGATGAACCTTGGAGGCAAGGATTCTGGGGCTCCGTCTAACATACTTTGGACATGTTGTAAGGAGAGACAGGTCCTTGGAGAGGGACAGCATGCTTGGTAGTGTGGAGGGACATCACAGGAGGGGAAGACCCTCTATGAGGTGGATTGATTCAGTGACTGGGTAATTGGGATGGGTGTGTCAGACAGAGGCAGTGCGATTGGCACAGGATAGAGCAGGTTTAGGGCTGTTGTACATAGGGTCGCTATGAGTCGCAAACAACTCGACAGCACATAACAACAACAAACAACAATCATGCAATCACTGTTCCAACTTACATCAATGCTCCACTGGGTTTTCGAGGCTGTGAATCTTGATGGGAGGTGACTGTCCATCCTCCGTCCATGGAGGGGGCTGGAGAGCTTTAACTGCCACCCTTTTGGGTAGGAGCCAATACTAAACCTACTTCACCACCAGGTTCTTTATCAGCTAAGTCAAACTCACAGCTGTCAAAACACTTCTAATTCACAGGGACCACTGATGAGGAAATGAGGCTGGAAATTGCAATGGGGCATTGAGAGTCTAGAGACCGGCTGTAGTTCACCTTGGGAGCAGATGGTAAATCCAAACCACTGGAGACAGGCAGCCTTTAGATGACAAACACAACTCTCTGTGGGCCACCAGGGGAGTGCTGGTCCACTTTTATCTGTTAAGCTGTTCATTGCCATCAAGACAGAACTGTCATTGGTGAAGACCAGTGGGTCTTCAGAGGCTATAAACCACCCATCTTTCTTCCTCAGAGAAGCTGGTAGATTTGAACCACTCGTTTTGGGGGCTGGTAGTGCAACTCCTTACCCACTAGGCTGCCAAAGATTATATTTGTGTTGTTGTAGTTGTTACGTACCATAAGTCACCTGTGACTCAAAGTAACCCAACCCTATGTACTATTGCTTTGAACCTTGCCCTATTCTGGGCCAATCTCACTGTCTCCGACACACCTAACCCAATTATCCCAGTTACTGTGTCAAGCCATCTTATCCAGGGTCTTTCTCTCCTCTGCTGTCTCTCCACCCACCCAAACACGATGTCCTTCTCCAAGGGCTGGTCCCTCCTTGCAACATACCCAAATTATGTGAGATGGAGCTTCAAAATCCTTGCCTCCTAGGAGGAACCTGACTTGAGCCTCTCCAGGACAGACCTGTTTGTTCTCCGGGCAGTCCACAGTAAGTACATTCAATCCTTTTCTCCACAACCACAACTGAAGGCATGGCTTGTAATAGTTTAGCTAAACTGTCATTTGTTTGTTTCAATGAAAACTAGCCCTTTTGTTAGGCGGCTCTGAGTGGCTGTCCACTCACAACTGACCCTCAAGTGGGTTTTTGGAGGCTGTAAAATACACAGGAGGAGACTGCCTATCCTTCTCCCGTGGAGCAGTCGGTGGATTCAAACCCCCCAGCCTTTGAGTTGGTAAGGAGACTCCTTACCCACTAGGCCACCAGCTTGAATGCAAGACAAGCGTAAGCCATAACACAGCCTGTGTTTAGGTTAAAGCCAAAAAATATTGGGCCTGTAGTCTGTAAAATGGCAATCAGACAGTAATCAGTTGGAAGGAGCTGCTTAGCTATTTAAGGAAATCGTTCTCCTCTATAACGACAGAAAGGCAGAGCTTAGAGAGGAATACTTACTCCGGTACTGACAAGGGACAGCATGATCCTCTCGTTTAAGGCCAAGGTTTCCCCTTGCTTCATCTTGATCCTCTTCTTGTCTAAGCATTTCATGGCATACCTGAAAACACAAAGGACGTCGGAAATCTACATTGCACAGAGATCTCGACTCATTTCCACAGCACCCCTCAGGTGGGACAGGGCTCCCGCAGACTCAACAATCCTGAAAAGGGGCAAAATGCCAGCAGGAAGATGGTTTTATTCTCTGCAGGCCTAGCTCTGGTGGCTTAGTGGTAAGGAGTTATGCTGCCAACCCAAAGGCACACGGTTCAAATCTGCCAGATGCACCTCGGGAGAAAGCTGGGCAGTTTACTCCGCCCTGAAAACCCGATGGAGGGTCAGTTATGAACCGGTTCCCACTCAGCAGCACATACCAGCAAGAAGACGGGAAAAAATGAAGCCAGTGTATCTATCATTACACACGGAGAAGTCCAAGTTGAGTAGTGTACAAACGTGGGGAAAGAAATAAATTCCATGAAATCATGTTTTTATACACTGCTGCTGCACACTGCGTGTGCTGGAGGGGTATTAATACAACATGATGGATGGGGAAGAGATTGAGATTGTTCACAGCTTTAGTTTGCTTTGGTCCACAGTCAACACTCTCAGCACCTGCAGCCGGGACATTAAAAGATGTATTGCGTCGGGAAAGTCTGCTGTTAAGAGACCTCTCCAAAGTACTGAAGAACAATGATGTCAGTCTGGAGACTAAGGTGCGTCTGATACAGGTCATGGTCTTTGCAATCACTTGCTATGCATCAGAGAGTTGGACAATGACTAGGGATGAAAGAAGGAGAATTGACGCCTTTGAACTGTGGTGCTGGAGAAGAGTGTTGAGTATACCATGAACTGTTAGGAGAACAACAGGCTTGTCCTGGAGAGGGTGAAGACGGAGTGCTCCTTGGATTCAAGGATTCTGAAGCTTCGTCTGACAAAGTTTGGACATGTTGCAAGGAGGGACCGGTCCTTGGAGAGGGACGTCATGCTTGGGAGGGTGGTTTGGATTTTTTTTTCCTTTTTAATCTATACTTTCAGGAACTCTCATGTGCACAGACAGGGCTGACAAGAAGCTGTGCTGCAATCTCGAAGGCAGGCAGTTTGACTCTCACCAGCTGCTCCACGGGAGAAGGATGGGCAGTGTCCTCCCGCGTGATTAACTGCCTCTGAAAACCTGCTGGAGGGTCAGCTATGGGTCGGTTCTGACTTGATGGTGCTCAACAACAACAACAACAACAACAACATGATGACACTGAGCTTTGATGACTTAGTGGTAAGAAATAGTGCCAAGAGTGAAAAGGTACACGGATCGAATCTACTGGTGACTCTGTGAGAGAAAGATGGACAATCTGCTCCCACGAGCTTTACTGTCTCTGAAAACCTGCTGTGAGGTCAGTTATGGGTCAGTTCCAACCCAGTGGTATGTAATAGCTACAACACCACCACCACATATTGAGAATACAAAGAGGGTCTTTAAACAGTTCCTTTTTTTTTTATTGTAAAGAATTTCCAAAATACTTCATGTGACTTCTAGCATTAACTTCTGCAAAGCTGGTTTCTCATAAACCCTTTAAGACTGCAGATCAGAGAAAGCTGTGTACACAGGCCTTGAACCATTAGGTTAGCAGAAGCTTTCTCAGGCTCTGTCTGCAAGACAGCAGAGAGGTCACTGAACAGGCCCCTAACGCTGCCAGTGCAGTTAGCTGATGCAGAGCCCGTAAGGCCAACACATGTATAACTGGCAGCCTGGAGACCTGAAAGAACATGACCTTGGATTCACCAGTGTAGAGGCATGGCTATGTTTTACCTGTGTGGCTTTGGTTAAGCGTCCGACAATCTATGGAGCACAGAGAAGAAGATTTATCATGCTCGCTGTTTTTTGAGACCTAAGAGAAATAAACACTTGGTAGGGTGCAGGGACAGTACAGGAGGGAAAGGCCCTCTATGAGGTGGATTGATTCAGTGACTGGGGTAATCAGGATGGCTGTGCCAGAGACAGTGCAATTGGCACAGGACATAGCAGAGTTTAAGGCTGTTGTACATAGGGTCACTATGAGTCGCAAGCGACTCGACAGCACATAACAACAACAACAAGAGAAATAATGTGTATGGAGATAAATGGATGTTATTTACAATAGTGACATCATGTGACAGATATTATATTCTCAATGTCTCCACAAGCTGTAAAGGTTGGAAAAAACCCAATGAAACATAACTTATTACACATGCATCATTCAGGTCCCCAAAGTCTCCTGTGCAACTAATCAATGAGAAGGAATCTTCTCCTAAGAGGATGAGGCTGTGGAGGGGTGTCTGTGGAAACATAGTATATCCCTTGGGGTAGGGAAGTCAGCAAGAGAGAGGAAGACCCTCAACAACATGGCCTGACCCAGTGACTGCAACAATGACCTTGAACGTGGTGGAGACCGTGAGGAGGTGCAGGGTTGGGCAAACATTTGGTCTGCTGCACATGGGGTTGTTACATGTTAGAACTGACTTGATTGCACTTCTGGAGCCTTACGGTAAGGAGTTGCACTGCCAACCCAAAGGCACACGGTTCAAATCCACCAGTTGCTCTGCTGGAGAAAGATGGGCAATGTCTTCCTGTGCAACTTACAGCATCTGAAAATCTGCGTGAGGGTCAGCTATGAGTTGGTTCTGACTTGACAATGTACAACAACAACAACAACAACAACAACAAGGTAGGTGATGTGCTACATGATTTAAAACATA
The DNA here is from genome assembly GCF_000299155.1 of Elephantulus edwardii. Taxonomy (NCBI): domain Eukaryota; kingdom Metazoa; phylum Chordata; class Mammalia; order Macroscelidea; family Macroscelididae; genus Elephantulus; species Elephantulus edwardii. The sequence continues at coordinate 8,490,745 of NW_006399839.1, read as the reverse complement.
TGATGTAAAACTCCAGGGGGTGGTTCTTTTTGGACTGTGTCATCAGGTTGGAACTGACTTAAAGGCAGTGAGATACATCTTGCTTCAAGAGCAAGATCAAAGGCCTCCTCAATTTCTCCGCAGGCATGTCCTTTGGATGCAAACCCTTAATAGTTCCAGTGAAAACGGAACTCGCACAGGAAGCTTACATTTTCCCGGTGTCAGCCTTCCGGCAGCCGTACACTTCACCGAATCCTCCTCGTCCAATAATCCTGTGCACGCTGAAGTCGTTCATGGTCAACTGTGGACGCAAAGCACCAAGGGAGAAGGAGAGACAGCATTAAAGCGATGTTTTAAAAAGTGCTTTTGGTTTTATGCAAAATATGGACCGTTATCCAAATCGCAACTCGACCCTTCATAGTCCTTGAAAAAAAAACAAAAAAACCCCCCATATCTTCAAGCTGAGAAAAGTGGAGAAAGAAAGGAAGACCCTCAGCAAGAAGGACTGACAGACGGACTGAAATGGTGCTGATGGTACAAACGGAGCAGGATGGGCAAGGCTCAGATCCGTTATCCACAGGGACGCGCTGAGGCACAGAGGACTTGACAGCACAAAACAGCTCCTCCCAGGACTCTTCACGCATGCAGACTGCCGCATCTTTCACGGAGCAGCCAGGGGTTCAAACTGCTGACCTTTTGGTTAAAAGCCAAGCATTTTAACCGCTATGCCAGTAATGTTCCTTCATGACTCAAGCTGATAGGTGGGTACAAAGGGTGGCGGAACTTTCTAGTACCTTTCTCCAATGTGACTGAGGAACTCAGTAGAGGCAAGTGGGAAGAAGGCAGAGCAGGAACCCAGGGAAATAGTTTTCACAGCCTCAAGAAAGCTCTAAGTACTAGTTGTATGCACAGGAGGCAAGTGAGTGAGACATTCTAATAACACATGAAAAGGGGCCTCAGCTACTCTGAAACCTGATCTCTGGGAACAAGCCAGCAGTTAGTTCCTGGTCCTGTCACCTAAACAGCAGGACTCTATGATGAGGCACCTGTGTTTGCAGAGTGTGAGCCAGATGCCCGGGCACCTGGACAATGCTGGTCACGTGACTTTTCCATCCAGAACCTCAGCGGATGGACAGGGCTCATGCTGGTCTCGTACACGTGCAGCAAGAGCCAAGGTGTAAGAGAGAGGTTTTATTCCTCAGCTTCATCCTCTTGTCAATAATATCTCAGTAACGGCCCCATGTCCTAAGTGGCTTAGTGAGTAAGGAGTTGTACTGATAACCCAAAGGCAAGCAGTTCGAATCCATCAGCTGCTCTGAGGCAGGAGAATAGGCAATCTCCTCCCACGCAATTTAGAGCCTCTGAAGAGGGTGTTGGAGAGGGAGTTGGTTCTAACTCCATGGCCATGAGGTGTGATTTTTTATTTTTGTTTTAAAAATGACATCAAATGGTAGAGTGACAGAAAGTGAACCTCGTTTACTAGCGATATAAGACAACAACACTGGGCTGTTGTCTGGCATCCCGTGAATTAAAGAAAGCTCACATTGTTGTGCTGTTTTTTATTTTTAACTTTTATTGTATTATTTTTACGTGTACCGTCAAATCAGATCTAACTGGTACAGGAGGAGATTGCCCCTCATTCTCCAGCAAAGCATCTGGTAGATTTGAACCACACACCTCTGGGATTGCAGTGCACCGCCTTGCCACTAGGCCACCAGAGCTCCCTAATGCTCACATTCTTACGAGGGTTGTTCCCCAATGTTGGACAGCCTTTGGAGTGTCAAGCCCACAGCCTGCTCACAGGCAGGGGTTCCACTCCTGATGTCCCCAGTCTCCCAGGACAGAAGGTTTCACAAAGAAGCAAGAGAAAGATCCCAAAGTGAAATGAGGATGTTTGCAAAACTTGTGCTGCTGTCTCCTATTTCTTCCAAATCCTGCCAGGAAACAGCGTAACGGGAAAAGGAGCTTAAAAGACTTCTCTCCCAAAAGTAGCATTCAAGGGAAAGACTTTAAAAAATAAAGAAGTCCAGCTGATTATTTCTTTTGCGCAGTGGCAAGTCTGAGTGAAGGGAGAACCGGGAAGAAAAAGGTCACAGAGTCTGTACAAAGAAATGTGCCCTTTACAAATAAAGATCCTGCCCTCGAGTGACTGACGGTAACAGCTAAGTGAGGAGGTGAAGCTCCTGAAACGCACGGAAGGTAGGGGTCGGGCTCCGAGGGCTGCTTCCCCCCCCAAATAATATAAAGGAAGATGAAACCTCGGCCTTGTAAGAGAAGTCGTCATTCTTACCACATGACTTCCCTCCAGCAATAAGGAAAAGAAAAGGAACTTGACCAGGACGAACAAAGACACAAACAAGTGGGATGATATTTAGGCACATGTGCATGTTTTTAATACTATGTCTGTTAAAAGGTCAACTGCTGTTTAGAATGCCCTTTCTTCAATACAGTGGGTGCATTCCTGTATGAAGGCGGGTGAAGAGGATGAAATGAAGTGTATTAGGGCACGAGAGGATGGGTTTCAATGCACACAGATGGAAGAAGAATCTATTTCAACAGTGTGCCGTCCCTGGGGGCTGCTTGCCAGAATGAAGGATTTTCTCACGCAGCTGAGCCCGAGGAAATATTTTCTTTTTTAAGAGGAGGGTAGGATGATACTTACATGAATATTTAGTTCTACGTTTTTCCACTGACAAAATCTAGTGAACTTGTCACTACAAAAAAAAAAAGAAGAAAATAATGATTGTCAACTTAAACATCGAATGAATGGGATTTATAGAGTATTAGAAACGAAACTACAATTGCAACTTTAAGTCAAAGAAATGGCTTTGATTTTTTTTTTTCAAGCACAGTCAGTTTTCTTTATAAGAGCTTTTAAAAAACCATTCCTCAGTAAGCCTGACTTTGTTTTACGATGCATATAAAAGAGTCCCTGTTGCTCCTTCAACTGTCATGTGCAATGGTCGCATTTTCATCAGAGGCAGCACTGTCTCACAGAAAAATAACAAGAGCCATACAGGTAACTGAATTCTAATAACATATTTAATTTAGCCCCAAAGTGTCCAAAATATTACCAAGCTGACATGCAGTCAGTATAAGGCTACCAATGAGATAGTCTACATTCTTGTTGTTCTATCAAGTCTTTGAAATGCTGTGTACATTTTACAGTCAAAGCAAACATGTCAATTTGAGCTGCTCGTATTTCGAGGGCCTGGGAGCTCTGGTGGCGCAGCCTGGAGCGGACTGTGCTGCTACATCAGTTTCTTTTAAGGAAAGGAAATTTAGGTCTCCAAAAATGGAAGAGACTTGTCCGGCAGTTCGAACCCACCAGGGGCTCTGTGGGAGAAAGGTGGGCAGCGTCCTCTCGTCAGGATTTACAGCCCTGGAAATCCACCAGAGGGTCCCTTTGAGCCAGAGCCTGGTCTTACGCAGAGGATGAATGAGCAGGTCCATGTGGCTTTTGTTGCTGGTGGTAGGATCTGATTCATGGTTGATCCCACATGTTAGGGCTGTTACAGTTTGCAAAGCTGTGACCCTTTGATAAGCAGATCACCAAGCGTTTCTTCTGCTGTGCTTGAACTTCTAACCTTCCAGTTAGCAGTCAAGTGCACTAATCCTTAGTACAGGACAGGGATTCCCCTAGAATCACATAGGACCTAGGCTGATCTGAGATTTGGGTAAAGCTAAGATTTTAGGGACAGCAGCAAAAGCACCACACAGGCCTTGGATGGAACTCAGTCCTGAGCCAGCTTCTTAACCCCTGGCCTTGGCTGCATTTTGGCAACAGTTCAGAACAGGCACTATCATTTTTTTATTATTATTATTATTATTAAATTTTATTAGTTTTAATGAACATTTACAGAGATTTTGGGTTTTCATTCATTCATTGTTGCACT